>NC_140989.1:31164111-31261611 GCF_052327205.1 Somniosus microcephalus
GAGGAGAGGGGGGGGAGAGGAGAGAGGGACAGAGGTGAAGAGGTGGAGAGGTGGAGAGGGGGAGAGAGGCACAGAGGTGGAGAGGGGGAGAGGCACAGAGGTGAAGAGGTACAGAGGTGGAGAGGAGGAGAGATGGAGAGATGGAGAGATGGAAAGGTGGAGAGGTTTAGCTGTGTAGAGGTGGAGAGGCGGAGATGCTGGATGGTCTTAAAGGGTCACCTGTTAGATTGTGCAAAGGCAGCAGGGGATTCGAACAACACCAATTAAAAGGGAACAGAGTGGAATGTAAATGAAAGAATCCAACGGGGCAAGAAAAAAAAATCAGAGAGACAATCATAGCACCAAGACAGTCATCAATATAAGAGAGGAAGAGATGAGGGAGTCTGCCCAAGTAGCATTCGAAGAAGGAACTCCCCTTTTATGCAACAAAGCAAAACTGAAGCTAAAGGCTGGATTCAGTTGTCAATGCACATCTCTTGAAGTGTGTTCCTTCTTCAAAGCTTCTTGGCACCAAATATTACTTTTGCAAGACGTCAAACAGCCCATTAGACTCATCCCTTATAGAATTATTTGAAAAAGGCAACAAAAGTGAAGATCAAAAAAGAAAATCATAGAATCATAGAAATTTATGGTACAGAAGGAGGCCATTCGGCCCATCGTGTCCGTGCTGGCCGACAAAGAGCGATCCAGCCTAATCCCACTTTCCAGCTCTTGGCCCGTAGCCCTGTAGGTTACAACACTTCAAGTGCACATCCAAGTACTCTTTAAATGCGATGAGGGTTTCTGCCTCCACCACCCTTGCAGGCAGTGAGTTCCAGACCCCACCGCCCTCTGGGTGAAAAAAGTTCTCAACACCCCTCTCATCCTTCTACCAATTATTTTAAATCTATGACCTCTCTGCTAAGGGAAATAGGTCCTTTCTATCCACTCTATCTAGGCCCCTCATAATTTTATACATCTCAATAAGGTCTCCCCTCAGCCTCCTCTGTTCCAAAAGAAAACAACCCCAGCCTATCCAATCTTTCCTCGTAGCTAAACTTCTCCAGTCCTGGCAACATCCTGGTAAAGCTCTTCTGTACCCTGACAAAACTTCACCGTTCGAGCAGACGGCATCTTCGGAAATGACAAAAAAGCTGTTGAGCTAACCTGTTAAATAGCAGTAAATGTAAGGTGACTGAAGTAGCAGCAGGTGGAATGAACTGCAAGTCAACAAAAAATCCGTTATGGGAAATTCAGTTCCTGAGCCAGGGAACGAGCAGGAATGCCACAACCGGGAAGAAGATGCATTCGCACCCGTACAACCAGATTTAGGAACAGCTTCTTTCCCAGGGCTGTCATCCTACTGAACTCCACAAATAAACTCTAAAGCCTGCACATCTGCCAATGCACTTTATTATGGTTATGTTTATGTTAATGTATTACAAGCCAAATGTATGCTGAATGTTTAAATGTCTTAATCCAAATGTACACTCTCGGGAGCCGCAAGCCTACATTTCGTTGTACTGCACTTGTGCACTAACAATGACAATAAAAGTTGATTTGATTTGAAGAGAAAGTTAGCCAAAAGTTTCATTCCTGATCACTAAACAAAAAGGAAGGGACTTGCATTTATATAGCGCCTTTCATGACCTCAGGACGTCCCAAAGCGCTTTACCGCCAATGAAGTACTTTTGAAGCGTAGTCACTGTTATAATGTAGGAAACGCAGCAGTCAATTTTCACACAGCAAGGTCCCACAAACAGCAATGACCAGATCATCTGTTTTTAGTGACGTTGGTTCAGGGATATATATTGGCCAGGACAGCAGGGAGAACTCCCCTGCTCTTCTTCGAATAGTGCCATAGGATCTTTCACCCGAGAAGGCAGAACCGGGCTTCGATTTAGAGTCATACAGCACAGAAAGAGGCCATTCGGCCCATCGTGTCTGCGCCGTCCATCAAGCCCTGTCCAATCTAATCCCATTTTCCAGCATTTGGTCCATAGCCTTGTATGCAATGGCATTTCAAGTGCTCATCCAAATGCTTCTTGAATGTTGTGAGGGTTCCTGCCTCTACCACCCTTTCAGGCAGTGAGTTCCAGACTCCAACCACCCTCTGGGTGAAAAAGTTCCTCCTCAAATCCCCTCTAAACCTCCTGCCCCTTACCTTGAATCTATGCCCCCTTGTTATTGACCCCCCTACTAAGGGGAAAAGTTCCTCTTTATCTACCCTATCTATGCCCCTCATCATTTTGTACACCTCAATCAGGTCCCCCCCTCAGCCTTCTTTGCTCCAAGGAAAACAACCCCAGCCTGTTTAGTCTTTCTTCATAGCTGAGGCGCTCCATCCCAGGTAACATCCTGGTGAATCTTCTCTGCACCCTCTCCAAAGCAATCACATCCTTCCTATAGTGAGGCGACCAGAACTGCACACAGTACTCCAGCTGTGGCCTTACCAGCGTTTTGTACAGCTCCATCATAACCTCCCTGCTCTTATATTCTATGCCTCGGCTAATGAAGGCAAGTATCCCACATGCCTTTTTAACCACCTTATCTACCTGATCCGCTGCCTTCAGGGATCTATGTACATGTACACCAAGGTCCCTCTGACCCTCTGTGCTTCCTAGGGTCCTACCACTCATTGTGTATTCCCTTGCCTTATTTGTCCGTCCAAAATGCATCACCTCGCACTTTTCAGGGTTAAATTCCATTTGCCACTTTTCCGCCCATCTGACCAACCCGTTTATATCGTCCTGTAGCCTGAGGCTTTCCTCCTCGCAATTTACCACCCCACCAATTTTCGTGTCATCTGCGAACTTACTGATCATACCTTTTACATTCTCATCCAAATCATTTATGTAGATCACAAACAGCAAGGGACCCAGCACCGATCCCTGAGGTACCCCACTGGACACAGGCTTCCAGTCACAAAAGCAACCTTTGACCATCACCCTCTGCCTCCTGCCACTCAGCCAGTTTAGGATCCAACGTGCCAAGGCACCCTGGATCCCATGGGCTCTTACCTTCTTGACCAGTCTCCTATGCGGGACTTTGTCAAAAGCCTTACTGAAGTCCATGTATACCACATCCACAGCATTTCCCTCATCCACACACCTAGTCACCCCCTCAAAAAATTCAATCAGATTGGTCAGACATGATTTGCCCTTGACAAAGCAATGCTGACTATCCCCGATTAATCCTTGCCTCTCCAAGTGGAGACTAATTTTGTCCCTCAGAATTTTTTCCAATAATTTCCCTACCACAGATGTTAGGCTCACTGGCCTGTAATTCCCTGGTTTATCCCTGCTACCCTTCTTGAATAATGGTACTACGTTAGCTGTTCTCCAGTCCTCTGGTACATCCCCTGTGGCCAGAGAGGTTCTGAAAATTTGTGTCAGAGCCCCTGCAATCTCCTCCTTTGCCTCACACAGCAGCCTGGGATACATCTCGTCCGGGCCTGGGGATTTATCCAATTTTTGGCCTGCTAAAACCGCTAGTACCTCCTCCCTCTCGATCCTAATATGTTCAAGTATATCACAGTCCCCTTGCCCGATTTCTATGTCTACATCGTCTTTCTCCATAGTGAACACAGGTGCAAAAAATTCATTTAAAACCCCACCTACATCATCTGGCTCTACACACAGATTGCCACTTTGGTCCCTAATGGGCCCTACCCTTTCCCTGGTTATCCTCTTGCCCTTAATATACTTATAAAACATCTTAGGATTTTCCTTTATTTTGCTCGCCAGTGTTATTTCATGGCCCCTCCTCGCTCTCCTAATTTCTTTTTTAAGTATGCCCCTGCACTTTTTATACTCCTCTAGGGCTTCCTCCGTCTTTAGTCTTTTGTAACTGCCAAAAGCCCCCCTTTTTTTCCTAATGCATTTTTGTATATCCCTTGTCATCCAAGGTTCCCTTTGCTTGTTGGTCCCACCCTTGACCTTTACGGGAACATGCTGGCGTTGTACTCTCTCT
This sequence comes from Somniosus microcephalus, assembly GCF_052327205.1. NCBI lineage: Eukaryota > Metazoa > Chordata > Chondrichthyes > Squaliformes > Somniosidae > Somniosus > Somniosus microcephalus. The sequence goes on from NC_140989.1 coordinate 31,168,063, forward strand.
ATTTCCCTTCTGAAAGTCTCCCACTGCTTTGATGTGGATTTTCCTATAAGTAGCTGCTCCCAGTCCACTTTGGCCAGATCCTGCCTTATCATATTAAAATCGGCCTTCCCCCAATTTAGAACCCTTATTTCCGGGCCGTCTTTGTCTTTTTCCATGACCACCTTAAATCTCACCGAATTATGGTCACTGTCGCCAAAATGCTCTCCTACTGACACTTCCACCACTTGCCCGGCTACATTCCCTAGAATTAGGTCCAGTACCGCCCCCTCTCTTGTAGGACTTTCTACATGTTGGCTCAAAAAGCTCTCCTGGATGCACTTTAAGAATTCTGCACCCTCTAAGCCTTTCACACTCTGACTATCCCAATTAATATTGGGGAAGTTGAAATCCCCCACTATTATTACCCTATTATTTTCGCACTTCTCTGAAATTTGCCTACATATCTGTTCCTCTATCTCCCCCTGACTGTTTGGGGGCTTATAGTACACTCCCAGCAAAGTGCTTGCCCCCTTTTGTTTTTAAGTTCTACCCATATGGCCTCATTAGAGGAACCCGCTAATATATCATCCCTCCTTACAGCAGTAGTTGACTCCTTAATTAATATTGCAACACCCCCTCCCCTTTTACACCCCCCTCTGTCTCGCCTGAAGATTCTATACCCCGGAATATTGAGCTGCCAGTCCTGACCCTCCCTCAGCCATGTCTCCGTGATAGCAACAATATCGTACTCCCATGTGTTCAACAACTTCAGTTCATCCACCTTATTTGCAAGACTCCTTGCATTAAAATAAATGCCTTCCAGCCTTGCCATATTCCCTTTTGCCTTCACATATTTGCTCTGCCTTCCCAGCTGACTTGTTTGTTCCTCCGTATTTGGCTGTAAATCACCCCCTACTATAGCTCCACTCTGTATCCCATCCCCCTGCCAAGTTAGTTTAAACCCCCCCCAACAGATTTAACGTCACATCTGAAAGACGGCACCTCCGACAGTGCAGCACTCCCTCAGCACTGCACTGGGATGTCAGCCTAGATCTTGTGCTCAAGTCTCTGGCGTGGGACCTGAACCCACAACCTTCTGAATCAGAGGCGAGTGTGCAACCCACTGAGTCACGTTTGGCATTCGTGACGATACAACATTCGCGGAAGTGTACATGTGTGGACACTGGGGGAGGACAAGATTGCACGCGGCTGTGATGTCCATCCATAGTCAGATAGCCTGCCAGCATTCACAGTCAAGCATTCACGATAAACAGCCTCTTCAATAAGGTACCAGAGGGTGACTTAGCTGGCCACGCAAGCACGTAACTGGCAGGATCCCAGCGCAAATGCTGCAGAAAGCAGTTGGGTTGGGTGAGCAAGCCGGCAGGCCAAGGGGAACTCAGCATGGACAGTCCTGCAAACAGGCCGAAACCACTTGGGCAGATTAAGACAGACAGGAGACAAGCCAACTGTAATCACCAATATAGTCAGCAAATAGCTGTTGCGATAACCACAGGTGAGGCGGGACTCAGGGTTGGGAATGAAGCTGGGAATGTCAGGTGGACTGTGAAGGATTCCAGGCAGGTCGCTGAAGGGAGCATGGGGGAACGCTCAGAACTTTAACAGAGGCGGTGAGAGCAGCCAAAATGAAGATGGAGGAGCTTACCTTGATTACATGGACTGCAGCCAAATCAGGAGGACCCGAGGCATTTATGGAGACATAAAATAAAACAAAGTCCAATCCAATAATGCAAGCTCCAGCCAAGTACTCCAGGCTGAGTCTTTGGTTTCTAACCTATGAATACAGTTCAGTGAGAAAACCTTCTACCAACATCATTCAGGTCACTTTGAACAACAAGCATTTTATTCAGAATGGCAGCACTTTTTTTTAAATGAGTTTCTTACGCTACGTCTGGCAGTAAGTTTCCAGCCGAGGGAAAAATTCAAGACGGCAGCGCGAAGCAACTTCACAAAATCCGATTGGTCGTTTGCTTCCCACATCCCAATGGCTCCTCGTGCTCCAGTGTGTTGAATCCAAAAGTCGGTGGCATCTGCAAATCCTTCCATGACCTCACCTCATCCCTCCCCGTCTCCGCAACCTGTTCCAGCCCTACAGGCCCGCATGTACCCTCCGCTCGCAACCCCGGCCTCACTTGCATCTACCCTCTCTCTCCTCCATCTTCAGTCACCTTGGCTGCACTCGCTGCAGCGTTCTCTCTTCAGTCTTTCATCCTCTCGCTGTTTTTGTCCAAGGAAAAAAAATATAACATCCTCAAAGCCTACTGCTTGGACCAATTCTTTGGTCACCTCCCCGAAATTCCTCTCCCATCAGAACGCGGTGCCTTTTATTGCCTCCGTGAAGCGCTTCGGGACATTTTATTAAATTAACAGGCACTGTAGCAGTGCAAGTTTTCTACTGAACATTTACGACTGCGACTACATTTCCCTCAGCCAGATCAGCAGCAAATTAATTCACTCCAGTCCGTTCTGAACTAGCCCGGCTGCTTCGGTCATCTGTATCCCTTTCTGTGACAGGTCACTCTTGACGTTGTCTATCCAGCGCTTCCTTGATCTTCCTCGACCTCTTGTTCCATGTGACTCTGCGTGAGGGGCCGTGAAAGGTAGTCGGGCCGTTTCCATTCTTGAAACGTGCCCCAAACCATCGCAGTCACCTTTCTTGGAACCTCTGCATAAGTGTCGTTACTTTTCGAAGCCATGCTATTATTATATCATCTTCTTCTTAGGCAGTCCCTCGGAACCGAGGATGACTTGCTTCCACATTAAAAATGAGTTCTCAGGTGACTGATGAGTCCAATGCGGGACCTACAGTCTCTGTCACAGGTGGGGCAGACGGTGGTTGAAGGGGCGGGTGGATGGGGTGCTTGGGTTGACGTGCGCTCCTTGCGCTTGGCTTCCGCTTGCTCCCGGCGAAGAGACTCGAGGTGTTCGGCGCCTTCCCGGATGCTTCTCCTCCATTTTGTGCGGCCTTGGGCCAGGGATTCCGAGGTGTCGGTGGGGATGTTACACTTTTTCAAGGAGGCTTTGAGGGTGTCCTTGAAGCGTTTCCTCTTGCCGTGCCGGAGCTCCGAGTAGAGCGCTTGTTTTGGGAGTCTCATATCGGGCATGCGGACAATGTGATTCGTCCATCGGAGCTGATTGAGTGTGGTCAGAGCTTCGATGCTGGGGATGTTGGCCTGAGCAAAAACACGGACGTTGGTGCGCCTATCCTGCCAATGGATTTGCAGGATCTTGCGGAGGCCGCGTTGGTGGTACCTCTCCAGTGCTTTGAGGTGCCTGCTGTACATGGTCCATGTCTCTGAGGCATACAGCAGGGCAGGTATCACTGCTGCCCTGTAGACCATGAGCTTAGTGCCGGGTTTGAGGTCCTGGTCTTCAAACATTCTCTTCCTTAGGCGACCGAAGGCTGCACTGGCACACTGAAGGCAGTGTTGGACTTCGTCGTCGACGTCTGCCCTTGTTGACAGTAGGCTCCCGAGGTATGGAAAGTGGACCACATTGTCCAAGGCCTTGTTGTGGATTTTGATAATCGGGGGGCAGCACTGTGTGGCGGGGGCAAGTTGGTAGAGGACCTTTGTCTTACGGATGTTTAGTGTAAGGCCTATGCTCTCGTATGCTTCGGTGAAGGTGTTTACGATGGTTTGGAGTTCGACCTCCGAGTGAGCGCAGACGCAAGCATCGTCTGCATACTGTAACTCAAAAGTTTGTCACTATCCTCCGCCTGCTTCACGATGACATGCAAGCCGTGATCCTGACCAACGGTTCCACCACAGACCCAATTCACGTACGAACCAGGGTCAAGCAAGGCTGTGTCATCGCACCAACGCTCTTCTCAATCTTCCTTGCTGCAATGCTCCATCTCACCCTCAGTAAGCTCCCCGCTGGAGTGGAGCTAATTTGAAGAACAAACGGGAAACTGTTCAACCTCCATCGCCTCCAGTCCAGATCCAAGGTAGTCCCATTATTATAATATATGATCAAGAATGATGTATAATAAGAACATTTAGTCAGTCGAATATTTGGGTGTTTAAAAAGGTCAGTTTTATTATGTCCCAGGGATGCTTGGCGACGTGATGGGATGTGCAGGTTGGAGGCAAGGCTGGTACATTTATAGACAGATGGGCTGGAACATGCTCGTTTGATGAAAGAGGAAAACCGCCCAGCACTAAAAGCAAGAGAGACACAGCGCCACCCAACATTGTGCCCAGCACTTTGAGATGTTGCAATGTGGTGTTATCCTATTAAAACATCTCAAAAGCCCAACAAACAAATCAGTAAGATTCAGAGTGCCTGTTCAGTCAGCAAATGTAGTCCATCGGTAAGTAAAATGGCCATTTCCAGCCTCAAGTCTCCAGGGACTTCAACACATAAATCTAGGCTGACACTCCCAGTACGGCGCTGAGGGTGTCCTGCACTGTCAGAGATGCCGTCTTTCGGATGAGACGTTAAACCGAGGCCCTGTCTGCACTATTTCGAAGAAGAGCAGGGGAGTGATCCCCGGTGTCCTGGGCTAATATTTATCCCTCAACCAACATAACAAAAACAGATCATCTGTTCATTATCACATTGCTGTTTGTGGGAGCTTGCTGTGCGCAAATTGGCTGCTGCGTTTCCCACATTACAACAGTGACTACACTCCAAAAGTACTTCATTTGTTGTAAAGCGCTTTGAGACGCCCGGTGGTCGTGAAAGGCGCTAGATAAATGCAAGTCTGTCTTTCTTTTCTCTGAATTTTGTCCAAATTGAGGTTGCTTGTTCTCCTTTAAACGATGCAGAGCGTGCAGCCACATCATAATCCAACATAGATTTTCAATGGTATTGAAACATAGAAGATAGGAGCAGGAGTGGGCCCTTCGAGCCTGCTCCGCCATTCAATGAGATCATGGCTGATCATCCAAATTCAGTACCCTGTCCCTGCCTTCTCCCCATATCCCTTGATCCCTTTAGCCTTAAGAAATATATCCAACTCTTTCTTGAATATATTTAATGAACTGGCCTCCACCGCCCTCTGTGGCAGAGAATTCCACAGGTTCACCACTCTCTGGGTGAAGAAATTCCTTTTTTTTTTTTAAGGAGGCCATTTTATGGCAAATATCAAAACGTGGACAGAGTTAGGCTTCTAACGATAACTTCAGTCTGAAAAGCCGAGGTTAAAATTTAGGCTTGTTTAAACAGGCCTCGTTCTTCTACTTTTGAAGGAGGGTGGGTAGTAACCACAGGATTACAATGCAAACTGCAAAACATCTACCCTGATCCAAGCCACCAATTATATTTTTTTGCAGATAACCTAATATTTCTGCCAAGTTACTAAGTGGACGTATTGCACTTTCTGGGAGAGGCCCCAACCTTTAAATGGCCTGACTCATGCTCTGCTACTTGACGCCTCCCTTACTCACCATCATTCACAACTGTGTCCATCTTAATAATAGAGCACATTTAAAGTCGAGAAGGCTCGATACTTGTTTCAAAGTACTCTTTTTTTTTCAAATAGAAGGAAATTACAGCTTTGCCTTCTAATTTCTCTGGCCTTCTTCTTCAGAGACGTCAATTTTACATTCAGCATGGAGATGCTCAAGTGGGGAACTCGCTCGCCCTCGGCCAATCTACTCAACATAAGGAGATGCTGAAGAAAGCAAGCGTCTTTCACAACCTTAGGACATCCCAACGCGCTTTACAGCCAATTACTTTTTTTTTGAAGTGTAGTCGCTGTTGTAATGTAGGAAACGCGGCAACCAATTTGCGCACAGCAAGCTCCCACGAGCAGCAATGCGATAATGACCAGATAATCTGTTTTTTTTTTTTAAAAAGTGACGTTGGTTGAGGGATAAATATTGGTCAGGACACCAGGGAGAACTCCCCGGCTCTTCTTCCAAACAGTGCCCTGGCATCTTTTACCTCCACCTGAGAGAGCAGACGGGGCCTCGGTTTAACGTCTCATCCGAAAGACGGCACCAATGACAGTGCAGCACTCCCTCAGCACTGCACTGGGAGCGTCAGCCTAGATTTTTGTGCTCAAGTCTCTGGCGTGGCACTTGCTTCTCCTTGGCCAGTTTACTGAACATAAGGAGATGCTCAAGGGGGGTCTATCCCCCTGCTTGGCCACTCTGCTGAAATAAATTACAGGAAGTGTCTTCACTGGGAACAAAGTGCTTGCAGCTTTAAACTGGGTCGAGAGTTACCCTACCCCGGGAAGCCAGATTTTCCGGGCCATGAGCTGTGAAAACTCCATGAGAAGCTTGGAATGCGTTTCCCTGGGGCCAGGCAGCACTGCAGCAGCACTTGAGCCAGGCTAAAGGCCCACAGTGTTTGCGGTGGAGCTGCCCTAAGACATATGGGGGCATTGTCTGTAACCGAAGTCACCAAAGCAGCCAAGCAGGGAATGTGGGCCGACTCCCAACTCCCACACAACACACCCAACCCTCTCTCCCACACATAACCCCAACACACCCAACCCTCTCCTCAACCCCCACACACCCAACACACCCAACCCTCTCCTCAACCCCCACACAACACACCAAACCCTCTCCTCAACCCCCACACACCCCACAACACACCCAACCCTCTCCTCAACCCCCACACAACACACCAAACCCTCTCCCCAACCCCCACACACCCCACAACACTCCCAACCCCCACACACACCCAACCCTCTCCCCAACCCCCACAACACACCCAGCCCTGTCCCCCAACTCTCAGCTCCATCCCCACCCGATTCCCAGTGGGGTGTGTGCGTGTGTGGGGTGTGTGCGTGTGTGGGGTGTGTGTGTGGGTGGGGCATGTGTGCGCGCGGGGCGTGTGTGTGCGTGTGGGGTGTGTGTGCGGTGCATGTGCGGGGTGTGTGTATGGGTGGGGTGTGTGGTGTGTGTGTGGGGTGTGTGCGCGTGTGGGGTGTGTGCGCGGGGTGTGTGTGCGGTGTGTGTGTGTGGGGGGTGTGCGTGTGTGGGGTGTGTGCGCGTGTGGGGTGTGTGTGCGGTGCGTGTGTGTGGGGGGTGTGCGTGTGGGGTGCGTGTGTGTGGGGTGTGCGTGTGGGGTGTGCGTGTGGGGTGTGTGCGCATGTGGGGTGTGTGTGCGGTGTGTGTGTGTGGGGGGTGTGTGTGTGTGGGGTGTGTGTGTGTGGGGCGCGTCGTGTGGGGTGCACGTGTGTGTAGAAGGCGGAGAATCTCTCTTCCCCCTCTCCCAGACTTCCCTTCTCCTTTAATAAAACTGTCCTCACCAAACACGCTGTTCAAGCCACTTTCACTTCCATTTTCTGGGAACTGTTCTCTGTTGCAGGGAATGATGAAACGTTGAAGCTTTACTCCATTATTTAAAACTTGGCAGCGACCTACAACAAGAGGTATTTCAGTCCCACCCTTTCTGAAACATGTCTACTTTCGTTGCCCTGTGGAACCAAGTTGTTCTCATCTCTCAGCACTAACACAAGTCATAAAAATCAAAGTCTGCTTTATTATAATAATTAGAGAGATATAACAACACTTGATGACACCAGTGTGCACTGAGATTATGTTTGGATCTGGTGTGACTCTGACTTAAATCAGTCTTTATTCAGCACCTTACTCAGCAGTTTATCGCATCTTTTGGAGAGAGACGCACTCTCATAGGGTGGGAAAAACTGCAACACGTTTCGACTCGTCTCCCTCTTAAAAATAACTCTGCAATTATTCAGCAGGTCTTTTAAACTGCTGTCCATCTTTCTGCTCAAAAACTAAAGCTTGTTCAGTTCAATGGTCATAGTTGTCTAGGGACAGTCTTAGCTTGTTAGGTCATAGTTATTTACAGCACAACAGAGGCCATTGGGCCCATCATGTCTTAGCTAGAACAATGCAAAAACTCATCTGGCTGGCCCCGTCTCTCCCCATAGCCCTGTACAGGAAACTTTCTGGTATCCGGCACTGACGGGACCGAGCTGGTGCCGTACCATCAAAACTGCCGTATAAACTAGCGCTAATGTTAAAACATACGGAGCTTTTGAGCTCCGTGTGAATCAACAAACCCTGTTGCTTAGCAACAGCTTCAAAACAGTCGGCCGCAGCTTAAAAGCGTCTCTGTAGCTAAGCAACAGCTTCAGCTAGACCTTGCAGAGCCTGACTGGGAAAAAAAAGCAACGAGAAGTAAAAAAACTTATAGGAAACGGCTCCTGAATTTTGCCGGTAGATAGAGCTTTCCGGACATTTAACCTCCGGTTAAACGAAAGTTTCCTGTATCTTCCTCTGATTCAAATATTTAGCCATTTTTCCTTTCGATATGCAATGGTCTCTGCTTCAACCGCTCCCTGTGGCGCAGCATTCAATGCTCCGAACCTCCCTCCTCGCTTTGATCATTTGAAAATGACCCCTTCTCACCGGCTCCCCAGCCAGAGGGAGTAGCATTTTCCAGCTCGATCGCGTTATAACCCTTAACAGTTTTAATAACCTCTATTAACGCTCCTCTAAGCCAGTGGAAATAGTCCCAGTATCTCAAGTGTCTCCTCATAACTATAGTTTCCCCTCCCTGGCATCATCCTGGTGAATCTATGCCATACGCTCTGTGGCTTTAATGTCCCTTCTATAATAGAGCGCTCAAAAACTGCACACAATACTCTAACTGTGGCCTAACCAGTGTTTTGTATAAATTTATCATTCCTTCTTCACTCCACGCAATCCTCCTATTTATAAAACCCAAACTGTTTCTGGTCTCTTTTATGGATTTATCTACCTGCGATCCTGCCTTCAGGGAATGACTTACTTGAACTTCTAGGTCTCTTTGCTCATCCAGAGTCTTTTGATTGAGTACATACTCCTGTTCCTTGTTTTTCCTACCAAAATGTACTAACTTGCACTTCTCTGTATCCGCCACCAGTCTGCCCATTCTGCTAACCTGTCTATTTCTTCCTGGTCTTTATTAAAAAAATAAACAATTGTCAAAATTTCTGACTCCTTATATCTTCAGTACAGTGCCAGGGTCCCAGCTGAAAAATGAAAGGTTGTGTTTGCGAACTTTCCACCAGACACTGTGGCAATTACAGGGTTAAAGAAATCCAGCGAGTAAAGGAAACAAATAGCTCTCAGTATCTGTAGTCTGGCCTCGGGATCTAATGAATACCACCCATTTAATACGAGGGGTCATGGAGCGGAGGTAGTTGAAAACAGCCAGAACTTTACAGCCCGATTCTAACCACAGTATCCACCTCCAGAAAAGTCAGCACAGCGCGCCCACATAAAATGGGCTGGATTGCTGCCAGACCACAGGGATTTCATTGCTTTATGTTTCCTGAGCCAATCTTCCCAAATCTGAAACAGACTTGATGTTTTCTAAAATAGCCAAGAGATGATTCAAAAAAGAAAACGTATCAAAATACAACAATGTGCAGATGAAGCAGGAGGAAAGGAAAAGATTAGAAAGCAGAGAAAATAAAGCAATCGTACTGAAGTACAGCAGAATCAAACGATAGATGCCTCACATCTATAACACACAAAAGACGGAGTGTGACTGTGTGTAAATGGGAAAACACAGGAGCATAGGTGCCTGGATACAAGCCAGCAGTCTTCAAATAATGCTAATAATCACTGGAGAGAATAGGGCACTGGTCCATTTATAAGGACCTGTTTTGGCTATTAGATATTGAGGTAAAGCAAAAGATCGTCACCCCACTACCACCTCTTTGTCCTTCAACCTTCTACACTGTTCCAATGAAGCTCAACGCAAGCTCGAGGAACAGCACCTCATTTTTCGATTGGGCACTTTACAACCTTCTGGACTCAGCACTGAGTTCAACAACAGAAAATGCTGGAAAAACTCAGCAGGCCAGGCAACATCCGTGGAGAGAAATTAGAGTCGACGTTTCGGGTGAACCCTTTTTCAAAACTGGAAAAGGAAATGAAATAGATCGAAGGCCTTCAGATCATAACCGCCGCTCCCATTTTCTCAGACAGCAGGTGCTGGCAATGGTTCTGCTGTAACCATTTATACACCTCCTCTGAACCCATCATTTCCTGTCCCATTGTCAACCCCTTTTGCTCACAGCATCATCCCTTTTGTCATTTAATCACTCCTGCCTTCACCCTATTAGACCCTTTTGTTCTTTCCTTCCCTCCCGCCTTCCCCTGCCTCTATACTTGCTTAAAACCCGTTAAAATCTTTAACTTCTGGCAGAGGCAGAGACCCTCATCTCATTTAAAAAGTACTTGGATATGCACTTGAAGTGCTGTAACCTACAAGGCTACGGACCAAGAGCTGGAAAGTGGGATTAGGCTGTCTAGCTCTTTTTTGGCCGGTGCAGGCACGATGGGCCGAATGGCAACCTTCTGTGCCGTAAATTTCTATGATTCTTCCAGTTCTGACGTAAGGTCATCGACCTGAAACATTAGCTCGGTTTCTCTTGCCACAGATGCTGCCTGACCTGCCGAGTATTTTCAGCAGTTTCTGTCTTTATTTCAGATTCCACATTTTATGTACTTGAGCTTTTCATTGCACCACATATTTAACTCTTGCGTCCCCCCCGTGAGCATCTTTTCAATTGAGAACTCAAGGCGGAGGTTGGAGAGAGCAAAACAGATGAGGCGTAAACCAGGAAGTAACGAGTTGGGGATGCCAAGCTGGGGTTTCAAAAAATGCCTGAAGACTGTGGAAGAAAGAGGCAGGATAACTGATCGCCAATCAAGCAGTCCCAGGTCAGGCACTGTGCTGCAAAGTGCAGAATAAAATTCCTTCTACTCTTGCCCAGCGATGTGCCTTAGCCCCAGTCTCAGTGAAACATCCTTTACTGCATTCACGTAATATTTCAGTTTCCCCGCAATGACCGTCTTGAGTGAGATTGGTGCCGAGCTGTCAAATTAGAAGCAATTATGGGCACGTGCCAACTATCAATTGCGTTGTGACTGGGCAAAAATAATTTTGGATTCTCACAACCAAGGAGAATTTCATCCCATGAGGGCTGGATTCTCAGCAAGTTAAGAAGGGCAGTTTGCTAAAAACCCACCGTGTCACCCAACTGGCACTGTTGACCCATCGAAGATCAACTGGAGTTAAAAGACACTTTACATATGTTGCATCCTTAAATTTGGGTCTTTTAAATACCAGACAATTCTCAACAATGCCAAGGACAGGAAATAGCTTTTCCTAAGAGGAAAAAAAAACAAATCCTGGAAGAGACTTACTCCTGGAGACTGATGCGGCCACACAGCTGAAAGGGAACATTGCTCACGCCTCATACAAACTTCACAGCAGTCAGAACTGTAACATACCAAGAGACTGGGACTGAAACTTGTAATCAGGTCCTTCATAAAGTGCACAGTTATTAAGTGCATCAAACTGTACCCAGCTAGACTTAAGCTACAGTGAACCATCTTTTAATCCCCTTTTTGTCAAAAGTTACATTTTTTTTCAATACACTTCTGGTGCATTAATGTCATTTTTACTTCATACGCACAGCTGCTGAAGGTGTCTGGAACAAGGGTGAACCAGGGGCGGAGGGAATCTTGCCCCAAAAAGTCCGACTTGAGTGAGCACAACAAAATTATGGACGGACTAAAGAAAGGAGGAAGTTGCCTACGAGCATTAAGAATCCTGCATGTAGCATGGGACAGCTCCTCCGACAGTGTAGCGCTCTCGCAGTACTGCACTGAAGTGCCTCCCGAGATTATGTGCTCAAGTCTCTGGAGTTGGGCTTGAATCTACGACCTTCTGACTCCAAGGCATCAATGTTAGCCACCGAGTCGAGCGGAGACTAAAAGTAGCAAGGACTGCACTCGGGATACATATTGTTGTACACAAACTTACTCTATGCCCAAGTCAGGATGGCGTGACTCGGAGGGAAACTTGTGGGAGATGGTATTCCCATGACAGGCTGCACTTATCCTTCTCAGTAGTAGAGGTTGGAGGGGAAGGAGGCGCTGTCGAAGTACAATATGTCTTCGGTTGAACAATAAGTGGCTGACAACCCATAGCTTTGTGCCATCATTTGTATTGAATAGAACGGAGAAAGCCTCTAGAGGCGCGCTCTGAAGAGATTAACAAGGATGGGCCTCTCTAGAAGATTAACAGGCAGTTGGATGGCTTTACACCCATAAATTGGGTTTGATCCCTTGGAAGAACTTGGGGATTTGGGGTGGGTAAAGATGAGCAAGAAAAATAAACAGATTATACATTTAATCGCGATACAGTCAATTCAGGCAGTGGTTTGCAGAGTTTATTTGTATCACTGTGCACACATAACAGAGGCTACACAATAATGCATTGGTGAAGGCACCTCAGCAGTCTAGTGTCAGGAGCCTGTGGTCATAAAACAATGCTGAGCAAGGAAGTCTGTAGGATTCACAAAATTCCAGGACCCCCTACTCAATGGACATGTGTCTGGAATTTAAAAAGGGACTGTGTTGAACCTTTTGGAGGAGAAATGTGGACAGAAATCTCTCACTATTAGGCGCCTTTGGACTAAACTAGGGCCTATTGGGTTGAGTTTGGACATTTTAAATTGTGTGCTGGGTCTGCACAGGGAAATGGGATCCTTATAGGGCTGCTAACCCACCTGGGAGGCAGGCCCCCAGGGAGACATTAGCAGTCTAACAAAAGCCCACTTACCAGGGACCCAGATTCATACATATTTTAATAGTTCTTAAAACGGCTATACAGAAAAACCCTGGCATCAGCAAAACACACAATGGACAGTATCAAGACCCAATTACATTCTAACAGCACCATTCAAAAACCCTATCAACACCTTTGGGAATCTTGTATCATGCTAATGCTCAATCAGCCCACCAAAATTCTCACAAAGGGATCACATCAGAGTTGATCAGCCTGCCAAAATCGCACAAAAGGGAGTCATCCAAAATCAATTGTGCACCCGAGTTTTGGCGCAAAAGTTTCAGCAGCTTCTCAGGTATAACTGGGGGTTTGCTGGTAGCTAAAGAGACCTCAACAGATGGGCTGAAGAGAGAGTGTGCCGGCGGGCAGCAGCAGCAGCACACCGGAGCAGAAGAAACGTACCCGAGAACACGCTGGAAAAGCACTTGGACTCTGGGCTGTTTGACTCTGGCTTTGAAACATCCAACTTGCCACACGAGGTTACAGCAACGCAACAAGGAAACATAACAAGAAGCCTCGGAGTCACTGAAAGATCAACCATCACCCAGCGCTGACTCTAGGAAAAACCTGTATACCATCAAAACGTCGACCAGTGCTAATACCGAAGACACCGCAACCAGCCAAGGAGTCCACAAGGTTGAGGAGAGAGAAAGCAGTCTGCAACTGGTCTAAACTGTGGAGAAATCCTTTGGTGAGCATAGTCCCTGTAATTTCAGAGCCTAACTTAGTTAGTGTAGTGGTGGGAGATGGTTTTAATTTGTTTTGGTTTTTTTTCTCTCACTGCATAACCTCTGTACCCATTGCGTATACGTTTTTGTTTAGTTAATTCGTGTGGTGTGCGATTTCTAAATAAAATATTTGTTCTTGCACCAAACAGTTGTCTGCCTACATCTATCACATCCCCTAAATAATTCCAAGCCCCAGAACCAGGGAGTGGGACAATTCGAACCGTCAAGGTCAATTTAAAAGGCCGACAAACCCACCACCCCCTACATAACAAGCCCTTTCTTCCCATTCCCCCATCACAGGAGCTTTGAGTAATGCTGCACAACATGGGAGCTTTTAAGGTTCAAGTTGCCAATATTACTCCCCTTTTAGACTGCTGGTGTTTGTTCTCCAGACGTGTTGAAGAGAATCCCATCCCAAGAAGATGGGAGTAAGTTAGCTGCTTGGAAATAAAGCCCCAAAGAGTTCAGTGCTCAAATCAGATTAGAATTTCCATCCAACATTTACAAAAGATCAAGTAGATCTGGAGCAGGAAGACCAACAAAGACTATTGCTTTAAATATAGAGTGAACTGCTTAAGGTATAGGCCTATCTTCAAAGCACTAAAGCAACATCTTGTGATCCAAAAACAGAAATGGGCTGTAATTACATAGCAGGCTTGTCAAGAGAAAAAAGGTCACTGCTCAAAGTCAAAATGAAGATAAGCAAGTCATTTTATGGAGCTGAACAAAATAGTAAGTGAACAAGGAGGAGACAGGACAATAGGTAAAGGGTTAATGAGTCGATTTGCAAACTACTATTACAAAGCAGTTGATTGGTTTAATGGCCCGCGAATCTTGTAATGCACACTTTTATCTCACTCATGAGGAGCACCTCAGCAGATCTGCCTCGTGAAGCAGTGAATCAGATCGGAGCTTGGGCTATTGGCTTTGCTGTCAGAGAAAGCACGAAACACTGCCTCACTTATTCTGCAAGCGTCACAATTTAACAGGATTCCTTCAGGACTTCCCCCGTGGCCACCCAGCTCTTGATAGTCTTCCTGGCCCAGCTTTTCTTCTTGAACCCTGACCATAAAAGTAGACAGCCCGCATTGTAGGAACAAAATGGAGGTAACTTTCATGGAAAGACATAGGCAAGTTCAAACTATTCAGATGGTTGCGAGCGCTCTTGAAGCACGGCGGACTATCGTCTCCTTACGTTTTGATCCAGGGAGCAAAGAAACAACTTCCTCTGAGCAGCAAATCACGAGGGAGCATCAGGGAACGGGGTTGCAAGATGGCCTCCCCAACAGGAGATCTGTTGATCTTCTGACCTTGGTGAACTGCTCAGACTCGAATTGATACAGATATCATACCATAGGCTGCACTGTGAAACCTGCACGTTCTCAGCAAATACTTCAATTTGGTGGAAGCTCCACATGGACACATGTTTAGCAAGCAGTCTGCGCTCCTCCAATATAACAACAGAAAATGCTGGAAACACTCAGCAGGCCAGGCAGCATCCGTGGAGAGAGAAACAGAGTTAACGTTTCAGGTCTGGGACCCTTCATCATCAGAACTGGAAAAAGCTGGAGATGTAACAGATATTAAGCAGGTGCAGAGACAGGGAGAGTGGCGGAGGGGGGGGGGGCGGGGGTGGAGGAAGGAACTGAAGGAACAATCTGTGCTAAATTAGGAGGCTGGAAAGATAAAAATGTTGCAAATAGGGATGGCAAAAATCATACAGCCTGAAGAATTAGGGCAGGGGTTATAGTCTGAAATTGTTGAACTCAATGTTGAGCCCGGCAGGCTGTAAAGTGCCTAATCGAAAGATAAGGTGCTGTTCCTCAAGCTTACGTTGAGTTTCACTGGAACAATGTAAGAGGCCAAGGACAGAGAGATCAGAGTGGGAGTGAAGCGGAGAATTAAAGTGACCGGCAACAGGAAGCTCAGGGTCGCCCTTACAGACTGAACGGAGGTGAACCGCAAAGCGGTCACCCAATCCTAGCCTCTTGCACATCCCCAATTTTAATCGTTCCACCATTGGCGGCCATGCCTTCAGCTGCCTAGGCCTTAAGCTTTGGAATTCCCTCTGTAAACCTCTCCACCTCTCTCTCCTCCTTTAAGACCCTCCTTAAAACCGACCTCTTTGACCCATCTGCCCTAATATCTCATTATGTGGCTCGGTGTCAAATTTTGTTTGATAGTTGCTCCTGTGCAGCACCTTGGGACGCTTCACTATGTTAAAGGTGTTACATACATACAAGTTGTTGTTGTTGTTGTTAAGAGAGGTGGGGTGAGGGAGAGAGAAGAGAGAGACACAATTCAGACTAAGCAGCACAACCGAGACAGCGACATCACTGAGTAGCGAGGTCTCTTCAGAAATGAAATTAATCCCAATTAGCACGTGGCCAATAGTCTAAATCTCCAGTTATAATGAAATGACTACTCGATCAGTGAAATGAAGACAGTGTAGCTAGTCTTAAGACTCATTCAACAGCAGCAGCAACCTGAACAATGCTGGCTGATTCAACGATGCTGGATCGGTTTCACACTTTTGCCTCAAGCAGGGATTAGTTGGTGGATATACCAATAATCCTACTCCTGTGTGTGCTAGGCAGCTTTTTCGCACCCATCCCTGTCTTACCTACGCGCCGCCGCCGACAGACACTTCACAGCCACAAAAAAGAGACTTGATTTTGAACACCACACACATCGAGAGACCAGGTTCAAAATCGATTACCCGTCACTAGCAAAGTTAAAATTGTTACCTTGCCATCAGTGATAAGAAGGCCAATTTAAAAAGACATCTTCTCCTGATGTCCCCAATCTCCTAATCAGAATGGGGGTTTGAAGCTGAATTGCGCTGTGCACAGCCTGCGGCACAGTTGTGTACACCCAGCTCTATTGCTTACACGTGCTTATAAATCGCATTTCATCAGGAGCGGTAAAATTGCGTAAAATTCCCCCGCACTATGCTTGCACATGAAGCTCAGTTAGGTATGCACATACTTACGAGTTAAGGGGTGGGGGGCGGGATGGGGAAGAGAGCCAATCATTTTAATCATGTACGCAAGTGAACCAGAGCAGGTGTCATTTACAGTATCATGGCCCAAATCTTCAACATGGCTGCCTGAGCAGAAATCAGAGCTTCGCTTCCTATTTCCGTTTATACAACTAATGTCGTCCTGACTTTGGTTTCCAACAGTAAATTTCAAAGCCAGGCTACTCGGCCAAAACTTTACTATTTCTGTTGGTGGCGCCTGAACCGAATTCATGGGCCTATTAGTTCACGGTGGTTGGTTTAGCTCTAAGCGAAAGCCACAAATGGAAAATGAAAGCTTTGTATCACCAAACATCTAACCACTGAACAAACATAAGAATTAGGAGCAGGAGTAGGCCACATGGCCCCACAAGCCTGTCCGCCATTCAATAAGACCATGGGTGGTCTTCTACCTCAACTCCGCTTTCCCGCCTGATCTCCATATCCCTCGATTCCCCTGGAGTCCAAAAATCTATCTATCTCAGCCTTCAATATGCTGAACGACTGAGCATTCACAGCCCTCTGGGGCAGAGAATTCCAATGATTCACAACTCTCTGAGTGAAGAAATTCCTCCTTATCTCAGTCTTAATGGCCGACTCCTTAGCCTGAGACTGTGACCCCCTAGTTCTAGACTCTCCAGCCAGGGGAAACAACCTCTCAGCATCTACCCTGTCAATCCCCCTCAGTATTTCATGTGTTTCAATGAGCAAGTATATCATTTAACAACAACTTGCATTCATATAGCGCCTTTAGTGTAGTAAATCGTCCCAAGGTGCTTCACGGGAGCATTAACAAACAAAAGGAGATATTAGGACAGATGACCAAAAGCTTGGTTAAAGAGGAAGGTTTTAAGGAGTGTCTTAAAGGAGGAGAGCGAGGTAGAGAGGCGGAGAGGCTTAGGGAAGGAATTCCAGGCACTTTATTAATGTCTTTGTTGCTCCTGCTCTCATTCTGTGATCTAGGGTTAAGCTGCCTTAGAGATAAATTATTCCTGTTTGATTCCACAGAAAGTATTAGTTATGAAGAAACAAAAATCAGATGTTACGGGACCGTGAAAAGTCAAAGAGGTAATATCGTCCAGGGGTAAATGAAACTGGAATACTTAGTTCACTCTTACTTGGTACAGTTGGGTGAGGTACGATACAACAGCGTTCTACTTTCTACATCGATAGTGCCAAAGCAGCATCAATCCTAACCACAAACGAGTGCTTTACGTTCCAGGGAGCAGAGCCGAGATAGTTGAAGGTTCTAGTGGAGGAAAGGGAGAGGGGGAATACACAGGAACCCAGAATTGGAAAAGCATAAAGCGTGGGCTGAAAGAGGGTGCAAAGGGCAGATGGGGCATTTTATAAACTAGGGCTTGGATTTTGAATTCAGTGCATTGGGAGATTGAGCTAGTGGTTCTGCTGCCCACATCAATGGCCCTGAAATTAGATCGGGGGCTTGCCGCGCGTGCAAGCCCCCGATGTGCACTCGCCCTGCGCGCCGACATCTGAAGCCCGGGCCTGCTCGCATTTCCTGTCACTGGCCCGGTTCAGCTGTCGGCGCGATGTGCTTACCTGATCCAGCGGCGTAGTTAGTGCGATGTGCCGGCTGGGATCAGGTGAGCACTGTGCAGCCAATCAGGGGAGGGGAAACTCATTCATGAGTTTGACAGTAAGAGCTGTCAAACTCATGAAAACTACGGGGGCCCAAAACACTACTTAAACTTTAAATAAAAATTAAAAAAACATCCCAATCATTAAATTAAGTATAAATAAGTTTTAAAAAATAATTTAAACAATAATTTTTTTTTTTGAAAAAAATAAATTTTTAATAAAAAGGGTCTAAAACTAAACTTACCTTATTGTAGGTTCTTTAAAATAATAAACCTGTGGGAAAAAAATTCTAAATTGCACTAAAACACCACTTACCTGTAAAAATAAATACTTACGTGTGCTTTTTACAAGCGTAAAGACCGGAGGCCTTTAGACATGCGCAAATCCCCCAAAACAGAGGAAATCCAAGACGCACGCGCTGCCCCCTACAGCGCACGCGCTAGCCTCTTCACCTCTTGGGTTAGAGGAGAGGAAATGCCGGTTTTCAGCGCATGCGCTGTGCATGCTGAAAACCGGCATTTCCTCAGGCCAGACGCGTGAGTACCCCTTCCGTACTCACGCGTTTGGGGAGGAATTACTGCCCCAATATGTTGCTCCTCATGTGGAAGGGTGGGACAACCCAGCCTGCAGGCACCTCCAGTCGCCATACTGTTTTCCTCCTTCCTCCCATCTGCCTTTTATATGCCAGAAGACCTGGCTGAGGTATTACATTTTGTGAAGAAAAATAGGGAGGTCACATATTACTTGAAAAATACAAATCTAAATGGGGTAGAGGAGCAAAGGGATCTCGGAGTACAAATACACAAATCACTGAAAGTATCGACACAGGTGAACAAGGCCATAAAAAAAGCAAACCAAGCATTAGGGTTTATTTCTAGAGGGATAGAATTGTAAAGTAGGGAAGTTATACTTGTTAGATCCGTGGTTCAGTGGATAAATAATTACACGGATGCTGTACATAAACAAACAACAGGTCTTTGCTGCAGGAGGGTCATCTCTGGACTGGGGTACAGAGGCATGCGCACAGCTTATATACCGGTGTGGTTACTGCCGGTACTACAGTATACAGGAGCTGTAAAAAGTAGTTCTGACTTAAAGCACATACACTACAATTCCTCCCTTTTTAGATTAATACCCCCTTAATATTCAAATAACAATTACATTTTTACATGTACATTTAATAACAAAAGTCCATTTATAAATTCAGTCTTTGGGGCGGCTTCCTGACCCTTTCGGGATAGCGCCTTTCCGGAGGTTCTTGTTCTTGGTGCAGAGGCGATTCTGACCCCTTTCATCGGGTAGTTCATCGGGTTCCACTGTTACTGGGTCTGAAGTAGATGCTACCGGTATGTCGGGTTCATCCCCAGGTACTCGAGACATGGGGTTGACGCCTTCCTGTGACGCTAAGATCTGATCGACGTGGCGTCTCACAATGTTCTCCCCGACATCCACTGTGTACATTAATGGCCCCTGCCTTGTACATATCGTTCCGGGTTGCCACTTCTCTGTTCGATAGTCACGGGCCAAGACTGGTTGCCCTACATTGAAGCTCCTTGTCAGCTTCTCGTTGATGTGCTGGAATTGTTTGTCCTCAACATTTCTTCGCACATTTGGTCTGAGCAAGTCCAGACGAGATCTCAACCTTCGGTTAAAGAACATCATGGCCGGGGTCTGGTTGGTAACTGCATGTGTCGCGTTTCGGTAGGCTAATAAGAAATTGTCCATCTTATGCTGTAGTGGAATTTCATCGTCGCACATGGCCTTTATCGCCTTCTTAAAGGTTTGTACGAACCTCTCAGCCAATCCATTGGTGGCTGGATGATACGGGGCGGATGTGTAATGCCTTACCCCATTCCTTTTCATGAATTTTTGGAACTCGTCGGACACAAACTGTGGTCCATTATCAGAGCAGATCTGCTCTGGCAAACCGTTTCTGGCAAATATGGTCTGTAGGACTGCAATCGTTTTCTCTGTAGTGGTTGAAGACATCTTTATCACCTCAGGCCACTTTGAATGAGCATCCACTGCTATTAAGAACATTGAGTCCATGAATGGACCAGCGAAATCAATGTGCACCCGTTGCCATGGAGAGGAGGGCCACTCCCATGGGTGTAGAGGGGCATGTGGTGGTGCATTTTGGACCTTCTGGCATCCTAAGCAGCTCTTAGTTAGGTCTTCGATTTGTTGATCGATTCCTGGCCACCACACATAAGCCCTAGCAAGGCTTTTCATTTTCACTCCCCCCAGATGACCTTCATGTAGCTCCTTTAGCACTCTCTCCCTTAACTTGGGTGGAATCACCACTCTGGGTCCACACATCACTGTCCCCTGGCATACTGACAGTTGTTCTCTTCTGGATGAGAATGCTGGCAACAGTGAGTCGCCATGTGTTGGCCATCCCCTCACCGTCAATTCATATACCCATGACAGCGTCGGATCATTGCGGGTCTCCCTCTCTATATCCGCATTTGTTACTGGCAATCGTTCAATTATCGACGAATAAAATATCTCGATAGGGTCCACTGCTGGTGCTTCCTCCACCGTAGGCAGTGGCAGGCACGATAGCCCATCAGCGTTCCCATGCTGTTTCGTGCCTTTATATTCTATTTCATATTGATTCGCCCCTAGAAACAGGGACCATCTTTGTAACCGCTGTGCAGTCATTACTGGCACGCCCTTCTTAGGATTAAAGATGGAGACAAGTGGTTGGTGGTCAGTCAGCAAGGTGAACTTCTGCCCATGCAGATAATGGTTGAATTTTTTTACTCCCCATACTAGGCTGAGGGCCTCCCTGTCAATCTGGGCGTAGTTGCGCTCGGCTGAGGTTAGTGACCGAGACGCAAAGGCCACTGGCCTCTCCAACCCGTCTGGGAATTTGTGCGACAGCACCGCTCCAATGCCGTAGGGTGATGCATCACATGCCAAACGAATTGGTAGTGCTGGGTTGAAATGGGCCAACACCTCTTTTGATGTGATCAATTCTTTACACTTCTGGAAAGCTCGTCTACGTTCGTCATCCCACTTCCATGGTACCCCTGTTTGCAGTAGGGTGTTCAGCGGGTGTAGTACTGTAGACAAATTTGGTAAGAACTTGTGGTAATAGTTTACCAGCCCGAGGAACAACCTCAGTTGTGACACATTTTCCAGTGCTGGAGCCTTGACTACTGCCTCAATCTTGTCAGGGGACTTATGTAACCCCTCTTCATCGACGACGTGGCCGCAATACGAGATCTGTTTCTGGAAAAACTCGCACTTGTGGCGATTAGCTCGTAGCCCATATTCCTTTAATCTGGCGAGCACCTTCTCCAAGTTAGCGAGGTGATCACCGTCATTTTCGCCCGTGACCAAGATGTCGTCCAAATAACACTGGGTCCCTGGAATCCCTTGCGGGACCTGATCCATCGCCCTTTGCCAGATAGCCGGAGCCGAGGCTACTCCAAACACCAGCCGGTTGTATTGATAGAGACCTTTATGGGTGTTGATTGTAAGGTAATGTTTCGAAGCTTCTTCTACCTCCATTTGCAAGTACGCCTGGGCTAGATCAATTTTGGTGAAGCGTTTACCACCAGATAGCGAGGCGAAAATATCCTCAATTCGTGGAAGCGGATATTGCACCATGTGAAGGACTGGGTTCACTGTCACCTTAGAGTCCCCACAGATGCGGACCTTCTTTGGTTCCCCAGGCGTATTACTCAACGACCTCTTCATTACAGGGACGATGGGTGTAGCCCACTCGCTCCAGTCCACTTTGGACAGTACTCCTGAACGTTCCAACCCTTCCAGCTCTGCTTCAACCGCTGGTCTGATCGCATAAGGCACTGGTCTGGCCTTCAGAAACTTTGGGCTTGCATTATCCTCTATTTTAATTGTTGCTGTTATTCCTTTTAGTGTTCCTAGTCCCTCCTGGAACACTTCTTTTGCGTCAGTTAGCATTTTTGACAGTCGTCCAGGTGTGACGTCGTCATCCTTTTTGGCCTCCACCTTCAGTGCCTGTATGGAATGCCAATCTAAATGTATCTTCCGGATCCACTCACGTCCTAGCAGTGGTGGTCCTCCATTTGGCAATACATATATATCAATTTTCGGTATTTCCTGACCTTCATATGTCACTTTCACCCTTATGTTTCCTTTGGGGTAGACTTTTTGCCCCGTATACGTCTTCAAGACAATCTCTGTAGCTTTCAAGGGTATGTGTGAAAATAGCCGCTTGTAGTCTCTTTGATTTATGACTGTTAGAGCTGACCCTGTGTCCAATTCCATTTCCACTTGGACTCCGTCTATCTTGAGTGTAACCCAGATAGTCTGGTGATCCTCCATTTCGGTTACATTATGTAGTTTCAGACAACCCAGCTCCTTGCTTCTGGAGTCTGTGTCACTTTTCTGTTCGTCTGAACCACTGTCCATCACCTGGTGTACCTTTTTGTACTTCTCCTGTGGAGATTTCTTACTGTTGGTTTTCTTCCCAGACCTGCAGACTCTTGCTATGTGTCCTGCTTTCCCACACTGTCTGCACACTTGGTCCTTGAACCAACAATCTTTCTGGTCATGTGTTGTTCTGCCGCAGCGATAGCACTTCCCTGTTCCATAGGTCATTTCGTTGGTGCCATATTCTTGCGGTCTCCATTGTATCTCTGCAGCGCCCCTTGCGGCTGCTTCGTGTGATACTGCCATATTGAAAGCTTTGTCCAGCGTAAGGTCCTTTTCTGATAGAAGCCGTTTCTGGGTTCCTTCACTTTGTAGCCCACACACAAACTTGTCCCTTAACGTGTCTGCTAGTCCCGCTCCAAACTGGCAGTATTTCGATAGCTTGCGCAGTTCCGTTAGGTACTCAGCATTGCTTTCATCTTTGTGTTGGTTCCTTTTATGGAACTTAAATCGTTCTGCTATCAGCAGCGGTGTGGGGTTTAAGTGGTCCTGTAGGATTTCTACTATGCTTTCAAAATCCTTGTTTACCGGCTTCTCTGGGGTTATTAGATTTCGCAGTAACCCATAAGTTTTTGCACCCATGGAATTTAACAGAACCAGTGCTTTATTAGCATCTGGCACTTCATTCGCCCTGCAGTACACCTCAATACGTTCCACATATGTCGCCCAATCTTCGACTTCATTGTCGAACGTAGAGATACTGCCACTCTTCGGCATCCTTGGTTGTGCGTTAACTATCATCAATGGTGCCACCCGCGCTTCCCCTTCTTCTCCGCTGGCACAAAATGGCGTCTCCCGCGCTTTCCTTCCTTCCCGCGCTCGCCCGTCTTCTCCGCTGCGGCTTCGCAAAATGGCGTCTGCCGCGCTCTCCCTGTTTCTCCGCGGCTCAATGGCGCCTCCCGCGCTCTCCCTGCTTCTCCGCGGCTCAATGGCGTCTCCCCTTGCTTCGCCCCGCGGGCCCTGATCAGCCCGTGATCCCTGGCTGTGCTCTGCGCGTTCTTCTCTTGATATTTGTCAACGCCGCTCAGTCTAGAACCCGGCTGTTTCTTACCCTCTCTCTCTCCGGTTTGCAGTATTTTTTCCTCGACGCCGCTCGGTGATCAATCCCCGGCTGCGCCCTGCTCTCTTCACCCTCTTTCTTACCCCGTCGACGCTGCCTGGCTCTCTCTCTCTGCCGTCGGTCGGCTCGAGCCGCCGCTGCTCGGGAAGGGTCTGCTCTGGACCTGTCGTCGGTCTCTTACTGCTCGTTGTGGCTGGGGAACCAAGCCCGGCTCTCCACAGCCTCCCCAGCGAAGTTGGATCTCTGCCTGACTGCTGGCCGGTTGCTCGCGGTCGACGCCCGTGTTCCTGGACTCGACTATTTTTTTTTTATTGTTGCAGGTAGATTCGCATCAACACTCGTCGCCACTGTTAGATCCGTGGTTCAGTGGATAAATAATTACACGGATGCTGTACATAAACAAACAACAGGTCTTTACTGGAGGAGGGTCATCTCTACACTGGGGTACAGAGGCATGCGCACAGCTTATATACCGGTGTGGTTACTGCCGGTACTACAGTATACAGGAGCTGTAAAAAGTAGTTCTGACTTAAAGCACATACACTACAATACTAAACCTGTATCGAACCGTGGTTAGACGACACTTAGAGTACTGCGCACAGTTCTGGTCGCCACATTATGAAATGGATAGAGAGGCACTGGAGAGGGTGCAGAGAAGATTTACAAGGATGATACCAGAAATGCGAGGGTATACATATCAGGAAAGGATGAACAGGCTGGGTCTCTTTTCTCTTGAAAAAAGGCTGAGGGGTGACCTAATAGAGGTCTTTAAAATTATGAAAGGTTTTGATAGAGTGGATAGAGAGAGAATGTTTCCACTTGTGGGGAAGAGCCTAACTAGAGGCCATCAATATAAGATAGTCACCAAGAAATCCAACAGGGAATTCAGAAGAAACTTCTTTACCCAAAAGAGTGATGAGAATGTGGAACTCGCTACCACAGGGAGTGGTTGAAGTGAATAGTATAGATGCATTTAAGGGGAGGGTGGACAAGCCCATGAGGGAGAAGGGAATAGAGGATTACGCTGATAGATTTAGATGAGGAAAGACGGGAGGAGGCTTGAGTGGAGCATAAACACCGGCATGGACTGGTTGGGCCGAATGACCTGTTTTCTGTGCCGTATATCCTATGTAATCCTATGTAAACAAAGACCACTCGGTCTTCGAATTGAAAAGAATTGGTTAATTTTATTCTGCATCTCCCTCAAACTTTAAATCAGATTGCTGTGTTTTAATATATCCTGCAGTGAAAGCAGCGCAGCACGATGGGAGGGGCAATCAGTTGGACCGCCACCGAGTGCCAGTTTGAATCCATCCAAAGCTCATTACAATCACAGGCTGATTTACAACCATCAAGCGGCCCATTGCTAGATCAAATAAAAAAAGTGTTAGGTTGATGAAAAAGGTTTGCAAAAACAATGCAACCACATAATTTGCATCCAAAGACAACAATGTACTTCTAAAAAAAAACAACCAAATTCAACAACAGCCAGCAGCCACTCCGCTGGCTGTTCTCTCTTCCCGAGCGATGCCAACAAGCTCCTGTTCAGGAGATTGAAGGAAATACAGTTGGACGTGTCTCAATTCACTTCCTCACAGACCTGAAGCAGCAACACAAAAACTGACTAAAATCTGCATGAATTAACATGATTTAATCATTGTACTTCGAGGCAGCGCATTAATTAAATAACGGAGGACAGCAGGGGGGTGATCCGCAGCGCTCCAGACACACTGCACCAAATGAGCTCTGGACGCTTGGAAAAGTGATGGCTCTGGGCAGACTAAGATACAAATTTTAAAAATAAACCTGGGAGAGAGAGGGAGGGAGGGTGGGAAAAGAGGGGGCAAGGGAGAAAAAAGGGGAAAGGGTGAGGGGAAAGAGAGGGTGAAGAAAGGGGAGGAGAGAAGGGGAGAAAAGGAGAGCGGATGAGAAGAGGAGCGGGGTGAGGAAGGAGTGTGGTGTATGTAACCTGTTCCACCTTAAGAGATGTACTACTTTCTCTGGCTGCTGTATACGTAATACCGGTGGTGACCACACCGGTATATAAGCACTGTGTAGTAATATTGTATTCAGTATAGTCCCTACCTCCAACCAGTAAAGACCTGTTGAATTTACTCTGGTAGTCTGTGTAGTAATTATCACTATGACACGCAGACTTAACAGTGGCGACGAGTCCGATTCTTACCCTGCGGCAGTTATTTCCACGGCGGCTTCGTCCACAGACAGGACGTCGAAGAGAGGTTTCCACCCTCATCACCCTACTGGAAGACATGTCGAGCGGCAGGCATCGAGAAACCGGAGTGCAGAAGACATCCTGACCTTGAAGCCTCCATCAGCGACTGTCAGCTTCTTCTTTCTACCTCAGTGGTGGGTAAGCCGGGCAGCGACGCGACAGAAAGTCAACCGCGTTGGCTGTACAGACGGGGCTGGGAAGACGGAGGAATAAGGGCGGTGAGATCGATCGCGACCGGAGATAAGGGCCGGGCCGCTTTCGAGCGAGAGGCGCAGCGCGGGGACATCGATCGCGACCGGAGATAAGGGCCACATTCGGGCTAAAAGGCGCAGCGTCTGGGGAAACTGAAGGCGCGAGAGCCGCGGTGAAGCGGAGACAGCGTCGGGGGACGGTTGAAGACCGCCAAGCGCGGGAAAACCGCCATTTTGTGGGTGGTGGACGACGACAAGAGCGGGAAGCCGCCATCTTGGATAACATAAAAATACAATAAATTGCAACGATGCCTAAACATGGGAACATTAATACCTTTGATAGTGACGTCGAAGATTGGGCCATGTATGTAAAACGCATACAAAATTATTGTAAGGCAAATAAAATTCCTGATACAGATAAAGCACTAACATTATTAAATTTAATGGGTGCGAAGACATACGGGCAATTGAAACACCTTGTATCACCAGATGAACCGACGGATAAGACGTTCGAGGAGATTGTTACTGTCCTGAAAAATCATCTAAACCCCACGCCGCTGATGCTAGCGGAACGATTTAAATTTTACGACAGAAGGCAGCTGCAGAATGAAAGCAATGCTGAATATTTGATGAAATTACGTAAGCTAGCAAAATATTGTCAGTTTGGAACGGGACTGACAGAGGCATTACGAGATAAATTTGTGTGTGGTTTATTTAAACAGGATACACAAAAGCGACTGCTCGAGGAGAATGAGCTGACGCTTGAGAAGGCGGTCACTATGGCAGCAGCACACGAAGCCGCAGCGAGAGGCACGGCAGTAATGCAGCTACGGTCACCGGAACTCAGTACAAACAAATTGGGTTTGAGTTCTGTCAAATGTTATCGTTGTGGAAAGACAACGCACGATCAGAACCAGTGTTGGTTTAAAAACCAAGAATGCAGAACGTGTGGCAGGCTTGGCCACATAGCTAAAGTATGCCGGTCAGGAAAGAAGACCAGCAACAAAAAGTCACCGCAAGGAAAATACGCAAAGGTACACAAGGTGACAAAGAACAGTTTGACCGAACAGAAGTCAGATTCAGACGCTAGCAGTAATGAAATGGATAGCTTAAGAGTACACAACGTTGGTAAGGATGCAGATCTCCAGATAATTTGGGTCACTCTTCAGATAGCAGGAGTCCAAGTAAAAATGGAATTGGACACTGGATCGGCATTGACGGTCATGAATAAGAAAGATTACAGAAGGTTATTCCAACATATTCCCCTACAGGATACGGAGATTATATTGAAAACATACACGGGGCAAAGAGTGTACCCCATCGGAAAAATAGAGGTAGAAGTGGTCCACAAGGGCGAAGAAAGCCAAGTAATGGACTTATATGTGCTACCTGAAGGAGGTCCACCACTACTAGGACGGGAGAGGATTAGGAAAATGAATATGGACTGGCACTCCTTGAAGGCACTAACGGTAGATTCCGGGGAAACAGATGTCAAACCTAAACGATTGTCCAGAATATTGGATGATGCTAAAGAGGTGTTCCAGCAGGAACTGGGAACACTGAGAGGAATTACGGCAAACATCAAGATTGATGAACATGCACAACCAAAATTTTTTAAAGCCAGACCGGTACCCTATGCAATACGACCTACTGTTGAAGCGGAACTGGAAGCACTAGAACGTTCAGGTGTACTGTCTAAGGTAGATTGGAGTGAGTGGGCTACGCCCATTGTTCCCGTTATGAAACGTCCTGCGAGCAACAAGCCAGGAGATCCAGGGAAGGTTCGCATCTGTGGAGATTTCAAAATCACCGTTAATCCGGTGCTTCACACGGTGCAGTATCCGCTTCCACGGATTGAGGATATTTTCGCTTCATTGTCTGGCGGGAAACACTTCACCAAGATAGACCTGGCGCAGGCATACTTGCAGATGGAGGTTGAAGAGTCACGCCAATACCTCACGATCAACATGCATCGAGGGTTGTACCGGTACAATAGGCTGGTTTTTGGAGTGGCATCGGCTCCAGCAATTTGGCAGAGGGCCATGGAGCAGGTATTACAGGGAATTCCAGGCACACAATGTTACCTGGACGATATTCTGATCACAGGTGATGGTGATGAACAACATCTCGCAAACTTGGAACTGGTGCTCAACAGACTGAAAG
Organism: Somniosus microcephalus; assembly: GCF_052327205.1. Taxonomy (NCBI): domain Eukaryota; kingdom Metazoa; phylum Chordata; class Chondrichthyes; order Squaliformes; family Somniosidae; genus Somniosus; species Somniosus microcephalus. The sequence continues at coordinate 31,196,042 of NC_140989.1, forward strand.
AGTATGGACTTAGAGTTAATCGGCAGAAATGTGAGTTCTTCCAGAAGCGGATCTCGAACTGTGGCCATGTCATTGACCGGGAGGGGCTTCATAAGTCTCCTGACAAGATTGAGGCAGTTGTAAAGGCTCCCGCTCCGGAGAATGTCTCTCAGTTGAGGTCGTTTCTAGGATTAATTAACTATTACCATAAATTTCTGCCAAATCTATCCACGGTACTGCACCCGTTAAACGCTCTTTTACAGAAAGGGGTACCATGGGAATGGGGCGAAAACTGTAAGAAGGCATTTCGCAAAAGCAAAGAATTGATCACCTCAGAGGAAGTGTTGGCTCACTTCAACCCGACACTGCCTATTCGGTTGGCTTGTGATGCTTCTCCATATGGTATTGGGGCAGTACTCTCACACAAGTTGCCAAATGGCACGGAAAGGCCAGTCGCGTTTGCATCCAGATCATTGACCTCCGCTGAGCGCAACTATGCGCAGATCGATAGGGAGGCTCTTAGCCTTGTATGGGGAGTGAAGAAGTTTAATCATTACCTGCAGGGCCAAAAATTCACACTTCTGACAGACCATCAACCGTTGGTATCCATTTTTAACCCTAAGAAGGGTGTTTCGGTGATGACAGCGCAGCGTCTCCAGAGATGGTCTCTTTTCCTAGGGGCACATCAATATCAAATAGAATTCAAAGGTACGAAACAGCATGGCAATGCTGATGGGCTGTCGCGCCTGCCACTACCTGAAGAAAAAGACACGACGAAAGTTGACCCTGTTGAGTTATTTCATTCGACCATCATCGAGTGTTTACCAGTCACCAATGCAAGTATTGAAAGAGAAACCAGGAACGACCCGACACTGTCCAGAGTCTACGAGGTGACAGTGAAAGGATGGCCAACACGGGGTGATCCTCTGTTACCGGCATTTTCGGCAAGGCGAGACCAGCTGTCCATCTGCCATGGTACCTTGATGTACGGGACAAGAGTGATTATTCCTCCCAAGTTAAGGGAAAGAGTTTTAAACGAACTGCATGAAGGTCATCTGGGGGGAGTTAAAATGAAAAGTCTTGCTAGGGCTTATGTATGGTGGCCGGGTATTGACCAACAGATTGAGGAGTTAACGAAAAGCTGCGCTGGGTGCCAAAAAGTGCAAAATGCACCTCCGATAGCACCGCTACACCTATGGGAATGTCCTTCAGCCCCATGGCAATGCGTACACATTGACTTTGCTGGTCCACTCATGGACTCCATGTTCCTAATCGCGGTGGACGCACATTCCAAATGGCCAGAAGTCATCAAGATGAATGCCACTACTTCAGAAAAGACAATTGCGGTGTTAAGAACAATATTCGCAAGGAACGGATTGCCAGAACAGATCTGTTCGGACAACGGACCACAGTTTGTATCGGAAGAATTCCGACAATTCTTAAAGAAGAATGGAGTAAAACATTATACCTCTGCCCCATATCATCCGGCGACAAACGGGTTGGCTGAAAGATTTGTCCAGACATTCAAAAAGGCAATTAAGGCCATGAACGATGATCAGATTCCGCTGCAACACAAGGTCGACAAGTTCCTGATGTCATATCGAAACGCCGATCATGCAGTGACTAACCAAAGTCCTGCCATGATGTTTTATAACAGGAGGTTGCGGTCCAAGTTGGACTTGTTAAAACCAAATGTGCGGAGGGAAGTGGAAAACAAACAGTTTCGGCATATTAACAACAAGACCACTCGAACTTTCGACGTAGGACAACCAGTGTTGGCAAGGGGCTATGGAAACGAAAAATGGCAGTCCGGAACAATTCGGGCCAGACAAGGGCCTCTGATGTACACAGTAGATATTGGTCATAATGTGATAAGGCGTCATGCGGATCAACTGGTAGAGTCGAGAGCAAGGGTCGAACCCATGGTTGTGACAGAGACAACTGTGGAAGACGTTAATGAACCTGAAGCATCTACCTCGGCAGGGAATGTACTTGATGATGATGACACCCAATACATTGGAAACCAAATAGAGGAGGCACCTCAACAACAAGAATCAGAGACTACTGAGAGGCGTTATCCAAGCCGCATCAGAAAGCCTCCTGAGAGACTGAACCTTTGAACTGTTATACCTGAAGTTATATATGTATATATGTTATTATGTTATGTTAAATGGGGATATGACTGTTAAGCTAAAAAGGGAGGATTGTGGTGTATGTAACCTGTTCCACCTTAAGAGAACTTAAGCCTGTTCCACCTTAAGAGATGTACTACTTTCTCTGGCTGCTGTATACGTAATACCGGTGGTGACCACACCGGTATATAAGCACTGTGTAGTAATATTGTATTCAGTATAGTTCCTACCTCCAACCAGTAAAGACCTGTTGAATTTACTCTGGTAGTCTGTGTAGTAATTATCACTATAACACACAGACTTAACAAGGAGAGAGAGAGAGGACGCAAAGCCCTATCACTTAATTAGTGCAATAAACCACCGCAGCACTATGTCATAGAGTCATAGAGTAATACAGCACGGATAGAGGCCCTTCGGCCCATCGTGTCCGCGCCGGCCATTAAGCCCTGTCTAATCTAATCCCATATTCCAGCATTTGGCCCGTAGCCTTGTATGCTATGGCATTTCAAGTGCACATCCAAATGCTTCTTAAATGTTGTGAGGGTTTCTGCCTCCACAACCCTTTCAGGCAGTGAGTTCCAGACTCCAACCACCCTCTGGGTGAAAAAGTTCTCTCTCAAATCCCCTCTAAACCTCCCGCCCTTTACCTTGAATCTATGCCCCCTAGTTATTGACCCCTCTACTAAGGGAAAAAGCTCCTCAGCATCCATCCTATCTATGCCCCTCATAATTTTGTACACCTCAATCATGTCCCCCCTCAGCCTCCTCTGCTCCAAGGAAAACAAACCCAATCTGCCCAGTCTCTCTTCATAGCTGAAGCGCTCCAGCCCTGGTAACATCCTGGTGAACCTCCTCTGCACCCTCTCTAACGCGATCACATCCTTCCTGTAGTGTGGCGACCAGAACTGCACACAGTATTCCAGCTGTGGCCTAACCAGTGTTTTATACAGCTCCATCATAACCTCCTTGCTCTTATATTCAATGCCTCGGCTAATGAAGGCAAGTATCCCATATGCCTTTTTTACCACCTTATCCACCTGTTCCGCCGCCTTCAGGGATCTGTGTACTTGCACACCCAGATCCCTCTGACCCTCCGTCTTGCCTAGGGTCTTTCCATTCATTGTGTATTCCTTTGCCTTGTTAGTCCCCCCAAAGTGCATCACCTCGCACTTTTCCGGGTTAAATTCCATTTGCCACTGTTCCGCCCATCTGACCAACCCATCTATATCGTCCTGCAGACTGAGGCTACCCTCCTCGCTATTTACCACCCTACCAATTTTTGTATCATCCGCGAACTTACTGATCATACCCTTTACATTCATATCCAAGTCATTAATGTAGACCACAAACAGCAAGGGACCCAGCACCGATCCCTGTGGTACCCCACTGGCCACAGGCTTCCAGTCACAAAAACAACCTTCGACCATCACCCTCTGCCACTAAGCCAGTTTTGTATCCAATGTGCCAAGGCACCCTGGATTCCATGGGCTCTTACCTTCTTGACCAGTCTCCTGTGCGGGACTTTATCGAAGGCCTTACTGAAATCCATGTATACCACATCCACTGCGTTACCCTCATCCACACACCTAGTCACCCCCTCAAAAAATTCAATCAAATTAGTCAGACATGATCTTCCCTTGACAAAGCCATGTTGACTATCCCTGATTAATCCTTGCCTCTCCAAGTGGAGACAAATTTTGTCCCTCAGGATTTTTTCCAATAATTTTCCTACCACTGATGTTAGGCTCACTGGCCTGTAGTTCCCCGGTTTTTCCCTACTACCCTTCTTGAATAATGGTACTACATTAGCGGTTCTCCAGTCCTCTGGCACATCCCCTGTGGCCAGAGAGGTCCTGAATATATGTGTTAGAGCCCCCGCAATCTCTTCCTTTGCCTCACACAGCAGCCTGGGATACATTTCATCCGGGCCTGGGGATTTATCCATTTTTAGGCCAGCTAAAACCGCCAATACCTCCTCCCTCTCGATGTTAATATGTTCGAGCATATCACAGTCCCCCCGCCCTATTTCTATGTCTACATCGTCCTTCTCCATAGTGAAAACAGATGCAAAAAATTCATTTAGAACCCCTCCTACATCTTCCGGCTCCACACACAGATTGCCACTTTTGTCCCTAATGGGCCCTATTTTTTCCCTAGTTATCCTCTTACCCTTAATATACTTATAAAACATCTTCGGATTTTCCTTAATTTTGCTCGCCAGTGTTATTTCATGGCCCCTCCTTGATCTCCTAATTTCTTTTTTTAAGTATCCCCTGCACTTTTTGTACTCCTCTAGGGCTTCCTCCGTCTTTAGCCTTTTGTATCTACCAAAAGCCCTCCTTTTTTTCCTAATCCATTCTCGTATATCCCCTGACATCCAAGGTTCCCTGTGGTTTTTGGAACCACCCTTGACCTTTACGGGAACATGTTGCCATTGTATGATCTCAATCTCCCTTCTGAAAGCCTCCCATTGCTCCGATGCGGATTTTCCTACAAGTAGCTGATCCCAGTCCATTTTGGCCAGATCCTGCCTTATTCTATTAAAATCGGCCTTCCCCCAATTTAGAACCTTTATTTCCGGCCCATCCCTGTCCTTTTCCATGACCACCTTAAATCTTACCATATTATGGTCACTATCACCAAAGTGCTCACCTACTAGCACTTTTTCCACTTGGCCGGCCACATTCCCTAGAATTAGGTCCAGTACTGCCCCCTCTCTTGTAGGACTTTCTACATGCTGGCTCAAAAAGCTCTCCTGGATGCACTTTAAGAATTCTACACCCTCTGAGCCTTTCACACTCTGACTATCCCAGTTAATATTGGGGAAGTTGAAATCCCCCATTATTATTACCCTATTATTTGCACATTTCTCTGAGATTTGCCTACATATCTGTTCCTCTATCTCCCCCTGACTGTTTGGAGGCCTATAGTACACTCCCAGCAAAGTGCTTGCCCCCTTTTTGTTTTTAAGCTCCACCCATATGGCCTCATTAGAGGACCCTGCTAATATATCATCCCTCCTTACTGCAGTAATTGACTCCTTAATTAATATTGCGACACCCCCTCCTCTTATACCTCCCCCTCTGTCTCGCCTGAAGATTCTGTACCCCGGAATATTGAGCTGCCAGTCTTGCCCTTCCCTCAACCATGTCAGCAGGGTAAGCTTACATAAAGTTACATTAACACGGCCCAATCACTGACAATGCTGTCCTTGATTCTATAAAATTACAAGTGAGAATGAGACACATGAACCTCCCATCAATGGTGGATGGATAGTGATCAAGAGTGGAAACCCTGGCATTTTTCTTCCCATCCGAGAACAGCTAACTCCACAACTGACCGGGGATATTGAGCCTTCCTGATCAGAGAGGTCTATTAATGCACACCAGGCAATAGTGCCTCTACCAACCTGAGCCACTGGGGGACCAGTCGTCGATAACAGCATTAAAAATCACAACCTTCTTTGATTCAAGTAAGAAACTCATTAAAACAAAGGCCCTTATGAGTCATAGAGTTATAACAGCACAGAAGTAGGCCATTCGGCCCATCGAGTCCGTGCCGGCTCTCTGCAGAGCAATCCAGTCAGTCCCATTCCCCCACTCTATCCCTGTAGCCCTGCAAGTTTATTTCCCTCAAGTGTCTATCCAGTTTCCCCTTGAAAACATTGCGTGTCTCCGCTTCCACCACTTCCGTTGGCAGCGAGTACCAGGTCCTCACCACTCACTGCGTTAAAAAGTTTTTCCTCACATCCCCCCTGTATCTCTTGCCCAAAACCTTAAATCTGTGTCCCCTTGTCCTTGTACCATCAACTAGTGGGAACAGCCTTTCCCCGTCTAGCCTATCCAAATCTGTCATAATCTTGTACACATCTATCAAATCACCCCTCAACCTCCTTTGCTCTAATGAAAACAAATCCAGCTTCACCAACCTGTCCTTGTAGCTAAGATCAACCATCCCTGGAACCATTCTGGTAAATCTCCTCTGCACCCTCTCAAGGGCCTTCACATCCTTCCTAAAGTGTGGTGACTAGAACTGGGCGCATAACTCCAGTTGTGGCCTAACCAGCGCTTTATAAAGGTTCAGCATAACTTCACTACTTTTGTACTCAATACCTCTATTTATGAAACCCAAGATCCCATGGGAGAGAAATTCGGTATCGCCCCGTTTGGGGTGCAATTATCGGCCGGGCGCAAAGTTTAGCGCCTGGCGCTAATTATCACCTCCAAATGTAAACTTGGCTTCCATCGCCCCTGGAGGTGATTGGAGCACTAAATCAGGCGCTACACACATCTCTTAAGGCGCTAATGCCGAGGAGCGAGGCGCTACCTCAGAGCGCTGGTGAAGCTCATGTGATGTCAGTCAGCAATGGAACACAGACACACTGGCGCCGGCCAGTTCTTAAAGGGGAGGGTTGATCTTGTTCTCCATCCACACTGTGCTCATTGCAGCCTTGAATCTCGGCCTGGAGAGATCTGTACATCAATTCTGCTGGAAAGAACAATGGAGAGACCCAGGGAAAGAGCTCAGAGGGCAGCCCCCATAGTGTCTTCTAAATCGATGGAAGGAAGGTCAAATCAAAATGAACCTGCAAAGTGCTGCTAAGTACCCAAAACTCCTTCACACAGCGTTGAATCTCTCCAGAAGTCTCTCTCTCTCAGAATGCGTGGTGCAAAAATGTCGCCGTCAAAAAAAGACAGGAAGTGGTCGCCTTTAAATAGCACTCCCCCAGTCCCTTCCCGACTGCAAAACGCTCCCCTCAACCTGTCGTTGCTAGCGACAGGCGGTAAGGCAGGGGGCGCCACTCAATATCCGGTCCAGGGCATTGCACACTCGACTGACGTCACGAACTGCGGGCGCAGGAGATCGTGGCGGTAGTGTTTAGCACCACTGCAAAATGTCTGGTCATATTCGCGAGCGGCGCAAACATTGCTGCGCCCGGGCGCTAGTTGCTTTGCGCCCCATTAGGGAGGCGCAAAGCAACCAAATTTTTCCCCCCCTATGCTTTGCTAACCACTCTCTCAATATGTCCTGCCACCTTCAGGGACCTATGCACATTAACTCCCAGGTCCCTCTGTCCCTGTACACTCTTTAAAACTGTGCAATTAAGTATATATTGCCTCTCCCTGTTCCTTCTGCCAAAATGCATCACCTCACACTTCTCTGCATTAAATTCCATCTGCCACTTGTCTGCCCATTCAGCTAGCCTGTCTGCCCATTCAGCTAGCCCATCTATGTCCTGTTGCAGTCGATTGGTATCATCATCACTGTTTGCCACACCCCCAAGTTTGGTGTCATCGGCAAATTTCGAAATTCTACTCTGTATACCAATATCCAGGTCATTTATATGTATCAAAAAAAAAGCAGTGGCCCTAGCACTGATCCTTGGGGAACACCACTGTCTACCAAACAAGAGTTTGTTGACAAGTGACAGTAGAGAAGTTCCACATTGTATCGCACTGAAACCATATGTAAACAAGACAGTCAGTGAGCATAAGATGGTTAATTATAAGGCCGATGGGTTAACAAGCCTCCGTTTCCAAGCTGCATCATCACCAGGCAAAGCATTGCTTCCAATACAAATGAAATAGTAAATGATACATAACCCCATGAAAACACAGGACAACAACTTGGTTTTGTTTCTAATGCACAGCAATTCATGTGGAATAGTCCCGTCAAGATGTACTATCGACTGTAATAAGTGGAGATAAATTGAATCTTTATTGAGCTGTCTATCATGATTGATGTTCTTGGCTCAATTAAAACATTCCTTGATGTGTAACAAGTCACACATTGATAGACATCTAGACAGCAAGACCCTGAAGATGTAGAAAACACCGAAAATGTACAAAATTAATTACATACACAGCTTACTTGCATACTGTAAATTGTAAACTAGAGCTTACTGATGGGAACAAGTATCCTGTAGCAATTACATTCCATATTCTTCATTATATCTAGAGAGAATTCTCCAGAAAGTCGGAATTAAAAGCAGCCATTGGGCAGGATTTTCATTGGGCCATGGAGACGGGATTGGAAGCGTGTGGGGGGTTAAAATCCCAAAATCGGAGGGCACGAACCCATCCCGCCCCCAACCCGCCTCCATGCCAGTTCCAAAGGAGGCGGGTACCCGACCCGCACTGGGACCCGCCTCCCCGAGGCGGGAAGGGGATTAGTGCCAAATAACTGCCTGTTAACAGATAGTTAACAGGCAGTTTTTAGCCTAATCCCTATTTTCATTGGTGAAATGTGGGATTCCCGACGGCTCCAAACCACGCCAAATTAGCGAGGCGGGCCGTCGGGATGAAGGGCTTGGAGGGGTCGAGATGTCCGGTGTTCAGGTGAGTGATGGGTGCATGAGTGCAGAGGTAGGTGTGTTTGGTGTGTGTAAAGAAGTTTTACTTACATGTACTTACCTTTACAGCCTTCCTTCCTTCAGGTCTCGGGAGTCCCTCATCTCACCGGCACAGAAAGCAGAATGGCCGCGAGCTGTCAAAAGTTCCAGCATTCAGCTTTCTGTTCCGGGGAGATCTCTAAATCATCCTGAGAGGAAGGAATTAACCTGGAGTACAGATTGTCAGTGTTTGGCAGCTTCAAACAGCTGTGAAACGCTGATATTTCATCTGTCAAAAGGTCTTGACAGATGAAATTTCAATCTGTGACGTCACCTGTTGCCGGGTGGCCCTTAATTGGCCTGCTGAGCCCGCTGGGCAGGCTCAACAAGGTCAATCAAGTCAAAATCACGTGGGTTGGCTAGAACTCGATGGAGGTGGGACTACAACCCCAAAAGTTGTAGTCCCGCCTCCTCAATGAAAATCCAGCCCATTATGTTAGTACACCAAACTGACTGTTAATCGGACATTATTGGCAACACTGGTGACGGGCAACGCGACATTGCAAAGATCAAACACTGGACCATCTTTGTTACTTAGGCAGTGGTCAACCTCGTCACTGCAATTAAAAAAAAAAAATCATGTCAGCATTGGTTGGAAAAACTGAAGTGTGCCAAAGAAGAGCGAGTATGTAGAAAGACTTGATTTTTATTGCGGCAAACGAACTTACAACACATTCCCAAAAGAGGGTAGTTGTAGTTAGTATCTACAGAGCCACAACATGAGCATTGATGAAGAACCTGATCACTCCTGCCCAGTCTGAAGACAAAGCCCATGAGGTGTTAAGTGGTCAGAAAAACATCCGAGCCCGAAACCACTCATTACCGCGGAACGGGTCAAGTTTAAGCAGAGAGGGCAAAGAGATGATGAAAATACAGCTCAGTTTGCGGCAGGACTGAGGAAACTGTCCACAACATCACAGAATCACAGAATCCCCACAGTGCAGATAGAGGCCATTTCGGCCCATCGAGCCTGCACCGACACATATCCCACCCTATCCCCGTAACCCCACGTATTTAATCCCCTAACACTAAGGGTCAATTTATCATAGCCAAATCAACCTAACCCGCACATCTTTGGACTGTGGGAGGAAACCGGAGCACCCAGAGGAAACCCACGCAGACACAGGGAGAATGTGCAAACTCCACACAGTCGCCCGAGGCCGGATTTGAACCCGGGTCCCTGGCGCTGTGAGGCAACAGTGCTAACCACTATGCCACTGTGCCCCCCTTTGTACACATGTACACCTTTGGTGGGTTTCTGAACAATACAATAAGCTCGATACAGAGGAGACTGTTGGCAGAAGGCAGACTCCTGTCGACTCGAGCTCTCGAATTATCACGAGGGATGCAGACACCTGCCGGGCGCGTTAGCAAGTCACATACAGCGACTCAAAAACTCCCCCTGAAAACATCAGCACGGAATTTGTTTCAGGATGTGATCGGATCCAGCTTCTGAATTGTGCAGTGCAAAACTTGGGAAATGTAGAGTTCCAAAGTTGTGTCTTTGAAGGCCTCAACTCCAGAACTGTCCCTGGATAAGGGATCTCATCAATAATTTCCGTTTGGGGGAAGAGTGCAAATGCTTTAAGCGTACTGGTAGCTGCCAGTTGTCGTGGTGCAGAGAGCTATAGTGATAGGGGATTCTATTGTAAGGGGAATAGATAGGCGTTTCTGTGGCCGCAAATGAGACTCCAGGATGGTATGTTGCCTCCCTGGTGCAAGGGTCAAGGATGTCTCAGAGCGGCTGCAGAGCATTCTGGAGGGGGAGGGTGAACAGTCAGTTGTCGTGGTGCATATAGGTACCAACGATATAGGTAAAAAAATGAGATGAGGTCCTAAAAGCTGAATATAGGGAGTTAGAAGGTAAATTAAAAAATAGGACCTCAAAGGTAGTAATCTCAGGATCGCTACCAGTGCCACGTGCTAGTCAGAGTAGAAATAGAAGGATATTTCAGATGAATACGTGGCTAGAGGAATGATGCAAGGGGGAGGGATTCAAATTCCTGGGACATTGGAACCGGTTCTGGGGGAGGTGGGACCAGTACAAACTGGACAGTTTGCACCTGGGCAGGACCAGGACCGATGTCCTAGGGGGAGTGTTTGCTAGTGCTCTTGGGGAGGGTTTAAACTAAAATGGCAGGGGGTTGGGAACCCGTGCAGGGAGACAGAGGAAAGGGAAGCAAGGATAAAAGCAAAAGACAGGAAGGAGAAAAGCAAAAGTGGAAGGCAGAGAAATCAAGGGTGCAAATCAAACAGGGCCACAGTAAATAATAATTCTAAAAGGACTAAGAGTGTTAAAAAAAACAAGCCTGAAGGCTTTGGCCTAGAAATTCAGTTGCTTGCGCCACCAGTTTGCGCCCAGAGGCCACTCAGAGGCTTTAGCGCCACTGGCCACAACCACTGCGATATTTAGCGGGGCGCTAATGGCGGCGTTAGCCTGTAGCACTGCGCCGCCACCGATGACGTCATCGGTGTGCGCAGCGCCACGCTACCGCCCCGAGCGCCATATTAGGTCGCGGCCGCCTCTTCCGCGCCGGCCGTAAATAGCGACCGGTACACAGGGGCCTATCTGTGGCGGTAGTGGGGCGAGTTAAGGTGGAGGTGCGGCCGGCCGCTTTTTCGGCGGCCGCCTGCCGGCACCTCCGTCCCCGGCCTCCTACACCCGCCCCCCCCGCGGCATTGCCGGCTGTTTCGCGAGAGCCCGGCACTTCTCCTTGGTGCCGGGCTCATTTGCCGGCACTCGCGAGCGGGGATCGCGCTGTTGCAGGCACCTCCCCCTTAACAGTGGGAGGAAGGCCTGCAGTACCGCAGCCTGCCGTGCCGCAGCGGGTGGCGCTGCGGCACCTTGTGCGCCGAAATTCAGTTTCAGCGCCCCAAGCGGGGCGCCAAAAGCCTTGTTTAACGGCCGGCTTCCATTTGGGGCGCTGAAACTGAATATCCCGATGGCGCAAGTGGTTCCGCGCGCAGCGGTAATTCCGGCGCCCAGGCGAGCTTGGCGCCCCAAACTGAATTTTTAGCCCTTTGTGTCTTAATGCGAGGAGCATTCGTAATAAGGTGGATGAATTAGCTGCACAAATGGATGTAAACGGATATGATATAATTGGGATTACGGAGACCTGGCTCCAGGGTGACCAAGGCTGGGAATTCAACATCCAGGGATATTCAATATTCAGGAAGGACAGGCAAAAAGGAAAAGGAGGTGGGGTAGCATTGCTGGTTAAAGAGGAGATTAACACAATAGTAAGGGAGGATATTAGCTCTAATGATGTGGAATCTGTATGGGTAGAGCTGAGAAATACCAAGGGACAGAAAACATTAGTGGGAGTTGTAAACAGACCCCCAAACAGTAATGCTGAGGTTGGGGATGGCATTAAATGGGAAATTAGAGACGCGTGCAATAAGGGCACAGCAGTTATCATGGGTGACTTCAATCTACATATAGATTGGGCTAACCAAGTTAGTAACAATACTGTGGAGGAGGAATTCCGAGAGTGTACACGGGATGGTTTCCTGGACCAATATGTCGAGGAACCAGCTAGAGATCAGGCCATCTTACACTGGGTATTATGTAATGAGAAAGGATTAATTAGCAATCTTGTTGTGCGAGGCCCCTTGGGGAGGAGCGATCATAATATGATAGAATTCTTCATTAAGATGGAGAGTGAATTAGTTGACTCAGAGACTAGGGCCCTGAATTTATATAAAGGAAACTACGATGGTATGAGGCGCGAGTTGGCTAGGATGGATTGGGGAGCGTTACTTAAAGGGTTGACGGTGGATAGGCAATGGCAAACATTTAACGATCGCATGGATGAACTACAGAATTTGTTCATTCCTGTGTTGCATAAAAATAAAACAAAGAAGGTGACTCAACCGTGGCTAACAAGGAAAATTTAGGATTCAGCAAAGGAGGACAAAGGGATTAATTAAGAGGGGGAAAATAGAACATGAGAGTAAACTTGCAGGTAACATAAAAACTGACTGTAAAAGCTTCTATAGACATGTGAAGAGAAAAAGGTTGGTGAGGTCAAGCGTAGGTCCCTTGCAGTGAGAATCAGGGGAATTTATAATGGGGAACAAAGAAATGGCTGACCAATTAAATACATACTTTGGTTCTGTCTTCACAAAGGTGGACACAAATAACCTCCCAGAGATGTCAGGGAACATAGGCCGAGAAATTCAGTTGCGTTTGCGCCCACTTAGGGGCGAAAGAGTGGGTTGCGCCGGAAGTTTTTTAGTGTCCGAAATTAAGTTGGGCCCTAACATCGGCGTTAGCCGGTAGCGCTGCGCCGGCACCGATGACGTCATCGGTGTGCGCAGCGCCCCGGTTCCAACGCGATTCCGTTCCGAAGGCCAAATTCAGTTGCGGCCGCCTCGCCCGCAGCGGCCGCAAACAACGTTTGGAAAACGGGGCCTTGCAGCTCCGAGAGGCCGGCGCATAAAGGTGGAGGGGCGGCCGGCCGCTTTCCCGGCGGCCGCATGGCCGCACCTCCCTCCCCGGACTCCTGCACCACCCCCCCGCGGCATTGCTATCTGACTCCCGCGAGCCCGGCACTTCTCCGTGGTGCCGGGCTCATTTGCCGGGGGAATCCAGCGGCGATCTCACGGCTGCAGGCAGCTCCTCCTTAAGAGGAGGAGGCCTGCAGTACCCCAGCCTGCCGCACCGCATCGGGTGGCGCAGCGGCAGCTGGACGCCTGAAATAGAATTTCATCGCCCCAAGCGAGGCGGCCAAACCCTGCAGTAGCACCCGCCTCCGTCTTGGCCCGTCGCAACTGAATTTCAGGCGGGCGCTGCGGGAATCCGGGCGAGCGCTAAATTTCGGGCGCTGAAGACCTGGCGGGGCCTTACTGAATTTCTAGGCCATAGGGTCTAATAAGAGGGAGGAACTGAATGAAATCAGTATTTGTAGGGAAATGGTGTTAGGGAAATTGACAGGATTGAAGGCCGATAAATCCCCAACGCCTGATAATCTACATCCTAGGGTACTTAAGGAAGTAGCCCTAGAAATAGTAGATGCATTGCTGATCATCTTCCAAAATTCTATAGACTCTGGAACAGTTCCCATGGATTGGAGTGTAGCTAATGTAACCCCACTATTTTAAAAAGGTGGTAGAGAGAAAACGGGGAATTACAGACCGGTAAGCCTGACATCGGTAGTGGGGAAAATGCTAAAGTCCATTATAAAAGATGTAATTGCAGAGCACTTGGAAAACAGTGACAGGATCAGACAAAGTCAACATGGATTTACAAAAGGTAAATCGTGCTTGACTAATCTACTGGAATTTTTTGAGGATGTAACTGGTAGAATAGATAAGGGAGAACCAGTGGATGTGGTGGATGTCATGAATCTTATAATGACTCATGAAGTAACACTGGGCGGCCAGCTGGTGGCGCCGTCCAAGGAGTATAAATACTCGGGCATGGGCCCAACTTGTTCAGGATGTTTCTGTAACCAGGAACTAGTGATGTAACTAGAATCTCATGGTTGTGAAACAGTTGATTAAAGCCTTGTTTTATACTCAAACCAAGTGCTCAGTAGTCTTTTTACATCAGGGTATTTGGACTTTCAGAAGGCTTTCGATAAGGTCCCGCATAAGAGATTGGCGTGCAAAGTTAAAGCACATGGGATTGGGAGCAAGCTATTGACTTGGATAGAGAACTGGTTGGCAGGCAGGAAGCAAAGAGTTGGAATAAACGGGTCTTTTTCCAAGTGGCAGGCAGTGACTAGTGGGGTACCACAGGGATCGGTGCTAGGACCCCAGCTATTCACAATATATAGTAATGATCTAGATGTGGGAACTAGATGTAATATCTCCAAGTTTGCAGATGACACAAAGCTGGGTGGGCGTGTGTGCTGTGAGGAGGATGCAGAGAAACTCCAGTATGATTTGGACAGGTTGGGTGATTGGGCAGATGCAGTATAATGTGGATAAGTGCGAGGTTATCCACTTTGGTGGCAAAAACAGGAAGGCAGATTATTATCTGAATGGCAATTGATTGGGAAAAGGGGAAGTGCAACGAGACCTGGGTGTCCTTGTGCACCAGTCGCTGAAGGTAAGCATGCAGGTGCAGCAGGTGGTTAAGAAGGCAAATGGTATGTTGGCCTTCATAGCGAGAGTATTCGAGTACAGGAGCAAGGATGTCTTGCTGCAGTTGTACAGGGCCTTGGTGAGACCACACCTTGAGTATTGTGTGCAGTTTTGGTCGCCTTATCTGAGGAAGGATGTTCTTGCCATGGAGGAAGTGCAGCGAAGATTCACCAGACTGATACCTGGGATGGCAGGAATGATGTATGAAGAGGGATTGGGTCGATTAGGCTTATATTCGCTAGAGTTTAGAAGAATGAGAGGGAATCTCATTGAAACTTATAAAATTCTAACAGGACTAGACGTGTCAGGAAGGGACAGAATGTATAATGATAAAGCTAAAGTAGTAAAAGCGGTAAAAGCAGGAATAAATTGTCAGAAAACATATTTGAAAGTTCTTTATCTGAATGCACGCAGCATTCGTAACAAAATTGACGAGTTGACGGTACAAATAACTACACATGGGTATGATCTGGTGGCCATTACGGAAACATGGCTGCAAGATGATCATGACTGGGAACTAAACATACAAGGGTATTTGACAATTAGGAAGGACAGACAGGAAGGAAAGGGAGGTGGGGTTGCTATGTTAATCAAGGATGGAATCACTGCAATAGTCAGAAATGATATTGGGTCAAAGGATCAGGATAGTGAAACAGTTTGGGTGGAGATAAGGAATAATAAGGGGAAAAAGTCACTAGTGGGCATAGTCTATAGGCCTCCTAACAGTTGCAACTCTGTTGGTCGGAGTATAAATCAGGAAATAGTTGGGGCTTGTAATAAGGGAACAGCTATAATCATGGGGGATTTTAACTTTCATATTGACTGGACTAATCAAATTGGGTATGGCAGCCTTGAGGAAGAGTTCATAGAGTGTATTAGGGACGGGTTCCTTGAGCAGTATGTAACTGAACCAACCAGGGGGCAGGCAATCTTAGATCTGGTCCTGTGTAATGAGACAGGATTAATAAAAAATGTCCTAGTAAAGGATCCCCTTGGAATGAGTGACCATAATATGGTTGAATTCCAAATTCAGTTTGAGGGTGAGAGAGTTGGATCTCAAACCAGCGTACTGAGCTTAAATAAAGGAGACTATGAAGGTATGAGAGTAGAATTGACTAAAGTGGACTGGGAAAACAGATTAAAGTGTAAGACGGTACAAGAGCAGTGGTCTACATTCAAGGAGATATTTCACATCTTTCAAGATAAATATATTCCACTGAGGAAAAAGGGGAGTAAAAGAAAAGACAGCCATCCGTGGCTTAGTAAAGTAATAAAGGATAGTTTCCGACTGAAAACAAGGGCATATAAAGTAGCCAAATCTAGTGGGAGGATAGAAGATTGGGAAGCATTTAAAAGCCAGCAAACAATAGCTAAAAGATGAATTAAGAAAGGGAAGATAGATTATGAAAGTAAACTAGCAAAAAATATAAAAACAGATAGCAAGAGTTTCTACAGCTATATAAAAAGAAAAAGGGTGGCTAAAGTGAACATTGGTCCCTCAGTGGATGAGACCGGGAAACTAGTGGTGGGGAACATGGAGATGGCAAAGACGCTGAACAAATATTTTGTATCAGTCTTTACAGTAGAGGACACTAAAAATATCCAAACACTGGACAAACAGGGGGCAATGGGGGGGGGGGGGGGCGGAGGAGCTGGGAGGAGCTAAACACGATTAAAATCACTAAGGAGATGGTACTCGGTAAAATAATGGGACTTAAGTCGGATAAATCCCCCGGACCTGATGGCCTACATCCTAGGGTCTTGAGAGAAGTGGCGGTAGGGATTGTGGATGCATTGGTGATTATTTTCCAAAACTCCCTGGACTCAGGAAAGGTCCTGGCAGATTGGAAAACTGCTAATGTAACACCCTTATTTAAGAAGGGAAGTAGACAAAAAGCTGGAAACTATAGACCAGTTAGCCTAACATCTGTGGTTGGCAAAATGTTGGAGTTCATTATTAAGGAAACAGTAACAGAGCATTTGGATAAACATAATTTAATAGGACAGAGTCAGTGTGATAAAAATGCTAACTTCCGGGAAGTTATGTCATCACTTCCTGTGAACTATGAACTATGAACTGTGTACATACCTCACTTCCTGTCATATGTCACTTCCTGTTGGACTGGTATAAATACTGGTCTGTTCAGTATTGTAAGAGGCTTCTACCAGAGGCATGGTAAAGACCTCTCTTGTATATAGTGTGTTTATAAGTTACTTAAAGCTTACTTTAAAGTTACTTGATGGTAAGTCTCCTTTTTCTTACATCAATTTAAGTAACTTAATATTTACACTGACAAATACTAGACCTTCAGACAAACTCGGAAGTTAAGGATCCAGGGAACCACCCATCATGGAGAAAATCCTTAGACCTATTCGTCTGGACTTGGACCCGAATACACCAGCAGCTGGCAGGGTATGGAAGCATTGGTATCGTACTTTTGAGAATTTTCTGGATGAATGTAAAGTGGATGCTCCTGCTAAATTGAAGATACTTGTCAATTATGTGACCCCAAAAGTGTTCGAATATGTTGATGACTGGGATAATTACGAAGAGGTGATTCGGGCACTTAAGAAACTGTATGCGAAGACCGCAAATGAGGTCTATGCTAGACATCTACTGGCCACAGCCCGACAAGGGCCAGGGGAATCAATTGACGAATTCCTGCAAGAACTTCGCAGGCTCAGCGTAGATTGTAACTTTCAGGCAGCCTCAGCTGAGCTGTACCGCCAAGAAATGATTCGTGATGCTTTCATCTGCGGGATTGCCTCTCCATTTATACGCCAGCGTCTACTAGAAAGTAAAACACTTGAGCTACAAAAAGCTTTTGACCTAGCTTGTTCACTGGATTTGGCAAAGAGAAATGCAGACCTCTATCAGCTGCCCAGATCTCGATCTGCTGCTGTAGCTGCAACCAGACAATTCAAGCGGTCTCAGGTGAACCCTATCATGGGGGAATCTAATTCTGATCATTCTGATGAAGAAGAGGAGGACGACCCCACTTTAGCAGCCTCTTGGCAATCTAGGAAGGAATGCTTCTTTTGTGGAGATGCTTTTCACCCTAGGAAAACCTGCCCTGCTCGCAATGCAATCTGCAGTTATTGCGGGAAAAAAGGACACTTTGCTAAAGTTTGCCTATCAAGGGCCTCTACGAGGGCCAATCCAGCTAAGACCTACCGAACTGCCCCAATTAGGGCCTATCAAGATGCTCCAGCTAGGACCTATCAAGCTTCCTCTCGAGCTCTCTCCCGAAGAAGCACACCGAGAGTTTTAGCCACTCTCTGTGCAACGACACCAATTACAGCTGCTTGCCCACAGAACCTGTCTCAGGCAGCCACAAAAATTTCAATTAAAGGGCATACCTTAGATGCCTTAATTGACTCAGGAAGTACTGATAGTTTCATTAAGGAACAGATTGTTGCGAAATTGAAACTACATGTCTTCCCATCGGACCAGGCAATTGCGATGGCCCAGTCATCACTTAATACCAGAATCTCCGGCTTTTGTGTTGTTGATATGACACTTCATGGTCGTATGTATCCCTCCACCCGACTTTCGGTGCTCAAAGACTTATGTAGTGATCTCCTCTTAGGGCTGGACTTCCAAAAACAGCATAAGAAACTCACCATTGAGTTTGGTGGATCCAAACCCGGACTTACTATTTCTAATATACCATCTAAATTACCATTTTGTGCATTATTAGCAGCTTCACTTGATGAACCCTCATTATTTGCCAGTATTCCGCCTCAATGCCAACCGATAATAACGAAATCGCGGCGCTTTAATCAGGAAGACCAATCTTTTATTGCGGCTGAAATCTCTCGACTTCTAGCAGAGGATATCATTGAACCATGTTCGTCGCCCTGGCGGGCTCAAGTCGTCATTGTCAAGAACCCTCTAAAACCTCACAAACAGCGGCTATGCATCGATTATTCGCAAACCATCAATCAATATACCGACTTGGACGCCTACCCATTGCCACGCATTGATGATATGGTTAATAAACTGGCCGAATACAAAGTGTTCTCAACTTACGATTTAAAAAGTGCCTATCATCAGTTACCCTTGAAGGTCTCAGATAAGCAGTACACAGCCTTTGAGGCTAATGGACGGCTGTACCAATTTCGTCGCCTCCCATTCGGGGTTACTAATGGAGTGGCTGTCTTTCAACGGGCAATGGATGGCCTGGTTAAGCAGGAAAACCTAAGGGACACTTTTCCCTATCTTGATAACATTACCATTGCAGGTCACGATCAACAGGAACACGACTCCAACCTCCAAAAATTTCGGGATGCCCTCCATCGCCGTAATTTGACCCTGAATGAATCCAAATCTGTTGAGTCGCAACCGACCATCAACATCCTTGGCTACTGCGTAGGCAATGGTATCATTAAGCCAGACCCAGAAAGACTTCGCCCGCTCCAAGAGCTCCCGTCACCTAAGAATCCGGCTTCTTTACGTCGGGCTCTCGGTCTGTTTGCATACTACGCTAAATGGATTCCTCATTTTTCGGACAAAATCCAACCCTTGCTGCATGCTAGATCATTTCCACTGGGAACAGCGGCTGTTGCAGCCTTTAACCTTCTCAAAAAACAGTTGGAGAAAGCGGCTCTTCACTCCATCGATGAGAATCTCCCTTTCGTGGTTGAATGTGATGCCTCGGAGGTGGCGATTTCGGCTACTCTGAATCAGGAAGGTCGTCCTGTAGCATTTATGTCCAGGACCTTACAAGGTGCCGAGCTACATTATCCTCCGGTTGAGAAAGAAGCCACAGCCATCATAGAGGCAGTACGGAAGTGGAACCATTTTCTAGCTCGCCAGCACTTTACATTGATCACGGACCAACGATCAGTCGCCTTCATGCTCGATAATCGAAAACGAACCAAAATTAAGAATAATAAAATACAACTTTGGAGGATGGAACTGGCCTCTTTTGGTTATACCATTCTCTATCGGCCTGGCAAGGAGAATGTGGCCCCGGACACCCTCACACGGGCATTCTGCTCCACTATGTCATCCTCCACTCTCATGGATGTCCACAATGGTTTGTGTCATCCTGGCGTTACGCGCATGCTACATTTCGTACGATCACGGAATCTCCCTTTTTCCACTGGAGATGTAAAGAAAATATGCTCAGAATGCCGGCTTTGTGCGGAATTAAAACCTCAGTTCTTCCGCCCCTCAGATGGTATACTCATACATGCAACCCAACCGATGCAACGACTTAGCATCGATTTTAAGGGCCCAGTGCCCTCTTCAACTCGGAACACATATTTGCTCACCATGATCGACGAATATTCACGTTTTCCGTTTGCCTTCCCCTGCTCCAATATGCTGGCGTCCACAGTAATCTGCTGCCTTGAGCAGGTATTTTCTCTCTGTGGCATGCCGGCTTATATTCATTCAGATCGGGGTCCATCCTTTATGTCAAGGGAACTCAAGGACTACCTCTCAGAACGGGGAATTGCTACAAGCAAAACAACACCATACCATCCCATCGGAAATGGGCAGGTAGAGAGGTATAACGGTATCATCTGGAATTCCGTACGTCTCGCTTTAAGATCTCGGGGCCTACCAGACCAGCAATGGGAAACAGTGCTTCCGGATGCATTGCACTCTATACGGTCCCTGCTTTCTACAGCCACAAATACTACACCTCATGAGCGGTTCTTTGGATTCCAGCGTCGCTCATCTCATGGGACATCACTCCCGTCATGGCTAACTACTCCTGGACCTGTATTACTCCGAAGATATGTTCGGACGTCTAAAAATGACCCTCTTGTAGACGAGGTCGAACTAACCGATGCCAACCCCACCTATGCAAACATACGATATTCCGACGGCCGAGAATCTACCGTATCATTACGGGATCTGGCTCCCTGCCCACCAGGACCTAGTGGGACATCGGGTGATGGCATTTCACCAGGAAACTCTTGGGACCTATCGGGTACCCCTCTCCAGGATCCTGATCGGACACCAACTAGCTTGGTGCCGGTAGAACCCCGTGCTCAAGGTTGCGACCCTCCCAGTACCGCGCATGAAAGTACTGATCCGCCACAGACCAGCTCTGCACCTCCCTCTGAACAGAGGCAGTCCGACTTTGAACCTATTGGGGCTCGTACTCGAAGCCATGATCTCCCCGACCCTTCACAGGGCAATCCAGGCCACACAGACTCTGACCAATGGCCAACCGCATGTAAGCGGACCAGCGACCCTCTACGACGGGAATCCAAACGGGTGCGACTCTTCCTTGTTCGGCGGCTGCGGACCAAAAGGTAGACCACAGCCTCCTAATCCTGCAGGAGGGAAGAATGTGATAAAAATGCTAACTTCCGGGAAGTTATGTCATCACTTCCTGTGAACTATGAACTATGAACTGTGTACATACCTCACTTCCTGTCATATGTCACTTCCTGTTGGACTGGTATAAATACTGGTCTGTTCAGTATTGTAAGAGGCTTCTACCAGAGGCATGGTAAAGACCTCTCTTGTATATAGTGTGTTTATAAGTTACTTAAAGCTTACTTTAAAGTTACTTGATGGTAAGTCTCCTTTTTCTTACATCAGTCAGCATGGTTTTATGAAGGGGAAGTCATGTTTGACAAATTTGCTCGACTTCTTTGAGGACGTAACATACAGGGTGGATAAAGGGGAACCAGTGGATGTAGTGTATTTGGACTTCCAAAAGGCATTTGACAAGGTTCCACACAAAAGATTACTGATCAAGATAAAAAATCACGGGATTGGGGGTAATATACTGGCATGGGTGGAAGATTGGCTATCTAACAGAAAACAAAGAGCTGGGATAAATGGTTCGTTCTCGGGCTGGCAATCAGTAACTAGTGGTGTTCCGCAGGGGTCAGTGCTGGGACCCCAACTCTTTACAATCTATATTAACGATTTGGAGGAAGGGACCGAGTGCAACATATCCAAGTTTGCCGACGATACAAAGATGGGAGGGAAAGCAGTGAGGAGGACATAAAAAACCTGCAAAAGGACATAGACAGGCTAAGTGAGTGGGCAGAGATTTGGCAGATGGAATATAATATTGGAAAGTGTGAGGATATGCACTTTGGCAGAAAAAAATCAAAGAGCAAGTTATTATCTAAATGGAGAGAAACTGCAAAGTGCTACAGTACAAGTTATTTTACAACTTCCAAAAAATATATATTCCACTGAGAAGAAAAGGGTGTAAAAGAAAAGACAGCCATCCGTGGCTAAGTAAAGAAATTAAGGATAGTATTCGACTAAAAACAAGGGCATATAAAGTAGCCAAATCTAGTGGGAGGATAGAGGATTGGGAAAACTTTAAAAGACAGCAAAAAATAACAAAAAGATTGATTAAGAAAGGGAAGATAGATTATGAAAGTAAATTAGCAAAAAATATAAAAACAGATAGTAAGAGTTTTTATAGTTATATAAAAAGAAAAAGGGTGGCTAAAGTAAATGTTGGTCCCTTAGAGGATGAGACCGGGAAATTAATGGTGGGAAATATGGAGATGGCAAAAACACTGAATGAATATTTTATATCAGTCTTTACAGTAGAAGACACTAAGAATATCCCAACACTGGACAAATAGGGGGCTAAAGGGGGGAGGAGCTAAACACGATCAAAATCACTAAGGAAGTGGTACTCGGTAAAATAATGGGACT
The DNA here is from genome assembly GCF_052327205.1 of Somniosus microcephalus. Lineage (NCBI taxonomy): Eukaryota > Metazoa > Chordata > Chondrichthyes > Squaliformes > Somniosidae > Somniosus > Somniosus microcephalus. The sequence continues at coordinate 31,218,285 of NC_140989.1, forward strand.
CAAGGCGGATAAATCACCTGGACCTGATGGCTTACATCCTAGGGTCTTGAGGGAAGTGGCGGTAGGGATTGTGGATGCATTGGTAATAATTTTCCAAAACTCCCTGGACTCGGCAAAGGTCCCGGCAGACTGGAAAACTGCTAATGTAACACCCTTATTTAAAAAGGGCAGTAGACAGAAGGCTGGAAACTATAGACCGGTTAGCCTAACATCTGTGGTAGGTAAAATTTTGGAGTCCATTATTAAGGAGACAGTAACAGGACATTTGGATAATCATAATTTAATAGGACAAAGTCAGCATGGTTTTATGAAGGGGAAGTCATGTTTGACAAATTTGCTGGAGTTCTTTGAGGAAGTAACATATAGGGTGGATAAAGGGGAACCAGTGGACGTAGTGTATTTAGACTTCCAAAAGGCATTTGACAAGGTGCCACACAAAAGATTATTGCTTAAGATAAAAAATCACAGGTTGGGGGTAATATTCTGGCATGGATAGAGGATTGGCTATCTAACAGAAGGCAGAGAGTTGGGATAAATGGTTCATTCTCAGACTGGCAATCAGTAACTAGTGGTGTTCCGCAGGGGTCAGTGCTGGGTCCCCAACTCTTTACAATCTATTTTAACGATTTGGAGGAGGGGACTGAGTGTAACATATCAAAGTTTGCAGATGATACTAAGATGGGAGGGAAAGTAGTGAGTGAGGAGGACATAAAAAACCTGCAAGGGGACATAGACAGGCTAAGTAAGTGGGCAGAGATTTGGCAGATGGAATACAATACTGGAAAGTGTGAGGTTATGCACTTTGGCAGGAAAAATCGTAGAGCAAGTTATTATCTTAATGGTAAGAAACTGGAAAGTACTGAAGTACAAAGGGATCTGGGGGTCCTGGTGCATGAAACACAAAAAGTTAGTATGCAGGTGCAGCAAGTGATCAGGAAGGCCAATGGAATCTTGGCTTTTATTGCAAGGGGGATGGAGTATAAAAACAGGGACGTCTTGCTGCAGTTATACAGGGTATTGGTGAGGGCACACCTGGAATACTGCGTGCAGTTTTGGTTTCCATATTTAAGAAAAGATATACTTGCTCTCGAGGCGGTTCAGAGAAGGTTCACTCGGTTGATTCCGGAGATGAGGGGGTTGACGTATGAGGAAAGGTTGAGTAGGTTGGGACTCTACTCATTGGAATTCAGAAGAATGAGAGGCGATCTTATCGAAACATATAAGATTGTGAGGGGGCTTGATCGGGTGGATGCGGTGAGGATGTTTCCACTGATGGGTGAGACTAGAACTAGGGGGCATAATCTTAGAATAAGGGGCTGCCCTTTCAAAACTGAGATGAGGAGAAACTTCTTCACTCAGAGGGTAGTAAATCTATGGAATTTGCTACCTCAGAGAGCTGTGGAAGCTGCAACATTAAATAAATTTAAAACGGAGATAGACAGTTTCCTAGCAGATAAGGGAATTAGGGGTTACGGGGAGAGGGCAGGGAAGTGGACGTGAGTCTAGATTCGGATCAGCCATGATCCTATTGAATGGCGGAGCAGGCCCGAGAGGCCGTATGGCCTACTCCTGCTCCTACTTCTTATGTTCTTATGTTGTTCTTATGACTACATGTTCCCGATGGCAGGGGAGTCCAGAACCAGGGGTCACAGTCTAAAGAAAAGGGGTAAGCCATTTAGGACAGAGACGAGGAGGAATTTCTTCACCCAGAGAGTGGGGAACCTGTGGAATTCTGTACCACAAAAGGCAGTTGAGGCCAATTCATTAAATATATTCAAGAAGGAGTTAGATATATTTCTTAAGGCTAAAGGGATCAAGGGATATGGGGAGAAAGCAGGGACAGGGTACTGAATTTGGATGATCAGCCATGATCTCATTAAATGGCAGAGCAGACTCGAGAGGCCGAATGGCCTACTCCTGCTCCTATCTTCGATGTTTCTATGACTGAGGTGGAGTGGACTTAAAAGAAGCAGAGTATACATCAAATTGCTGGTGGTAACTCCACACTGTTGGTGATGATTCCACGTATCCAAACTGATAATAAAAGACAAGATTTCTTGTGTGCTGCACACCAGTTTCTTGGTGCAATATGTTTCCACTTCCCACATCAGCCACCCTGTGTCCAATGTTCCCTCGAATTTTTTTTTTCGTGCGAGGTCCCTTTAAATTTGCTGCGCGGCAGCGCATGTGCGGTGTCTTCCAGCAGCAACAGCTTGTGAGCGGCCTGCGCGGGACCCTCCGACTGATGCGTGGCCGCGCACCTTAGGGGGAACACTGCCTGCGTCCGATCTGACTTCAGACTGCCAATTTAGTGTCACTTAATGACCCGGTGGTGCACAGTTTGTGTTGTGGGCCCATGCCAACTGAGGACTAGAGCAAGATTGCCCAACTGTACGAGTTAAAACAGAAATGGAGCTAATGATGGTGCCCAATGATCACCCAACTCTAAAAGCTGGATCTAACCCCCCTCCCAGATATAATTCACAACAGACTTCCCGTAACTGAAGTCAGGTTTTCTGGTGGAAACCAAAAGGCAGCATACAACAAATCTCGCCTTTAAGTTACAGAAAGAAAAGAAAGTCTTGCATTTATATAGCGCCTTTCACAACCTCAGGATGTCCCAAAGTGCTTTACAGCCAATTAAGTACTTTTTGAAGTGGAGTCACTGTTGCAATGTAGGAAACGCAGCAGCGCACAGCAAGCTCCCACAAACAGCAATGTGATAATGACCAGATAATCTGTTTCAGTGATGTTGATTGAGGGATAAATATTGGCAATGGACACCGGGGCTAACTCTCCTGCTCCTCTTCGAAATAGTGGCGTGGGATCTTTTACGTCCACCTGAGAGAGTAGACAGGGGGCCTCAGTTTAACGTCTCATCCAAAAGACGGCACCTCCGACACTGCAGCACTCCCTCGGCACTGCACTGGAGTATGAGTTCGATAGGTGGAAGCCTTGCCAACAGTGCAGAGTTATTTCAGGCCTTCTGGTAGACACACACTTGCTCCTTGTACGCCCACTCCCCCACCTCAAGCTGCAGCTACTGTACCTGTACAGCATCTGCACTATTCCTCTGGACAGAAATCTTTGAGAAGGTCCCACCTCTGGGAACAGATCCAATTCTTCACACATTAGTTCTCAAGTTTAATTGCACAGGAACGCTGACTGTTTACCACGCTGGCTTTAATGCTCAGACAGGTGCAGTCAGCAGTAAATTACGAGGAACAACACAAGCCGATGACAAATACAGATTAATGGGCTGCAACATTAATGCATTTTCACATCACACCACAAAGTAAAGATGTTTTAATGCCCAATAAAAGTCACAGCACACCATCACCACTTAATTTAAGGCGTCTAGTGACTCGCACTCCCTCCAGTCAGTTCCTCACGGCTGGGAGGCTCCTCAGGTGGATACCCATTATCCTTTTGTTTAAAAAGATAACAAGTTACTTCATGCACTTGGTGCATGGGTACAGTAGCATAATGGTTATGTTACTGGACTAGTAATCCAGAGGCCTGCTCTAATGATCCAGAAGACGCGAGTTCAAATCCCACAACGGGCAGCTGGGGAATTTAAATACAATCAATTAAATAAATCTGGAATTTAAAAATAGTGGTAATGGCGACCATGATTGTCAGATTGCCGTAAAAACCCCATCTGGTTCACTAATGTCCTTTAGGGAAGGCAATCTGCTGTCCTTACCCGGTCTGGCCTATATGTGTGACTCCAGACCCACAGCAATGTAGTTGACTCTTAATTGCCCTCTGAAATGACTTATCCAAGAAGGCGGCTCCCCACCACCATCTTCGAGGGCAATTAGGAATGGGCAATAAATGCTGACCTTTCCGGCAACGCCCACATCCCAGGAACAAATAACAGTGTGTGGCCCATCACATTGTGTTAAATTAAACATGAGCAACTCAGGAGTTGAGTTGGAGCAGTGGTGCCATGGCACGCATAACATTTACACGCCTTATTTTCCAAGACTTCCCTGAAATCACCAAGAGAGCTCATAAAAGGTGGCTTATTTGCTAAATGCGTTGCAGAGTATAGTTCTGCACCAGGAAGATCCCAGTTTCATTCTTGATGTGATAAGGTCAGGGTGGTCACAACTATGCGGTGTCTCAGAACTTGGAAAAGTGGAGGTGCGGGAAACAAAAAAGCACTAGTGTTCCCTCTCCCAACCCCTACCTAGTGATCCTCGATAGAAAGTGCCAGTGTTACAGGCATCAGTTTCAGGTTTAGAATCAGCTCTCACAGTTCTGCCAACATTCGTGATTCCCTCGGCTTCCCCACCAATGGACCCTCAGCAGCTGGCACCAACGTCACAGGAAGATTTTCACTAATATTTTTGGGGGGTCGGGCGGGAAAGTGGAGTTGAGGTCATTGATCAGCCATGATCTCATTGAATGGCGGAGCGGGCTCGAGGGGCTGTATGGCCGACTCCTACTCCTATTTCTTCTGTTCTTAACCTGGATGCTTGTTACTTTTCTGCATTATTCTCCTCCTCCAATTCTCCCCGTGATATTCCTCCTCTTCTGAAGGGGACCAACTTGGGCGTGGGAACCACCTCTCCTGCTGGGCATCCCATCCTCCGCACGCTTCAGCTCATCCAAAGTTCTGCTGCCCGTATCCTATCCTGCACCGAATCTCACTCACCCATCATCACCGTTATTGCCGGCCAACATTCGCTCTCAGTTCCCCAGCTGCAAAGTTGCAAATTTAAAATTCTCACGTTTAAATCCCCACTTCATGGCCTCGTCCCTCACTATAGCTGGGACCTCCTCCAGCGCTGGAATTTCCCCCTGCATTTTTTGTAGTTCCCTTCAACGTAGAAAAAAAATATTCCAAGGTGTTTCACAGAGACGTAAAGAAAAAAAATGGATGCTGGGCCAAAGAAGGAGATATTAGGAGGAGTGGCCACAAAAAAGTAGCTTTTAAAGGAGCGTCTTAAAGGAAGAGGGAGAGGTGGAGAGGCTAAGGGAGGGAATTCCAGAGCAAAGGGCCTAGGTGGCTGAAGGCACGGTTTGCCAATGGTGGGGCAGAGAGGGCTGTGGGATTCACCGCGACACATCTGATCTCCTCCCTTTTCCCCATTGTCCTCCACCACCTATTTTTGCTTCTCCTTCCACCCCCCGACCCCACCCATTCGCCATCCCTTCAACGAATTCCAGTCTACAGAAAGACCAGCCTCCGTGGCGTTTCTGTTCCGTGAAAATTCCTGTTGCAACCCAGACATATCTTGGCTCAGGTTGTGGCTCATTCTACTGGCATCACATCCACAGACGTACACCATTCACTGACGGGTTGATATTTGCAGACGTCTGCAATATTTCACTCACTTCGTTGTACATGCATCTTCAAACTCATTTCTCCCCCACACTGTTCCTGCTGGCTGCTTTAAAAAAAAAAAACCCGTCTCAGTTACACACAGCCAGGCCACCAACATAGACACACACACACTTATTTCGATCCAAGCTGCCTTTATAACACTGGATTAGGACGTTTGTATAGATAGCTTACTGGTACACAGCAACGCTTGCTTCACTGAGCAGCAAAACAAAGGGGCAAACTTCCAACGCTATCTGGGACCTGACCTTCCCTGGTTGATCAGATTGATGAAAAATTGGTCCTCCACCAGAACCAATATGGAGCTATAGAATTCGAGTGACGACAATAGTATCAAGGGGTTATGGGTCTCCATTTCAGTGTCACTATCTCAGTATCAACATAAAAACACCTTTATTTCACAAGTGCTATAAGGCAGGGCATGGGTCCCATCTCAGGCCCAGTCATGAGAGGGCAAGTGCCTTAACGACACCTCCATCTGGGTTTTTCCAGGACACCTCCGAGGCCGAAGAAGAATGAAACTGGCAAAGGTTTGGCCAGTCACGTACCCAAGCTCTTGTTTCACAGGTGACTGAATAGAGAGTGGGGCTGTCTGCACATGATACCACCAATGGAGCAAATTTAAAACCAGCCAGACAGGGAATGGCATGGGGCGAGCTAAAGAAAGGGAGAACGTATTCCAAATCAGGACAAGAAAATCAATTCCTTCCCTCTTCTCCCAAACAAATATAAGTCAAACTAAAATGTTTGAAATATGTTAAGCTTTACTGGGCATTGCATACACAGGTGTGCACACTTTGTATACATTTACTATGCCTTTGTCAAGAGAGAGACCATGTGTACAGAGAGCCAAGAGAGAGGCCGTGGGCAGGATTTTCATTCAGGAGTCAGGTGGGAGGCGGGACTACAACTTTCGGGGTTGTAGTCCCCCCTCCATCGAGATGCGGCCAATCCACGTGATTTTAACTTGATTGACCTTGGGCCAATTAAGGGCCACCCGGCAACAGGTGACGTCACAGACTGAAATTTCATCTGTCAAGAGGTTTTGACAGATGAAATATCAGTGTTTCACAGCTGTTTGAAGCTGTCAAACACTGACAGTCTTACTTCTAACATGAGTCCTTCTCCACAGACTCAGTTAGAAATCTCTCCTGCACAGAAAGCCGCAGGCTATCACTTTTGACAGTTCGCAGCCATTCTGCTTTCTGCGCCGGTGAGATGAGGGACTCCCAAGACCTAAAGGAAGGAAGGCTGAAAAGGTAAGAAAAGGTATGTAAAACTTATTTAATCACTTTAGACACACCAAACACACTTACCTTTGCACTCATGCACACATCACTCATCTGAACACCGACATTTCGACCCCTCCAAGTCCTTCAACCCGACGGCCCGCCTCCTCTAACTTGGCGTGGTTTGGAGCCGTCAGGAATCTCACACGTCAACCTTAAAAATAGGGATTAGGCTAAAAACTGCCTGTTAACAGGCAGTTAATTGGCACTAATCCCTTCCCGCCTCGGGTAGGCGGGTCCCAGTGCGGGGCGGGTATCCGCCTCCTTTGAAACTGGCATGGAGTCGGGTTTGGGTGCGGGATGGGGTCGGGACCCCAGATTTTGGGATTTTAACCCCCCCCACGCCTCCTGCCCCGTGTGTATGAGGGCCACGTGAGAGAGAGAACGCATGTACAGAGGGTCGAGAGAGAGAGACCGTGTGTACGAGGGCCACGTGAGAGAGAGACCGTGTGTACAGAGGGTCGAGAGAGAGAGACCGCGTTCAGAGGGCCGGGGGAGAGACCTCATGTACAAGGGCCAAGAGACCGCGTGTACCAAGGATCAAAAAAGACTGAGGGCCGAGAGAGAACCCATGTTTAACCGTGTGTAGCGAGGCCAGAGAGAGACAGACAGCGTGTACTGAGGGCCAAGAGAACATGTGTATACTCAGGATCTCAGCATTCAGTAATTGAAGATACAGTTAATTTCTGAAACAAATGCTTCATTTAGTTTCTAAGTTATTTAAAGAACTAATGCTCTGAAAATTGTTGCTTTGTAACAAGTCCTTTTAGACCTCATTAAAAAAAGAGACAAAGAGAATTAAATTAAAAAAACATGAACAGCACAAATAATGACAGGACATTAAGCAGCAAGAAGAAAGGCAGAAGTGAATTGAAACAGTTGAAAATTCACTATATTGGAAATGAAGAATAAAGAGATATTGAACAAACATGGCCACACAGGGAGCGACGTCTGGATATCTCACATGTAGAATAGAGTCGGATTTAATTTCACAGGAAGCTGAGTAACAAGTGGGGCTCTCCCCACACAAGGCCACCAATGCAACCAATTTAAATCAGCTGCACGATCTCTCCAAGTCCCCCACTAGCACCATCAGCAGGCAGCAATACATTCATCACAGATTTTAAAAATCTAATCATCTTTTGACAAGGACTCGCTCAGGCTCGAAACTTCTTTTTTTTTGCAAGATCAGGTAAGACTGACATCTTGAGGCGAGTCTTCACCTCGGTGAAAATCTTTCCCACCAGCTGGAGCAGAGTTTAAATTCCCCCGAGAGTTATCAACGCCACTCAACTTCAGACCTCCTCACAGTCTTGATGGACGCAAGAGCTGAATGCCAGAGGTGAGGTGAGAGCAGTTGCCCGCGACATCAATGGCACCAAGGAACCCGAGTAAATGGGGGCCAAAAGGAATGCCCTCCAACGGATAGAGTCATACCGAATACAAAGGAGGATGGTTGTGGTCGTCAGAGGCTAGCCAGCACAGCCCCCAAGACATCAGTGTGAGTGTTCCTCAGAACACGGTCATCAGCCCAACCGTCCTCAGCTACCATCATGGCCTTCCCTCCGTCATGGAAAGGAGGAAAGAAGTTCATTTCTATAGCACCTTTCACAACCTCAGGGCGTTCCCAAAGCACTTCACAGCCAACGAAGTACTTTTGAAATGTAGTCAATGTCGTTATGTAGGAAAAAGCGGCAGCCATTCTGCGCACAGCAAGCTCCCACAAACAAGAATGTGATAGTGACCAGGTAATCTGTTTTAGAGATGTTGCCTTAGGGATAAATATTGGCCAAGACACCGGGGTGGTGGGGGGGGGTGGGGGTGGGGGGAATTCTCCTGCTCTTCTTCGAATAGTGCCGTGGGATCTTTTGTGTCCGCCTGCGTTTCCAGCATTTTCTCCTTTTATTTCAGATTTCCGGCATCTGCAGGATTTTGCTTTTTATTCCACACGAGGTCTTTGCTTTCAGACCATTAGCGACTTTTAATATCTCAAGGTTATTCCTCCACAATCGTGGTGGAAGCCATTTTGTCCTTGGGAATTGTGGAACTTCACTGGAGAACCAATCAACTCACCTGAAGTCCCTTAAATTCCCTTTTCCGAATATGTGCAAGGAACTTGAAAGCTGCAAAAAGCATTTTAACCCACCCACCAACGCAAGGCCTCTGCTGACAAAGCCAGCCAACAAAACATAGGAACATAAGAACAGGAGTAGGCCATTCAGCCCCTCGAGCCTGTTCCACCATTCAATCAGATCATGGGATATGGGGAGAAAGCAGGGACAGGGTACTGAATTTGGATGATCAGCCATGATCTCATTGAATGGCGGAGCAGGCTCGAGGGGCCGAATGGCCTACTCCTGCTCCTATCTTCTATGTTTCTATGCATCGTAACTCCATCTACCCGCCTTGGTTCCGTAACCCCTCAATACCCTTGCCGAACAAAAATCTATCAAACAGGGCTCATCTCCACACTGCTCTATCTACTTAAAAAAAAAAAAAATCTGTGGCACAGTCAAGACACTGAGATACGGTAACTGATGGGCATGGCTCCAAACCCAGTCCATCAACAAGTGCCGTACCTCAAATAATCATTTAAATTGCAGCTTTCACACTGAAATGTTTCTGGGCGTTTCACACAAGGAATTACTATTTGGAGTGCAGGGGCGGTTAGGTAAGCCAGCAGAAATTCAGTCAAAGGGCTGCTGCAGAGGCTAGCTCAAGATTTTTTGCTGCGCTCTCATACAGACAGACAGACACCCCCGCCCCCCCCCCCCAACATTGTCCATCTATTTCTACATTTGGTTTCATTTACTTCGCTTCAAACACTCAAAACATTCACGACCCTGCTGGCAGTGCTGGTTCACTGCTTTAAGCACGGCATTGTCGATAAAGCGGGTGTGAATCACCGACAGACTGTTGCATCCCAAGCATTTTCGGCCACGTAAATCGGAGCCCAGTGCTTTTCGAGCTGTTGAGCACGAAATTGAGCAACTATTGGTGTGCACTCCTGGGGACACACACTGTACCAGCATGGAAATATGGCTTCAGTTATCTGAAGATTTAAAAATATAAAGTGGTGCACAACAGAAAATAATTTGATACTCAGTTTGTCAAGTACCTCCCAGGCTTTATCTTAGGGCTGCAAATAATGGGGCCCAGTCAGAATGAGGATGGTTGGGTAATTTCCCCTGTCAATCACTGCTGTGATTGATTTTACGCACGTAATTTGTGTTGTGTAACTATCCTCCATCTCACTGCATTTTGCTGGAGAAATAATCCTGCTATTATCGGGAGACTTTGCTGTAGTTTCGGTCACAAGTTCTGTTTGCTGTAGTTCGTGGAGGCTCTTTTTAAATAGACTCTGTTTGCTGTAGCGTCAGCCGTGGTTCAGCGGGCCGCACTCTCGCCTCTGAGTCAGAAGGTTGTGGGTTCATAGTCCCACTCCAGAGCCTGGAGCACAAAAATCTAGGCCAACACTCTAGTGCAGCGCCGAAGGAGTGCAGCACTGTCAGAGGTGCCGTCTTTCGGATGACCTCCCCTCTCAGGTGGACGTAAAAGATCCCATGGCACTATTTCAAAAAAGAGCAGGGGAGTTATCCCCAGTGTCCTGGCCAATATTTATCCCTCAATCAACATCACAAAAAGAACAGACTCTCTGGTCAGTATCACATTGCTGTTTGTGGGGCATTACTGTGGTGCATTTCCTACATTACAACCCTTCAAAAAGTACTTCATTGGCCGTAAAGCGTTTTGGGATGTCCTGAGGTTGTGAAAGGTGCTATAGAAATGCAAGTCCTTCTTTCCTTTAAATTAGACTGTTTGCTGTGAGTCCTGCCATAAGTCCCAACTCATTGGCTGACATAATGGTGTCAATATTCACACTGTTATCATATTGTAAATAAAGTGCGCGCCACACCACTCGCCCAGGATGGGATTACCTTCAGAAATAACAGCTTACCTGGCAGGTGGCATTGCAGTATCTTGCTATCTTGCATTGAGAACATCGCAGCAGAGCTTCCTTCCTGCGAAGAGAAAAAGGCGTTACTAACTGAGTAAAAGATGACAGCACCTCATCTTCCGATTAGGCACTTTACAGCCTTCCGGACTCAAGATCGAGTTCAACAATTTCAGATCATAACCTCGGCCCCTATTATATTTTTTTATCCACACTTTTGGTTTGTTCCTTTTCCTTTTTTTCTCTCCCACGTGGCAGCTGTCTCTCATTTTGCCAGCGCATTTCACACTTCATCTAGAGCCGTCTTTTGTCTCTTTACCTGTCCTATTACCATCTCGTCTCGCCTTGAATATCTCTTAATGTCTCTTCACCTCCCACAGACCTTCCCTTTTGTTCTTTCATCCCCTCCCCCATTTCCCAGCCCCCAAACTTGCTTTGTAATCTGTTTCATTTCCTGCTTTTTTCTCAGTTCTGAAGAAGGGTTTCGACCTGAAACGTTAACTCTGTTTCTCTCTCCACGGATGTTGCCTGGCCTGCTGAGTTTTTCCAGCGTTTTCTGTTGTTATAAAAGATGACAGGTTTGCGGCTGAATACGGTTCAATATCGTGCAACGCTGGTGACTCGAAAAAAGGGAGAAAGGCTTTTTTCCCCCGCAGATATTTACATTTCAAAATAACAACGGATAAGAGGGATTTTAAAAACACGTAATTAGGCGATACTATCAAAGTTATATTTATATACACCGGAGTGGATAAAGTTCCACAGCCACCTGGATTTGACCGGTGATGGTTGACCACCCACGAGTCTAATTTTGCTTTCAACTGGCTTTCCCAGTGACATCAACAAGTCAGCATCGATAAACTGAAGGCCGACACCAAGTGCCAGCTGTTAAGGCTGATGGATTTCGGTTGAACTGTTTAAAAAAAAAAAAAAAGTGCAATGGCTGCAACTTGAGAGAGATAGAAGGCCTTTTCCATTTCACACTGAATCCCATTAGGCACCAGGGAGAATCCTGAACCATTTGGGACTGGCCCCGTTGTGAAACTTCGCTGATCCGGCAGTAAATTGACCTTATTAATCTGCACATCATGGAAATGGGTGATGCACCAATAATCAAAGGATTCTATATTAAACGCCGCCCTTGCACAAAGCACCGGTAAAACCACTGCACTTACAAACCGAACTTCTCTGATTAAAAAGATTACGGTCACTCAAAACCTAGGTAATTCGATGTAAAACCGTTCATTCCCCTGATGGTGCAGATCAGCAATCTATTTTACTGCCATAAATTACAGCTGCTGTTCTGTTCATTTACCTTCCGAGCCGCGTCATCTGTCAAAGTGTTTCACCAAGAAAATACACCAGAGCAAGGGGGCAATTTGGCCTACGGGGCCTCATTAGTTCCATATAATCCGCCTCCCTCCCCCCCAACACACGTATCCAGATCACAAGCACGAGAAGTCATGAAATAAGGTCCCCCCCCCTCCAACTTCCGCATCACATCAGCCGAGATAAATCAGTGTGTGCCGGTCGTGGTCACCTTGAAAGGGGCAAGGACAGAGAGTAAAAGGTGGACTCCGAGGCACCCTAGTCCACTCCTCTATCACCCCCAGCACCCCTTCCCCTTCGCCCGGCACCTTCCCGTGCAAGCGCAGGAGATGCAACACCTGCCCCTATACCTCCTCCCTTCCCACTGTCCAAGGCCCCAAACACCCCTTCCAGGTGAAACAGCGATTTACTTGTACTTCTTGCAATCTAGTATACTGTATTCGCTGCTCACGATGCGGTCTCCTCTACATTGGGGAGACCAAACGCAGAGTGGGTGACCGCTTTGCAGAACACCTCCGTTCAGTCCGTAAGGGTGACCCCGAGCTTCCGGTCGCCTGTCATTTTAATTCACCGCTCCATTCCCACTCGGACCTCACCGTCCTTGGCCTCTTGTATTGTTCCACGGAAGCTCAACGTAAACTCGAGGAACAGCACCTCATCTTCCGATTAGGCACTTTGCAGCCTTCCGGACTCAATATCGAGTTCAACAATTTCAGATCATAACCTCGGCCCCTATTACACATTTTTTCTTGTAATTTTTCCACTCCTTTTCCCCCCGTCCCCCTTTCCTTTTGTTTCTCTCTCACACCTGGCAGCTATCTCTTGCCCTGCCAGTACACTTCACACCTAATCTCAGCCTATTACCATCTCGTCTAGCTCTTTTGTTTCTTTCACTTCTTTTGTCCAATCGCAGCCCTGCCTTCGATCTAATTTCTTTTCTTTCCAGTTTTGAAGAAGGATTCGACCCGAAACGTCAACTCAAATTTCTCTCCACGGATGTTGCCTGACCTGCTGAGTTTTTCCAGCATTTTCTGTTGTTAGACCAGATTTACTGTCAGCCTTTGAGAAACCTCTCTGGCCCTTTACCTACGTTGGCCTGCCTAATGCTTACTTACTGCAGTTGTAAAGTCATTTGTTTTATGTGAAGTGCTTCAAGACGTTTGAGATACAAGATATGATGCGATAGAGTCCGTGGCAGCGCTCTGTAATGCAATCCAGTCTTATTGATGAAAGTCTTCTTATTCCTAATGCATCAATGCCATTTTGAAAGTAGGGTACCCAAAACTGAACACATATGTCAAATGCCCTTGAGACGTATCAGAATATTCAACACATTCATTATTTTCTGCTCCGCAAGGTATGCTGTCTGTATTTGTGGAGCTCCCAAGATAGCAACCATAACCTGACCTACATTCGATGAATCTTCATCTAATCCTACTTGAGCCTTCAGTAACAAGACAACATGGCAGCTTCCAGTTTTTGGTACTGGCAGATGCCTAGGCCAGTGGTTGCAAACTCACCTCTGAGTCAGAAGCTCATGGGTTCAAGACCCACTCCAGAGACTTCAGCATATAATCTAAGCTGACAAGAGGGAATGCTGCAGTGTCTGAGGTGCCGTCTTTCAGATAAGACATTGAACCAAAGCCCCATCTGCTGGTTCGGGTGAGGTGGACTTTCAAGGTCCCGTAGCGTTATGCAGAGAACATCAGGGAAATCGCCCTTGGTGCCCTGGCCAAACATTTATCCCTCAACCAACATCATCAATACAGATTAACATGGTCATTTACCTCATCGCTGTTCGTGGAACCTTGCTGTGCACAAGTTTGGCTGCCATACTTTGTGTACAGAAGTACAGTGAGTATCACAGAAAGTTACCGCACAGAAGGAGGCCATTTTGGCCCATCGTGTCCGCGCCGGCCAACAGAGAGCTATCGAGCCTAATCCCACTTCCCAGCTCTTGGTCCGTAGTCCTGCAGGTTACAGCATCCCAAGTGCACATCCAAGTACTTTTTAAATGTGGTTAGGGTTCCTGCCTCTACCACCCTTTCAGGCAGTGAGTTCCAGACCCCCACAACCCTCTGGGTGAAGAAATTTCCCCTCAAATCCCCTCTAAACCTTCCCCCAATTACTTTAAATCTGTGCTCCCTGGTTTTTGACCCCTCTGCTAAGGGAAATAGGTATTTTCTATCCACTTTATCTAGGCCCCTCATCATTTTATACACCTCAATAAGGTCTCCCCTCAGCCTCCTCTGTTCCAAGGAAAACAGACCCAGCCTATCCAGTCTTTCCTCATAGCTAAGATTCTCTACTCCCGGCAACATCCTTGTAAATCTCCTCTGTACCCTCTCTAGTGCAATCATATCTTTCCTGTAATGTGGTGACCAGAACTGCATGCAGTACTCTAGCTGAGGCCTAACTAGTGTTTTATACAGTTGAAGCATAACCCCCCTGCTCTTGTATTCTATGCCACGACTAATAAAGGCAAGCATTCCGTATGCCACCTTAACCAGCTTATCTACTTGGCCTGCTACCTTCAGGGATCTGTGGACACGCACTCCAAACGTAACTCACTGGCAGCGAAGTGTTTGGGAACGTCCTGATTTTGCGAAAGGCACTCTATAAAAATGCAAGTTCTTTATTTCTTGGCAACACCCTGACAAGAGCAACAAAGGCTAACTGTTCCGTTTTAATCAGCGGTAAATCAAGAGCAGCATATTTCTGTGAGCAAAGGACAAGTGTTAGAAAATTAGACTCAAGATTTACTTACTGACCCGAGGGCACAAAATACAAAAATGTATTGGTTCCCGAAGATCAACACCAAACTGCCGCACATAAATCTCTGCAGGCCAACGGCACTGGATTTCCGGCATGTTTGACCATTAAGGGCTTCTCATGGACACTGCATTGAATTATTGAGTTGGGAAGTATCACATCATGCAAGGGGTTGGACAGGTTGGGTGATTGGGCAGAAGCATGGCAGATGCAATATAATGTGGATAAATGCGAGGTTATCCACTTTTGTGGCAAAAACAGGAAGGCAGATTATTATCTAAATGGCAATAGATTGGGAGAAGGGGAAGTGCAACGAGACCTGGGTGTCCTTGTGCACCAGTCACTGAAGGTAAGCGTGCAGGTGCAGCAGGCGGTTAAGAAGGCAAATGGTATGTTGGCCTTCATAGCGAGAGGGTTTGAGTACAGGAACAAGGATGTCTTGCTACAGTTGTACAGGGCCTTGGTGAGACCACACCTTGAGTATTGTGTACAGTTTTGGTCGCCTTATCTGAGGAAGGATGTTCTTGCCATGGAAGGAGTTCAGCGAAGATTCACCAGGCTGATACCTGGGATGGCAGGAATGACGTATGAGGAGAGATTGGGTCGATTGGGCTTATACTCGCTGGAGTTTAGAAGAATGAGAGGGGATCTCATTAAAACTTCTAAAATTCTGACAGGACTAGACAGACTAGATGCAGGAAGGATGTTCCCGATGGCGGGGGAGTCCAGAACCAGGGGTCACAGTCTAAGGATAAGGGGTAAGCCATTTAGGACAGAGATGAGGAGGAATTTCTTCACCCAGAGAGTGGTGAACCTGTGGAATTCTCTACCACAGAAGGCAGTAGAGGCCAATTCATTAAATATATTCAAGAAGAAGTTAGATATATTTCTTAAGGCTAAAGGGATCAAGGGATATGGGGAGAAGGCAGGGACCGGGTACTGAATTTGGATGATCAGCCATGATCTCATTGAATGGCAGAGCAGGCTCGAGGGGCCGAATGGCCTACTCCTGCTCCTATCTTCTATGTTTCTATGTTTCTAGGCATCTGAAAGTTGCTTTGCCACAACTCAGGATGAAGTAGGTAGTGTGGCGTTTGGGTGGGTGAGCGGGGAACATTTCTGCAGCCACTCACCGTTTATTAATAAATCAACGGATTAAAAATGGAAAATTCTAGTTTATTTCCCCCCCCCCCCGCCCCCCCAAAACAATCTGCTTTCAGACACGTATGAAAAAGCAGGTGACTAAACTTGCGGTTTCGGTCCTTGAGAATATTCCTGTCCTGCACCGGAGAGGGATTGCATCCGCAGCATCAACAGGTAAAGAGCGACCCCGGGTGTTTTCTCTCCACCTCCTGCTCACCTTACAACCCGCCTCTGCATAATGAACGAACCGTTTAAAATTTGGGATTCACTTAGGGGGGGGCCCTCGGACATTCCAGCCCGATCCGCACACATGCACTGTTCTGCCGGAGTCGTTGGATGAACATCAGGAATGGGAAGCCTTAGGTGAAGTTCACCGCCGCCCCTCTACGAAACCTAATGTAGTGCCACCACCATCCCCAACTGAGATCAGTCAACTTAGCACCTGCCGGGGCCGGTGGGGGGGCTGGGGGGGGGGGTGCGGTCAAACCTGGGTCAGTATAGCTCAGTTCCACGCCAGTCAGTGCACTGCAGGAAATTGCCCTTAGATTTTGTCATTAGCTTAGTTCTTGTGCACTATGCATTCTCACTTGGAAGGAAAACCCAAGTGTCTCACCATTCTCTGTCAGTAGAGTTGCTCGACTCGCTGCAAAGCCAATACGATTTTTGACTTCAGTCAAGGAGAACAAAGAAAGGCAAAAAGCATATGAAAATCAAGGCAGTAAAATGAATATTTCCCCTTATTCTGTTCCCTTCATTCCTTGTGGAGTTCCTCCACCAGCAAGAATGTTAAATTACAGGTATTGAACAATTATTTGCATCATTTTGGGATGTTGCAAGCTAAGAGTAGTCTCAGCTTTCCTAACCTCCTGCGTCCGGGTCCGTCCTCGTTCCCCTCCGGGTTCCTCCCTCTCTCCCTCCCACAAAAGTAGCACAGCTACAACCAGAAACTGTCCACATGGTGAATCAGAAGTATCATCAAGTCTTGTTCCGCTACCACGGCACAACATGCAAGCTGCTATGAAGAAGAAAAAGAGCAAGAAAGAAAGAAAAAGACTTGCATTTCTATAGCGCCTTTCACAACCTCAGGACGTCCCAAGCGCTTTACAGCCAATGAAGTACTTTTGAAGTGGAGTCACGGTTGTAATGTGGGAAATGCGGCAGCCAATTTGTGCACAGCAAGGTCCCACAAACAGCAATGTGATGACAATGACCAGATAATGTGCATTTTTTTTTTTTTTTTTTTTAAAGTGATGTTGGTTGAGGGTTAAATATTGGCCAGGATAACTCCCCTGCTCTTCTTCAAAAAAGTCTCACGGGATCTTTTACATCCACCCGAGAGAGCAGACGAGGCCTCGGTTTAACGTCTCATCTGAAAGACGGCACTTCCGACAGTGCAGCTCTCCCTCAGTACTGCACTGGAGTGTCAGCCTAGATTTTGTGCTTGAGTCTCTGGAGTGAGACTTGAACCCACAACCTTCTGACTGAGAGGAGAGAGTGCTGCCCACTGAGCCAGGGCTGACACCTCTGCTGTATTGGCAATAGAATACCCCTTGTGAGACCGGGGCTGGGGCTGGGACTGTGACATACTCCTGCTTGTCGAGCATTAATCGTTGGTAGCTTTCTCCGCTCATTATCATGCCCATGCTGTATGATTATCCGCACCAATGATTTATGATGTCTCCCAACAACCAGCGACCAGCCAATAGGAAATTAACGTCTAACAGGAGAAGCGGTGGCAATTTAGTTCAACAGCACATTACCAACTGAAAGGTGTTAAAATCCATTGGTATCACATGACAAATTGTTCAAATGAAGCAGCTTACTGCATTTAAATTTTAATGAATTGCTGCCATTATCATCTGCAAGACACTTTGCGGAGTGTCACAATTCATCAAGTCACCAGCGCATTAATATTTTACATCCACATTGCGTGTAATATGCAAAGAACACAGTCCGTAAGCCTGAAGCCGTGAGCAGCGGTTTTTGTCCAGTCCAAATCCTTTAGGGACCCCAGTAACACCAAAAGTTTAAAACTAGCAACAACAACAGCTTGCATGTATATAGCGCCTTTAATGAAGTAAAAAGTCCCGAGGTGCTGCACAGGAGCGATCATCAAACAAAAAACTGACACATGAGATCTTAGGGCCAAAAGCTTGGTCAAAGAGGTTGGTTTTAAGGAGCATCTTAAAAGGAGGGGGGGGAGTCAGCTGAAGATTAAAATCGAGGATGCGCATACAAGCTAATAGATGAAAAATATATCCGCAACACAATAGTTATAGAATTCACCAACAAATAAACAGCTGACACAAAAGTCAGGAACATGGGCGAGTTATCAGTGCTCTGCTCTGCATTGGGTGGGGTGGAGGGGGAAGAGGCCTCAGTCGAGCCAGATCCTGTCCTCTACTGCCAACTATACAACAACAATAGCTTGCATTTATCGTACTAAAACATCCCAAGCTGCTTCACAGGAACATTACAAAACAAAATTTGACATCGGGCCACATAAGGAGATATTAGGGCAGATGACCTAAAGCTTGGTCAAAGAAGTAGGTTTTCAGGAGCCTCTTGGAGGAGGAGAGAGGTGGAGAGGTTTAGGGCAGGAATTCCAGAGCTCAGGGCCTCGGCAGCTGAAGGCACAGCCGCCAATGGTGGAGCGATTAAAATCAGGGATGCTCAAAAGGCCAGAATTGGAGGAGCACAGAGATCTAAGTGGGTTGTAGGGCTGGAGGAGATTACAGAGATCGGGGGGGGAGAAGCCATGGAGGGATTTGAAAACAAGGAGGAGAATTTTAAAATCGAGGCGTTGCTTAACCGGGAGCCAATGTAGATCAGCAAGCACAGGGGTGATGGGGCGGTGCGAGTTAGGATATGGGCAGCCGAGTTTTGGATGAGCAAGCCCTTTCTAGCAAGGGATCACCAGCTAGCAATCAGGAGCGGGAATTCCAGCCGCTTCCCCCGTTCCAGGCTCTCGTCTCTGGCCAGGCCGAGACCTGTTAATTTAGTCCAGCAGTGCTTTGCTGTTGTACACCGAGTAATGCATTTGTTCACTCAGTTGGGCGGGCAGAGGGAAGCCCCACTTTATAAAAAAAATGAAACTGGTCACCAGAACACAACCAGAGTCCCAGAGAGAGGCAGAGTCCCAGAGAGACAGAGTCCCAGAAAGAGGCAGCATCCCAGAGAGAGTCCCAGACACAACCATTTATTGGTGCAAATGGGACGTAGCCCGGGGAAGAGGGAGGGGTTGCTCTGGCTTGCCTGCCTCTCTTCCGCCGTCTTGTCTGGGCAGACCTGGAGCGGGACTGTGCCATGTCCGCTGGTACGCTCTGCCGGAGTCCTTCCACGACCAGCGTGCAGCGGATGTCCAGAATGACATTGTCCTTTAGTCTGCTAAGTTTCCTTCTTCATTTTGCTTAAGTGCTATTGTTATTAGTTGCTATTAGCATGAGGGGTACATTTATTTATTTGTTTTTCTTGGTTGATATCACTGGGGCAACCCAGTAGTGCGTTGGATTATAAAAGGCAAACGTTATTAAGCTGGCTGGCCACAAGAATGAAATGGTTGTTTGCTTTCCGATTGGATGAGCAGTGAAGCAGTAAAACTGCAAATAACAACAGAAAACGCTGGAAAAACTCAGCAGGTCAGGCAGTATCCGTGGAGAGAGAAACAGAGTTAACGTTTCAGGTCGAAGACCCTTCACCAGAACTGGAAAAAAAGCAAGTGGGGGCTGGGAAAAGGGGGAGGGGATGAAAAAACAACAGGGAAGGTCAGTGATAGGATAGACAGCAGGAGAGATTAAGAGATATTCAAGGAACAAAGGATGGCTCTAGATGAAGTGTGAATGGCCCTGGCAGAATGAAGGACAGCTGCCATGTGGGAGGGAAGAAAAAAGCCCAGACGAAAGCGTGGATTAAAAGAAGAGAGAAAATATATATATGTGATAGGGGCAGAGGTTATGATCTGAAACTGTTGAACTCTATGTTGAGTCCAGAAGGCTGTAAAGTGCCTAATCGAAAGATGAGGTGCTGTTGCTCGAGCTTACGCTGAGCTGCCGTGGAACAATGCAAGAGCCCAAGTACAGTGAGGTCTGAGTGGGAATGGAGCCGAGAATTAAAGTGACAGGCCACCGGGAGCTCGGGGTCCCCCTTACGGACTGAACGGAGGTGTTCCGCAAAGCGGCCACCCAATCTGCGTTTGGTCTCCCAGTAAAACTGCAAGACTGATCCGCGCTCTCCTCCCGATTATCCAGTTTAACCGTACCACCCGCGAGCTGGGTGGGACCAGGCCGGTCGATCTGGTTTCCACGTATACTACTCCCCGCGTTAGTTGCTGGTAGACGAGCAACAGCAGCAGCCTGGGCATCGATCCTTCAACCCGTCTTGTTTTATACTGTTTACCCAGCTCTAGTTTTTAAAAAAAATCTGAAACATGTATGTTACATAGAAACATAGAAGATAGGAGCAGGAGTAGGCCATTCGGCCCCTCTAGCCTGCTCTGCCATTCAATGCGATCATGGCTGATCATCCAAACTCAGTACCCGGTCCCTGCTTTCTCCCCATAACCCTTGATCCCTTTAGCCTTAAGAAATATATCCAACTCCTTCTTGAATATATTTAATGAATTGGCCTCTACTGCCTTCTGTGCTAGAGAATTCCACAGGTTCACCACTCTCTGGATGAAGAAATTCCTCCTAATTTCTGTCCTAAATGGCTTACCCCTTATCCTTAGACTGTGACCCCTGGTTCTGGACTCCCCAGCCATCGGGAACATCCTTCCTGCATCTAGTCTGTCCAGTCCTGTCAGAATTTTATAAGTTTCAATGAGATCCCCTCTCATTCTTCTAAATTCCAGCAAGTACAAGCCCAGTAGAGACCAGCTCTAGCCTCTGCTGCTGCCTGGCCTCTTCACCATATCTGCCCTTGGACTTCCTTGGGATCCCAGGAGCCTGTTCATAGACCCCAGACCCCGCCAGCCTGTTCATGGATGCCAGACCCCACTAGCCTGCCCACAGATCCCCTGTAACTTCTTTCCTGCAGACCAAACCTTAAATAGACTTTGTAAAACCAATCAATTTCTGTTATCAGTGCTCTATGTTGACCAAGACCACTTAGCTTGGATTAATAGCCACTTAAAAGGCAAATAAAAGAAAGAATGATGTCAAACTGGATCTGGAGCATCCCTGGTTACAGCGAGTCATGGAGCAAGAGACAGGCCGAGGATCTATTGGCATGTTGACAACTGAAGCAGCAGCTAAATTGGGGCCTTAAGTGTCCACCGCAAATGCATTGTTGCACCAGAACAGTGCCTGAATCCCAGGTTGGCACGCAGCTTATTGGGGATATTGGTAGCAATCATGCTTAAGCCAACAGTTTTAATTTTATTTGAAGTACTTCTTGTGCGGTACCAGAGAGTGTATTCGAATTTGGAACTCGCGACCACAAGGGGCGGTTGAGGCGAATCGCATAGATGCATTTTAAGGGGAAGCTAGGTAAACACATGAGGGAGAAAGGAATAGAAGGATATGCTGATAGGGTGAGGTGAAATAGAGTGGGAGGAGACTCGTGTGGGGCATAAACACCGGCACGGACCAGTTGGGCCGAATGGCCTGTTTCTGTGCTGTGAATTCTATGTCATTCTATGATTCACAAAGTTATCAAAAGTACAATGCAATGTGAATAGCCCCATCCTGATGCAAAGTGTTGCAAAACGGAACATCTAATTATGCTGCCCCGGAGGCATTTTTCACTGTTAAATCGGTATTTTTTAAAAAGCTTTTGCCGTCCAATTATTAAGACGAAATTTTGTTAACTGCAGTTCATAAAGTTTTGCTAAAAGGGGATGGTCTTCTGTAGGATCAATTGGCCAACTTGCACCGCCCTCTCTCATTTGTTTATTAACGGGACAACAATGACAGAAGTCGTGTGAAAGGACCTCATCAGACCTCTGTACAGGATACTGGAGCAAAGAGACACAGTTCACCACATGGTGAATCACCCTCCACAAAGAGCAATCTTCGCTGAGCACTTTCGTGAAGAGCTGTTCCCCTTTAATCCTTGATGCTTCCATCAACTTATCTCATTGACTTCATAGGTGCAGCACAAAGCCCAGAAAACTGTGACCACAAATTATCACCACAAAACATTGTCAGTGTTTATTCACGAGGATGGGGAGACACAATCATTTGGGAATGTTGTCGCACACCATCCTGACTTGGAAATATATCGCCGATCCTTCATCGTCGCTGGGTCAAAATCCTGGAACTCCCTCCCTAACAGCACTGTGGGAGTACCTTCACCACACGGACTGCAGCGGTTCAAGAAGGCGGCTCACCACCACCTTCTCCAGGGCAAATAGGGATGGGCAATAAATGCTGGCCTTGTCAGCGACGCCCACATCCCATAAACGGATTTTTAAAACATGTTACATTAGCCCGAGGTCTGGTATGGTTTGGAATCTTCCCCAAGGTGGTCCAGTTGAGACTGGGAAACCAGAGGATGTATGGCCAGGAAGAACCCATCCCTTACCAGTCCCTAGGACCAATGATTCAGTCCATTGAAGCACTGCACCACCAGGCTCCCTTCATTACATCTACAACAGGAGGAATCCATGCGCATAAACAAGGGAAAAAGTAGCCACCAGCCCCCATTCTTGATCAGTACCCATCGACTCCCGAATGCAATGTGTGTTTCAGTCAGGTGAGATGTGAGAGTCACCTTAGAGGTGATGCCACCAGTAGTTGAATAGCAAAACAGTGCCTTGGCTTACTTGTGAGGAGCAGCCACTTTGGCAAGGTACAGGAGGGCAGCCAGGGCATTTGGAACCATACTACAGAAAGAATCAACGCTGTCAGGAAAGCATATTCAGTTGCGGGGGGCGGGGGGGGGAGAAAGCGTTTGAACCGTAGTTTATAAAGTTAAAAAGAATATACAGCATCCAGACAGCAGGTACTGCAGGTTGTTCATTGCGCACTTCCATTACTTGAAGAACGCGGGCAAGGACATTCTTTAAAAACAAAACTAAATGTGTTTCCCTTCCCAATATGTCCCCAGTACAGACGCCCACATACCAAAGACAAAAAGGAAATATTGTCTTTGTTAATTCTCCCACCTCCGGAACAGGAAGGATACAAACTACAGCCAAATTTATAAGATGGAGTAAAATTATCCTCATTGAACCACCAAAGTGTTTTACCATCAGCAGCATTTTCTGCACCATTTATTATTGATGAAAGTGGCAAGCACAGCTTTGCAGAAAATATACTGCCTCCATTAGGTTCCATATAATCTACAAGATAACCTTTACTGAGTTCACCAGAAGGTCAGCCATCAGAAAAGGAGCTCTCCACTTTTGAGTTTTCTCGCTTTATTTTCCTCTCCACAATTCCGCAGAAGCTTGAACAACCTTCAAAAGACGCTGGTGCACAGGACGACAGAGTCCACACTCCGAGTGGCTGCAGGCGCCAACCCTCGATTTGGTCCGGGTCACCCGCACGCAGCTTCGGAACCTGAAAGTCACGCCGACCTATTGCCAAATGGTGCCCTGCGATATAAGGGCGGAGGAAAGCATGAGGAATCACAAGCCATCACCCACCTCTCCAGTCAGATCCCTGTCCAGTAGTGTGACAAGGAGGTCTGCGGGCGACAGAGGAACACTGGGTCTGTCCGCCAACGGCCGCACTCCTGGATTAGATAAGCACCTTAACTTGACCTGCAACTCAACAGCGCAATTTGAAAATCTATACACACAACTGCCAGAAGTGGAGGCCTTGAACTCCCATCATCTGATTTTGTACCAACAGGATCGAGGAGATGTTTACTGGCATCAAATTCAACTCAACGCTGGCAATAAAACTAAATACACTCCATTTGCAAATAGCCCATCTGCCACAAAATGGAAAGAAAAATGTTAAAGCGGCTTGGAATAGGGCAACCTGGTGCAACACATTGAGAGAATGCTGCTTTCCTACTCCTCCAGTGCCATCAGCAGAAGGTCAGGGGATGTTCGCTGATGACTGCACAGTGTTCAGCGCCATTCACAACTCCTCAGATTATGAAGCAGTCCATGCCTGCATGCAGCAAGACCTGGGCGACGTTCAGGCTTGGGCTGATAAGTGGCAGGTAACATTTGCACCATGCAAGTGCCAGGTAATGACTATCTCCAACAAGCGAGAATCTAACCACCGCCCCTTGACATTCAATGGCATTACCATCGCCGAATCCCCCACCATCAACATCCTGGGGGTCACCATTGACCAGAAACTTAACTGGACCAGGCAAATAAATACTGTGGCAACAAGAGCAGGTCAGAGGCTGGGTATTCTGCAGCGAGAGTCTCACCTCCTGACTCCCCAAAGCCTTTCCACCATCTACAAGGCACAAGTCAGGAGTGTGACGGAATACTCTCCACTTGCCTGGATGAGTGCAGCTCCAACAACACTTGAGCAGTGTGACACCATCCAGGACAAAGCAGCCTGCTTGATTGGCACCCCATCCACCACCTTAAACATTCACTCCCTCCACCACCGGCGCACCATGGCTACAGTGTGTACCATCTACAAGATGCACTGTAGCAACTCACCAAGGCTTCTTCGGCAGCACCTCCCAAACCCGCGACCTCTTCCACCTAGAAGGACAAGGGCAGCAGGCGCATGGGAACACCACAACCTCCAAGTTCCCCTCCAAGTCACACACCATCCTGACTTGGAATTATATCGCCGTTCCTTCATCGTCACTGGGTCAAAATCCTGGAACTCCCTCCCTAACAGCACTGTGGGAGTACCTTCACCACACGGACTGCAGTGGCTCAAGAAGGCGGCTCACCACCACCTTCTCAAGGGCAACTAGGGATGGGCAATAAATGCTGGCCTTGCCAGCGACGCCCACATCCCATAAACTAATTTTAAAAAAGCAAGTTTACTTTGTTGTACACCCAGCCTCAGCCTCAGCCACAGCCACACTAAAGCCATACAAAAGCAGGTGCAGGTGTTGAAAACAGGATCCATGCAACACAAGATCCCTCAAATAGGTCAGAAGGGAAAAATGTCGACTTCCGGTGCTCATGCACACCTCACAACCACTTGGGTACGGTGCCGCTTTGGTCTCGTTCAATAATGGCTTGCTATCCATGCGTGCGCAGGGCACCAAGTCCGGGATGGGGGAGGGGGGTTTGCAGAAAAATAGATAAATGAAAGTCATAGAACAATACAGCACAGAAGGCGGCCATTCGGTCCATCGTGCCTGTGCTGGCTCTTTGAAAAAGCTCTCCAATTAATCCCACTCCCCCACTCGCTCCTCAAAGTCTTGCAAAATTTTCCCCTTCGAGTATTTATCCAATTCCCTTTTTACAATCAAGTGCTTTGTAAACTTCAAGCTTTTTCCCTTTTAAGAAGCGCCCAATCACGAGAAGATGACCATTAGTAGCTGGGATGCAACAGGAATCGTAAGAAAATAATGCCTCACAAGTACTTGAACTGGCCGAAGTGTCAGCTCAAGGCTGACCAAAGACACCTGTGCTGTGAAGAAGCTTAACGTAGTCACCACCATCACTCGGCTCACCCAAAGTACCAGACCAGTCTGCTCACAGAGGAAGATAAAAATCCTGCTGCCAAGAAATGAGAGCAATTTCCAAAGTTACAGCCAGGGTCAATCATAAGAGATTACAGAGGTAGCAAGGGCCCGAAAGATACCCTTCCCCAATGCAGAGATGCTTGACCTCTTCAGTCACAATGTCCCCCAAGCTCTTCTGACATGGCCAGGAGTGTCCAATGTGCACGTGTCATAGAATCATAGAATGGTTACAGCACGGAAGAAGGCCATTCGGCCCGTGCCGACTCTCAGCTAGTCCCACTCCCTTTCCCCTTAGCCCTGTAAAAAAAAATTCCTTCAGATACCTATCCAACTCCCTTTTGAAAGATAAGATTGAGTCTGCCTCCACCACCCTTTCAGGCAGTGCATTCCAGATCCTAACCACTCGCTGCTTAAAAAAGTTTTTCCTTACGTCGCCTTTGGTCCTTCTGCCAATCACCTTAAATCTGTGTCCTCTGGTTCTCGACCCTTCCACCAATGGGAACAGTTTCCCTCTATCTACACTGTCCAGACCCCTCATGATTTTGAGCACCTCTATCAAATCTCCTTTTAACCTTCTCTGCTCTAAGTAGAACAACCCCAGCTTCTCCAGTTTATCCACGTAACTGAAGTCCCTCATCCCTGGAGCCATTCACGTAAATCTTTTCTGCACCCTCTCTAAGGCCTTCAGATCCTTCCCAAAGTGCAGTGCCCAGAATTGGACACATTACTCCAGTTGGGGCTGAACCAGTGTTTTATATAGGCTCATCAGAGCGTTCACAGAAAATAGCCCCAAGTCTGGCAGAATTTGTCCCAACAACAACTTGCACTGATATAGCCCCTTTAACGTAGTAAAAAGGCCCAAGGCACCTCACAGGAGCGTAATCACACAAAGAGCTGGAGACAGGGAGTAGATAACATTCTTCTGAAAG
The DNA here is from genome assembly GCF_052327205.1 of Somniosus microcephalus. Taxonomy (NCBI): domain Eukaryota; kingdom Metazoa; phylum Chordata; class Chondrichthyes; order Squaliformes; family Somniosidae; genus Somniosus; species Somniosus microcephalus. The sequence continues at coordinate 31,244,619 of NC_140989.1, forward strand.
ATCCGGTATCCATAATCTGTAAAAACAGTTTGATCTGGTTGGTAATCACACCTGGAGCCACACAGTTGGTAGACAAAGTTGTGTAGCACATGAAAAGTCAATCTCTGAGCTGGAATCCAGAGATACATTTACGGAAATACAGAAAGTTTGATTCAACTGTGATCCTGGTTATGGTCACCAAAACTATCCATCTAGGTTAGGCTGACCATGCGTCCCCGTTTTCCGGGGACAGTCCCCGGATTAGGGACTGTGTCCCCAGGCAAACAATGTCAGCGGAGAAGAGTCCCTGGATCACAAGACCTCGTCCCCAAAGTGGACCCCACCTGACCTGAGCTGTCAGTTTGCGGCTCTGAGGTGCTCGACTCTAACTGCCGATCTCCCATACCCCAGCATCGGACACTCGGCCAATTTCGGTTTCGCCTCCCGCCCCCGCCTCCTTTCCCTGACCGTCAAGTTGTCTCCGAAGCACCAAATCAGCCCTCGCAGCTGGCCAGCTGCGTGCTAATGAGGCCCGGCCATCAGGAGGGTCTGCCGCCCGTCCAATTAGCACAATCGTCCCCAGCAGCGCCAGCGAATCCTCACGGTTGGTTTCTGATCCTTGTGTTGACCCCCCCAGAGCTCGAATGACTGACAGGTGACCGCTCTGACCTGATCCATGATCAACCACAGCTCATCCTTTCAACATCCAAATCTGGAACTGGAGATAAACCTCCCACCTTTCAGACTTTCAGCAAATCCAGTGGGGTTTTCCACTGCCACTAACAATAAAAAGGCTCATGATCAGAAGCAAATAGAGCAACATCAAGCTGAAAGGGGATTGTGGAGAGCTTTGGTCATCTGTGTAATATTTATGATCGGAGAACTTGTTGGCGAGTACATTAATCCCAGACACTGTGTGTAGGAGTGTCGGGGTCATGCGTGACCTCAGTCACTGGGGGAGGGGCCAGGTGTGACCTCAGTCACTGGGGGAGGGGGGGTCAGGGCCGGAATGACCTCAATCACTGGGGGAGGGGTGTCAGGTGTGACCTCAATCCTGGGTGGGGGAGGGGGGGGGGGGCGGAGGTGTCAGTTTTATTTTATTCGTTTATGGGATCTGGGCGTCACTGGCAAAGCCAGCATTTATTGCCCATCCCTAGTTGCCCTTGAGAAGGTGGTGGTGAGCCGCCTTCTTGAACCGCTGCAGTCCGTGTGGTGAAGGTACTCCCACAGTTGGGGAGGGAGTATTTTGATGCTTTGGCAACATAAGATGTACCTTATCATGCCAATAAAGCGATTTGTATTGTATTGTATTGAGTTCCAGGATTTTGATCCAGTGACGATGAAGGATCGGTGATATACTTCCAAGTCAGGCTGGTGTGTGACTTGGAGGTGGTGGTGTTCCCATGGGGTTGCTGCCCTTGTCCTTCTAGGTGGAAGAGGTCGCGGGTTTGGGAAGTGCTGCTGAAGAAGCCTTGGCGAGTTGCTGCAGTGCATCTTGTAGATGGTACACACTGCAGCCACAGTGCGCCGGTGGTGGAGGGAGTGAATGTTGATGGTGGCGGATTCGGTGATGGTAATGCCGTTGAATGCCATGGGGAGGTGGTTAGACTCTCACTTGTTGGAGATCGTCATTGCCTGGCACTTCTGTGGTGCGAATGTTACCTGCGACTTATCAGCCCAAGCCTGAACATCTGAAGTGTCTGAATGCACTTCAATAGTGTGACGTCACATCCGCATTAATTATATGCACATTTGTTTTATATTTGTAGTGTATATGTACAACTGTTAAAATATAAGCTGCTAAAAAATTCTGCCTCGCTGCGCAGCGCAACCTACATTTTCCGTCCTGGCTACTTTGCTGTGCTCCCACCCTGTGTGGCCCCGGATTCGGTTTGGAAAATATGGTCACCCTAATCTAGGTTGAAACAATGAGCACATTCAGAAGCTATACATCCAAATGTGGCCATTGCCCTGCCAGCATGCACTGAAGGATGAGCTGCTCCAGCACTGTAACTGTGCAAGGCTTTGGTGAATGCAATGGAGAATCAACCTAACTTTCTCTCAAGCAATAACAGATGGCCAATAAAATACACAAGCTATTTTTTTTTTTTTTTTTTTATAAATGTAACAGCGCTCCTTCCTTGCCCAGCTTACCATGTGTCAGCTTGGCTCAGTCAACTGTATTCTCACCTCAGCCACAGGGTTGTGGGTTCATGATTCCAGTGAGCACGTAATCTAGACCCAGACTTGAGCGCAACACTGTCGGAGGGGGCAATCTTCAGGTGAGAACGTAAACCAATAGATTAACTGCTTATTCATCGCATGGCTGTTTGTAGGAACTTGTGCACAGCGTCAGCTGTGGCTCAGTTGGTAGCACACTCGCCTCCGAGTCAGAAGGTTGTGATTTATGAGCACATAAATCTAGGGCTGACACTCCAGTGCAGTGCTGAGGGAGTGCTGCACTGTCGGAGGTGCCGTCTTTCGGATGAGACGTTAAACTGAGGCCCCGTCTGCTCTCTCACGTGGGCGTAAAAGATCCCACGACACTATTTCGAAGAAGAGCAGGGGAGTTCTCCCCGGTGTCCTGGCCAATATTTATCCCTCAACCAACATCACTAAACAACAGTTTATCTGGTCATTATCACATTGCTGTTTGTGGGAGCTTGCTGTGCGCAAATTGGTGCCGTGTTTCCCACATTACAACAGTGACTCCACTTCAAAAGTACTTCATTGGCTGTAAAGTGCTTTGAGACGTCCGGTGGTTGTGAAAGGCGCTATGTAAATGCAAGTCTTTCTTTTCTTTCTTGAAAATGGCTGCCACATTCAATTACATCGCAACAGCAATGAACTTCACAGTTTATCGCCATTCTCTGCTCCTGGGAAAAAGGCACATTTTTAGATGGCACTTAACAAGACACAGTTTCAAACGCAAAATAATTAATTTTGCAGCACAGTATATGGAGCCTTGAAAAAGACATGAAATGTTCTGCAAATAAAAATGTGGCACTGTATTGCTTTGATGAGAATTCCATTTGAGTCAGCGCTGAGAACTGGGTGGCACAGGGACGTGCTGCTTTTACAACCCGGGGAGCGGGCTTGGATCCAACCCAGACTGATGGGTTACTCTCTGCCAGCTGTAAGGCTCCCTTGTAAAATAGGAGCTTCCGTACATGAATCCACACCACAGACCGACCCACATAACTTCAAATAGGCAATCTCGCTCAAAGAAGCCTAAAGAATGGCAACCATGGGAAGCGGAAATGTCACAACTGATGCAGTAGAGGGGACTCTTCGGAGGCCAAGTTGAAAGAACAGTATGAAGTAGACGAGGAACAGCTCCTACCCAATGACTACAATAATCCGGTTAGTCAGCAGTTAGAGCATTGTTTACATGCAGCAGATGGTCACATTTTAGTGAAATATCCAGTTTGGCACCTTTCTCCTTGTAGAATTTACTTGCAAAGTACAGGAAATTCCTTTTTATCTGGCACCAGTGGTGCCGGTTTATCAAAAAGTCCGGATTACTGAGAGGTATTGTAAAAGGTACGAGAGCCCCGTACATGGCCACAGATCCAGGCGTCCCTGTTGCTATGCAACAGGTGCAGGAACCCTGGTTACATGGCCACTGATCCAGGAACGGCCACTAATATGAAGTAAAACTTACCTGAACCTACTCCTGAATTTTGCCGGTTAACAGAGATTTCCGGTTATTTAGGTGCTGGTAAATCGAGAGTTTCCTGTAAATGGGTTCTACCAGATGTTTTTGAAGTACGAGAGTACAGGTAGCTTCCAGGTCAAAAAAACAAGGCAGGTAATTTATGACGTTTCAAACAAAGTACATTTACAAGTTAACAAGCCTAAAGTAGAGTTTCTCAAATTCTAGGAAACACACTTGTTAAGCATTATTTCACAAAGCATTCAGTGAGTGAACAGTTCAAACCTCTCTTTGTACATCTGCTTTGGTCCTACAAGTAATGAGGCCTCAGGAACTAGTGCTACGTTTAACTGCAGCGACCAGTCCCATAAAGGCAGCTGCAGCATTGGTCCCAGCCAGGCAGTAGCCTGTTTATACTTCCTGCTTGGAACTGCAAGCTTCCCACCCAGGCTAGGGTTTCACACATGGGGTTGTGTGTGGGAGCTGCTCTCTGCTATTATAAATCTTAATGTTCAGAGTGTGTGGGTGGCATTGTCTGCACTCTACAAATATTTAAATGAAATGCAGATACTTTTTTTTTAAGGCAAGCCTTTTTAAACCCAGTTTGACACCACATTTGGCTCTGGCCTCAACCCCATCGCCACCGAACCACCAGCTCCAGGGTGTCTCTCACCGCTTGGTTCCAGACCAACGGCCAGGCCTCGGCTCGGGTTTCAGACTTACAAAGGGAAAGCAAAATAAAGTCAGCCCATACCACGAAAAGATTCAGACAATTAGCCTTAGATTCAGGGGGAAAAGAGCGGAGGTGCTACCGCCGAGAGAGATGGCTGCTCATTGTGGGCCACTCACCTAACTGGAAACAAAGTGAATATTCTGATGAAAGGTCATCGGCCTGAAACGTTGACTCTCTCTCTCTCTCTCCACAGATGCTGCCTGACCTGCTGAGCATTTTCAATTTTCATTTCAGATTCCCAGCATCCGCAGTATTTTCGCTTCTGTCTAAACCTTAAGAGATACTCTTGGGCACGGCGCATTTTTCGATGCTGCCAATTGTAATGTTTTGTATAAATATAGCTATACGGAGAGCGAACCCCCTTTCCCTGTGTTTTGGTCTTTTGTTGAGTGACCTCCCTACCGCACCCCCCCCCCCCCAATGTCATTGGGAGACAATTTATTGACGAGCTAACTTCACTTTACCACCACATAACTGGAGCTGCAACTTCCATCAAATCGACCCAGATACAACAAAAAGAGTCAGTGTTACTTGTCCCAGCAAGCTCTCTCTTGGGAACAGAGAGGAGAGGGAATCAGTGATCTTCAATTCTGCTTACATTAAAACAGAACTCTCAAAATCTCAACAATAGCATAAAATAGATTCCCTCCCCGCAACCCCCGCCCCCAAGTTTCTCTTCGTGTTCTGCAATTATTCACTGCTGACAGGAGCACGCGTAGTCACCAGCGAGAGAAGTCTTGTCCTTCAGTTTTATTGGGTCCCTGTAGAACAAGACCAGTATGTGGACTGCCAAACTCCAGTTTAATATAGTATACATCCTGATGGCTATTACTCCAGAGCGCTCAAAGCATATTTCAAGTCAGCAGAATAAACGATCCAGCAGAGATTATAAATAAGGCCGTATCGATTCTTGGCAACCTGCTCGGAGAGCACTAATGGAATCCTAGCCTCCAGTAACCTTCGCACTTCAGCTTCACAAGACATCCAGCTGCTGATGGCATCAGCCTCGACACCAAGGAGGTGGGCAAGAGGGTGGGATAGAAAAATCAAGAGGACACGACCCTACATCATCACGCTAGTGGCTACTTATCCAAACCAGCAGCACTGACTGTGCCCATCGAGGCCAGGCTGCAAACCTAGTCAAGAGAGCTCGCTTGGAGAATGATAGACATTAACCATAGCAAACTACAAAAATAACTCTGAGTTTAAGGACAAAGCAGTACTCATTCGATGGGGTATTTCACAATTACTTCCCTCACCGTCACCACGGTGCTTTCGTGGGGGTTACTAATGCTGAACTCACACCACAACTAGGCTTTAGGGTTTGGGGAGGAAAAGCGTGAACTAACATCTCGTTTAGAGATTTTTCTTAAAATTATACAGCCTTCTGAAGATTTTAAGTTTGGCCACAATTTTTTGGGGTGAAGTTATGAAATTCTGTGTTAGAAGCATCCTTCGATAAGTGTTCAAGCACCTTTCACGACCTCAGGACTTCCAAGGAAGCATTTCTGAAGTGCAGTCACGTAGGAAACGCGGCAGCCAATATGCGCACAGCAAGCTCCCACAAACAGCAATGTGATAATGACCAGATAATCTGTTTTAGTGATATTGGTTGAAGGGTAAATATTGGCCAGGGTACCTCTCCTGCTCTTTTTTGAAATAGTTGGCATAAGAAAACTACTAGGCACGTGGTCTAAGCGTTAAACAAATCTTTAATCAACTGTTTTACAACATGGCGGTCTAGTTGTGTCCTTCACTAGTTCCTGTTAAGAATGTCCTGCGCAAGCTGGGCCCGTGCCCGAGTATTTATACTCTCCCTGGACAGCGCCACCCGCAGGCCGCCCAGTATTATTTCATAAGTCTTTCTTTCATGAATGAATGATTCATGTCAATAGTGCCATGAGATTTTTTACGCCCACCTGAGAGCGGAGGTCATCCAAAAGACGGCACCTCCGACAGCGCAGCTCTCCCTCAGCAATGCCCCGGAGTGTCAGCCTAGTTTTTGTGCTCAAGTCTCTGGAATGGGACTTGAACCCATGACCTTCGGACTCGGAGGCGAGGGTGCTGCTACCCACTGAGCCATGGCTGAAAAATGCACTGACCAATTGTATAAGCACAGCTTTCCATTTGAGCCTCAGCTTTCACATGGAGGTTTTCTTCAACAATCTCCTGTTTATACCAATCGTCTTTGTAATCCAGTTAGCAGTGGCACTGTTTAAAGCCAGCTTTCCCCACTCACTCTATGGATGACGCAGTAGCACCCCCTCACCAACCCCCGCCAATCTCCCAACAAGCACCCACCTTGCCCCCCCACTACCCCGAAACTGGACATCCCGAGGGGGAAGGCACAGCAGAAGTCTGGCAGCCGACAGCAGCCAGGCAACAGATGCAGTGGAGCAGAGGCACAAAAGGCTAATCCCACACCGCCAACTGAAGTCAGCGGCGCTGGGAACAGAGCAGAGCAGCAGAGGGCGAATTGGTGGCTTTGCGAACTGGACCAAGCTAAACTCTACTGACAAAAGATTTGGATTAGCTTGGGAACGCAGAACACTTGCCAAAAAATGGGTGCTGCAGCAGCAGCAGCAAGTGGCATCGATCCAGGCTAAACAGCAGCTCGTAACTTTTCATGGAAAAGAAAATAGTTATGAATGTCTTCTATTAGGACTCGCGCCCCCCATGGGAATTGCTTCTGCCAGGTTTGTGAGATCGTCGCCAAGTGAACGCTTCTGATACTTCACCACATACAGAATCCGTTCCAAAAGGCAACGTGAACGCCACTTCAATATATTCTACAACTGTATCAAATATCAATAAAATGGCATGTTGGCCCCCCCACACTCCCAGACACAAAAACCAAAACTTAAAAAAACAGAGTTTACATAAAATGTTTTTATATAACTAATGAAATGAGGTGAAACAAAAAGGGGACTAAGAGGAGGAAACAAGCACTTTGCCCCAACTCATGCAGAAAGGACCAATCCAAGGGCTGGATTTTGCCAGCCTTGGGGAGGTGGGTTTGAAGGCGGGACGGCCGGGAAAATGGCAGAATCTGGGGGCGGGTACCCATCCTGCCCCCAACCCGCCTGTGTGCCATCTTCCCAGGAGGAGGATAGCACACCCACGCCGGGTCCCGTCTCCTGGAGGCGGGAAGGGGATTACTGCCACTTAACTGCCTGTTAACAGGTAGTTAACAGGCAGTTAAGAGGATTATCCCCATTTTTCCACCAGAGGCGCGGGCTTCCCAATGTTGGGAAACCCCGCCAGGGTCACCGAGGCGAGCAGTGGGTCTGCGGGGGTCGGAGGGGTGCAAAAGTGCACTGTGGAGGTAAGTGATGGGTGCAAGTATGGAGAGGTGAGTATGTGAGGTGAGTGAAAAGTGATAGAAAATGTTTACTTACCTTTGTTTCTTCCTGCAGGCTTCAACAGTTGGGGATAAGGGGTAGGCCAGAGATGAGGAGGAATTTCTTCACCCAGAGAGTGGTGAACCTGTGGAATTCTCTACTACAGAAGGCAGTTGAGGCCAATTCATTAAATATATTCAAGAAGGAGTTGGATATATTTCTCAAGGCTAAAGGGATCAAGGGGTATGGGGAGAAAGCAGGGACAGGGTACTGAACTTGGATGATCAGCCATGATCGCATTGAATGGCGGAGCAGGCTCGAGGGGCCGAATGGCCTACTCCTGCTCCTATCTTCTATGTTTCTATGATGCGGAGACTCTCGCATCTCACCGGCAGAGATGACAGACGGCTGCTGCATTCTCCGATGCAACAACCATCTAATTTCTGCTCACAAAAGAGGTTTGGTGAGTCTTGAATACAAGAACTCATCAAACAACAGAGAATGCCAGTGTTTGACAGCTTCAAACGATGATAATTCATCTGTCAAAAAGTTGACAGATGAAACGTCATATGCTGACATTCTCTGTAACCGGCTTTCCCTTAATTGGCCTGCTGAACCCGCTGGGCGGGCTTAACAAGGTCAATCAAGGGAAAATACCGTGGTTGGCCACAAGTCGATGGAGGCGGGACTAAAACCCGACAAGCAGCAGTCCCGCCCGCAGCACACCCCCTTTGGCAAAATCACCCCCATAGATACAGCCTCACAGTGAGGTTACCAATTATTTACCTTGCTTCTAAATGTTGGTTTGCCGTAGATACTTCTGGAGGCTCGCGGCACCAGTCGCTCCGTAAGCAGAATGCACACCTTACATTTATAGGAGTTGACTCACACTGCCCTATGTATCTTCCACACAAATGTTCCTTCAACCTCTCTGAAGGTGGGGGGTGGCGGGGCAATGGGCACTGAGACAAGGCCCGATATGAATCAAGAAACTACAGGAAACTCTCGATTTACTGGCACCTAAATAGCCGGAAATCTCTCTTAACCGGCAAAATTCAGCAGTAGGTTCAGTTAAGTTTTACTTCATATTAGTGGCCGTTCCTGGATCTGTGGCTGTGTAATTGGGGTTCCTGCACTTGTTGTTAAGCAACAGGGACGCTTGGTCTGTAGCCAGGCTTCTTGCACCTGTTGCTAAGCAACAGGGAAGCCTGGATTTGTTGCTGTGTACGGAGCTCTCGTACCTTTTAACGAGACCTCTCTGTAATCCGGACTTTTTGATAAATCGGCACCACGCCGGTCCCGTCGGTGCCGGATAAAAAAAAAAGAGTTTCCTGTATTTTATTTCACATTGTGAATGTGCAGAATGGCAGCCCTCACTTGATTCCAGCACTCCAACGTATCTTTGCATAACGATGCAAAATAAAGAATCCAGCGCGCTTCCCCACATCAGTAGGTCATCATCTTACTCAACTTAAATTTAAAAAAAGTCTTCCAAATGTTCTTCCTGAAATGTTTCTGACCTTGCTCAAAGCTTTTATAGTTTTCTGTTTAAGAGCCTGAATACCCTTGCAATGGGGTCAAAGAACTTTCCAACCCAGTAGATACAAGGTGTTTCTCGATGACCCAGACAAGCTAATGAATAACTTATTGTTCAGTCTCGCGGGGGGGGGGGGGGGGGAGACAACTTCCAGTAATCTTGGAAACGAATGATATGTGCACGAAACACAGAATTTTAGTTGCAGCTTGCCTTTAGACGCTGTGGGCTGGATTTTGTCAATGGAGGCGACTGGAAAACGGGACTGCTGCTTGTCGTGTAAATGTCCCGCCTCCATCCTCGCCTGACCAACCAGAGGGATTTTCCCCCGATTCAGCTCGTTAAGCCCGCCCTGTGGGCTCAGCAGGCCAATTAGGGAAGAAGTCACTGACAGATCACATCAACGTCAGACGTGCTATCTGTCAAGACATCGTGAAAGAAGAAATGACAGCGCTTGACAGCTCTGTGAAGCTGTCAAACACTGACATTCTCTCGAGTTTGATTCGTTTTTGTGGTGAGGACTGAAAAAAATTGTAAAAAATGTAAATTTCAGATGTCTGATGGATCGGAGGGTCCATCAGCCATTTCCTGAAATTGACGAGGTGGATGTCGGCTCTCCTGATCCAGCATGGCTAAAGGCTATAGAAGTAAAAAAAAAGTAAGTGAACACTTTTTTAAACTTATCACTCACCTTGCATACTTACCACTCCACACTTGCACCCGTCACTCACCTCTGCACCTTACTTCCAGGTGCCTCCGACTGCCGCAGACCTCCTCCACGTCTCCTCCAACCCGGCAGGGTTCTCCGAGGTCGGGCAGCCTTCAGCTGTGAAGGTAAAATGACACTAATCCCTTTTTCTGCCTGGCAAGCAAAATAAAGGAAAATCCGAAGATGTTTTATAAGTATATTAAGGGTAAGAGGATAACTAGGGAAAAAATAGGGCCCATTAGGGACAAAAGTGGCAATCTGTGTGTGGAGCCGGAAGATGTAGGAGGGGTTCTAAATGAATTTTTTGCATCTGTTTTCACTATGGAGAAGGACGATGTAGACATAGAAATAGGGCGGGGGGACTGTGATATGCTCGAACATATTAACATCGAGAGGGAGGAGGTATTGGCGGTTTTAGCTGGCCTAAAAATGGATAAATCCCCAGGCCCGGATGAAATGTATCCCAGGCTGCTGTGTGAGGCAAAGGAAGAGATTGCGGGGGCTCTAACACATATATTCAGGACCTCTCTGGCCACAGGGGATGTGCCAGAGGACTGGAGAACCGCTAATGTAGTACCATTATTCAAGAAGGGTAGTAGGGAAAAACCGGGGAACTACAGGCCAGTGAGCCTAACATCAGTGGTAGGAAAATTATTGGAAAAAATCCTGAGGGACAAAATTTGTCTCCACTTGGAGAGGCAAGGATTAATCAGGGATAGTCAACATGGCTTTGTCAAGGGAAGATCATGTCTGACTAATTTGATTGAATTTTTTGAGGGGGTGACTAGGTGTGTGGATGAGGGTAACGCAGTGGATGTGGTATACATGGATTTCAGTAAGGCCTTCGATAAAGTCCCGCACAGGAGACTGGTCAAGAAGGTAAGAGCCCATGGAATCCAGGGTGCCTTGGCACATTGGATACAAAACTGGCTTAGTGGCAGAGGGTGATGGTCGAAGGTTGTTTTTGTGACTGGAAGCCTGTGGCCAGTGGGGTACCACAGGGATCGGTGCTGGGTCCCTTGCTGTTTGTGGTCTACATTAATGACTTGGATATGAATGTAAAGGGTATGATCAGTAAGTTCGCGGATGATACAAAAATTGGTAGGGTGGTAAATAGCGAGGAGGGTAGCCTCAGTCTGCAGGACGATATAGATGGGTTGGTCAGATGGGCGGAACAGTGGCAAATGGAATTTAACCCGGAAAAGTGCGAGGTGATGCACTTTGGGGGGACTAACAAGGCAAAGGAATACACAATGAATGGAAAGACCCTAGGCAAGACGGAGGGTCAGAGGGATCTGGGTGTGCAAGTACACAGATCCCTGAAGGCGGCGGAACAGGTGGATAAGGTGGTAAAAAAGGCATATGGGATACTTGCCTTCATTAGCCGAGGCATTGACTATAAGAGCAAGGAGGTTATGATGGAGCTGTATAAAACACTGGTTAGGCCACAGCTGGAATACTGTGTGCAGTTCTGGTCGCCACACTACAGGAAGGATGTGATCGCGTTAGAGAGGGTGCAGAGGAGGTTCACCAGGATGTTACCAGGGCTGGAGCGCTTCAGCTATGAAGAGAGACTGGGCAGATTGGGTTTGTTTTCCTTGGAGCAGAGGAGGCTGAGGGGGGACATGATTGAGGTGTACAAAATTATGAGGGGCATAGATAGGATGGATGCTGAGGAGCTTTTTCCCTTAGTAGAGGGGTCAATAACTAGGGGGCATAGATTCAAGGTAAAGGGCGGGAGGTTTAGAGGGGATTTGAGAAAGAACTTTTTCACCCAGAGGGTGGTTGGAGTCTGGAACTCACTGCCTGAAAGGGTTGTGGAGGCAGAAACCCTCACAACATTTAAGAAGCATTTGGATGTGCACTTGAAATGCCATAGCATACAAGGCTACGGGCCAAATGCTGGAATATGGGATTAGATTAGACAGGGCTTGATGGCCGGCGCGGACACGATGGGCCGAAGGGCCTCTATCCGTGCTGTATTACTCTATGACTCTATGACTAACTACCTGTTAACAGGCAGTTAAAAGGATTAAAAGCCTTTCCCACCTCCAGGAGACGGGACCCGAAGCTGCACATCCTCCCGCCTCTTGACAAAAGGGCACGGAGGCGGGATGGGGGTGGATTTGCCATCCGCCCCCACTTTCTCCGATTTTACGTGCTGTCCCGCCTCCATGCCCATCTCCTCGGGGCTTGGAAAATCCAGCCCTGTGTATTTTGACTGGCTTTAAAGCCACCAAACGAGATTTTTTTTTAAAGATTATTTTCCACAAGAGACTTTGAAGTGATCCAAAGAAGGTTGAGAGTAAAAAGAGGAGCCAGGCCGAACTTATTCCACGACTGTTGCCCTTTGGGTGAACGTCAAACCAGCAAACCTTTAAGGTAGAAAAACATCCCAAGGCGTTTCACAGATGCGCGAGCAAAGGCCTTCGAAGAGAACAGTATAAATCAGCTCAACGGGGAAGGCGATGAAATAAAAACAGAAAATGCTGGAAACGCTCAGCAGGTCAGGCGGCATCTGTGGAGAGAGAAACAGTTCACGTTTCAGGTCGCCAATTCTGACGAAAGGTCACAGATCTGAAACGTTAACTCTTTCTCTCTCCACAGATGCTGCCTGACCTGCTGAGTGTTTCCTGCATTTTCTGTTTTTATTTCAGATTTCCATCGCCCGCAGTAGTTTGCTTTTGGATAATTGGATGAGATTCTGGAGAGAAGGGATTGGGAGGCAGGATCAAAAAGGAAATGGGGGGGGGGGGGGGGTGCGGTGGCGGGGAGATAATTTTGTGGCTGGATGGGGTGAACTTGTTGGTGCCTCATATCCTTCACTTGTTGCTGAAAATTGTTAAGTCGAGGACCAGCCTTGGTTTGTGTGAAATTGTCTCCAGTTTCCTGCATACTAAATGTCACTTTGATATTGGAGCTGCTTTAGTTTTGGGTTCCATGAGCCAACGCCCAGCACTACCACTGCTAAAACCAGGCTCTCTTTTCCTGACGGAAGACTTGGAGACCTTGTATTGTGTGCGATGTAAAGCTTGGATTAAAAGAAAAACTGAACATTCGTCCTCGGTACATTTGCGGTTAGGAAGGGTGATTTTTTTAAAATTTTTTTAAAGGAGTTGTTTCATCTTGGCAAGGAGCGCGTCTCATCAGAATTGTCAGATTCAGGCCTCGGTCTGCACTTACCCCACATGCCGAGCTCTCAACCTCAACGCTTGGGGAAGTGCTGATCGGCAGCGGCAGAGTGGGGTCAAGAGAGAGGGGAGATATAACACGAGCAAGTCTCGCCCATCACTGCTCGTGCACTGCCAGTCACGTTAGAGAGATATAAAGCAGAAAGTCCAGAAAGCGATCTTAAATTCAGAGCTCAGTTATGGTGCACTGCACAAAGTACAAGAGTGTAACAAGTGTCAAATGAAAAAGGCCCATTTGGCTCTCAAAGCCCATTCTACTCGGCCATTAGCTCTCCCATTATAGCATCCAGCTGCACTTTGCAAATCCACGAATGTTTTGCCTCTGCAACCTTGCGTGGCAGATGATTGCAGTAGCCCTCCAATACTGCACCCTAGACAGTGCGCTATTTAACTGTGGAAGGGAAGAGGAGACAGGAATCCTACTCCAGGGACTTGAGCATATAAATCTAGGCTGACACTCCCAGTGTCGTGCTGAGGGAGCGCTGCACTGTCGGAGGTGCCGTCTTTCGGATGAGACGTTAAACTGAGGCCTCGTCTGCTCTCTCAGGTGGACGTAAAAGATCCCAGGGCACTATTTTGAAGAAGAGCAGGGGAGTTATCCCCAGTGTCCTGGCCAATATTTATCCCTCAATCAACATCACTAAAACAGATTATCTGGTCATTTCACATTGCTGTTTGTGGGAGCTTGCTGTGCGCAAATTGGCTGCCGCGTTTCCTACATTACAACAGTGACTACACTTCAAAAAAGTACTTCATTGGCTGTAAAACGCTTTGAGACGTCCGGTGGTCATGAAAGGTGCTACAGAAATGCAAGTCCGTCTGTCTTTCTCTCTTTCTCACTTAATTAGAAACAAGAACAACTTACTGTACAACATGGGCCAGAAATTCAGGTCCCCACGGGCGAGTACGCGCTGTGTACTCACTCGTAGGGCCAACGAAAGTGCCGGTTTCGTGCATACACTGTGCATGCGCTGGAAACCGGAACTTCCGTTCCCTTGAAGGAAGAAGTTCGGAGGTCAAATGCGTGCGCCAGCGAGGCAGCCCGTACGCCTGGAACTTCTGTTTGTTTTTGGGGTTTTTTTTTTAAAAACAGGTTTCTGCGGGAGGGTAAGTCTCCAGTAGCTACGCTTTTAAAAAGCAGTCGCAAGGCCTGCTTTTAACAAGGTAAGTGGTGAATTAAGTAAAATTAAAACATTTTTTCCACAGGTTTATTATTTTTAAATACTTTAAAGAAAGGTAAGTTTCTTTTTAGCCCTGTTAAAAACTGTAATTAATTTTTTCAAAAATTTAAATTATTGTTTAAAATAGTTATTTTATGTAATTTATAGTTATTTTAAAAATGTGATGTTGTTTTAAAAAATGTATTTGAAGTTTTAGTTAGGTTTTGGGGCCTGTCAAATTTATGAATGGAGATTCCCTGCTACGATTGGCTCTCCATGGACGTGATCCCAGGGGACGCTTCGAACTAACTGCGCCCCCTGGGATACGCAAGCACTGCGCGCCGGCAGCTGGAGGAGGCCCAGGATCGGAATCCCACGCGGGTTCACAGCACAACGGCCGGCGCGCTAGGTAAGTGCAGGTTGGGGGCTTGCACCCGCGGGAAGCCCCCGACCCGAATTTCTGGCCCAATGCATTATATTCCATTTTTCTACTTTTATGAACTATTGTCCCGGGGCCAACATTTATCCCTCAACCAACATCACTAAAATGGATTATCTGGTCATGATCACGTTGCTGCTTGTGGGCTCTTGCTGTGCGCAGTTTGGCTGCTGCGTTCCCTACATTACAACAACAACAACAGCTACACTTCACAAAGTGCTTCGTCGGCTATAAAGCACTTTGAGACGTCCCGAGGTCGTGAAAAGGCGCTACATAAAATGCTAATTTTGTTTTTTTTTGTAACATGGAAAAAAAAAAGCCAGCACGTAACTTAAATTTTGAAAAACAGAAAAGCATTCTCATCTCTCAAGTGGGTTATTAGCCCGCCGTGAACAACACTTGCCCTTTAAGCCCAGGGAACACGGGCAAGGCCCAGCTGATGATTCTGGAGTTCCTGCTGGAGCGTCGGGCCCCCCCGTCCCTGTCCCCCCCCCCCCGCCCCCATCGTAATCAAACTCATTGACGTAAGAAAACTACTAAGCACTTGGTTTGAGTATAAAACCAGGCTTTAATCAACTGTTTCACAACCATGAGATTCTAGTTACATCACTAGTTCCTGGTTACAGAAACATCCCGAGCAAGCTGGGCCCACGCCCGAGTATTTCTACTTTCCTTGGACGGCGCCACCAGCTGACCGCCCAGTGTTATCTCATGAGTCATTTCTACATGAATGGTAAGATTCATGACACCCATCACTGAAAAGCAAGTACTCCAGCCTTTTCGGACCTTTCCAAAAGGTTCCAGCTCGAAAAAATCTGTAACACGATACAAAATCACAAGAGTAAGCACCCCCCCTACTTCACTAATCCTGGCGGTAAGCTTCTGGGAAGAGCAATCATTATGCCCAAATATCCTGAAGATTTTATTACCACATCTTCCGCATTTCCACCCATTATCTTTTAATTCTCTACTTCCTCCAGTTAGCATCACAAGCCCTTTGAAGTTTTTTGGTCCTCAAATGAAACTCGAGGCTTCAGCAGTGCAGCACACAAGACCTAAGACAGAAGGAGCAGGAGCAGGCCAGTTGGCTCCTCGAGCCTGCTCTGCCATTCAATAAGATCATGGCTGATCTGATCTTGGCCTCAACTCCACTTCCCTGCCCGCTCCCCATAACCCTCGACTCCCTTATCATTCAAAAATCTGTACATCTCCACCTTAAATATATTCAATGACTCCGCCTCCACAGCTCTCTGGGGAAGAGAATTCCAAAGATTCACGACCCTCAGAGAGAAGAAATTCCTCCTCATTTCCGATTTAAAAGGGTGCCCCCTTATTCTGAAACTATGCCCCCTAGTTCTAGATTCCCCCATGAGGGGAAACATCCTCTCTGCATCTACTGACAAGCCCCTTCAGAATCTTATGCTTCAATAGGATCCCCTCTCATTCTTCTAACCTCCAATGAGTATAGGCCCAACCTGCTCAACCTTTCTTCATAAGACAACCCCCTCGTCTCCGGAATCAACCTCGTGAACCTTCTCTGAACTGCTCCCAATGTAAGTATATCCTTCCTTAAATAAGGAGACCAAAACTGTACGCAGTACTCCAGATGTGGTCTCATCAACGCCCTGTACAGTTGTAACAAGACTTCCCTACTTTTATACTCCATTCCCCTTTGCAATAAAGGCCAACACTCCATTTGCCTTCCTAGGGCAGTCATCTCCCCACCAAATGTCAGTCCAGTGTGCTGAGAGTGTTAATATTAATAACAGTCCAGACTCAGTGATTCAGGAACAGAGATTCTGGCAGAAGGAATCCATCATCACTGATGCACTGAAGAATTATCTCCACACGCACACACTCACACGGTGATGAAGCACTTTCTGCCCTTGTACCAGGATCCCAATGTGGCTGCACTTGCAAATGTAAAATTCATGATCTGAAATTTCTTTAAACAATTCTGTAGATTTATTTTCACTTCCCTTTAATGATGATTAGTGTTTCAAATGGACAAAAGAGAAAGAGACTTGCATCAATGCAGCACTTTATCACGGCTCTTAAACAGCTCGGTTTCACACACAGAGAATTATTCTGAAGGGCAGTGATTGCTATGCAGGACACATTATGAATACCATTTTCAAGCATTTTTTCCCCAAATGTAGCTTAATCTTTAAAAAAAAAACCTTAATTCTTTTCAACGGGCTTGAAAGTACAAGATCAGTGCCCGATGATTTTAATAGCTCAAATATTAAAAG
>NC_140989.1:31866611-32109104 GCF_052327205.1 Somniosus microcephalus
CTGTGTAGAGCGGCCCTCGATTCATTGTGTGGAGCAGGATCTAGATTCACTGTGTAGAGCAGGACCTGGATTCACTGTGTAGAGCGGGACCTGGATTCATTGTGTAGAGCAGAACCTGGATTCACTGTGTAGAGCGGGACCTGGATTCACAGAAACCCCACAGTGCAGATAGAGGCCATTTCGGCCCATCGAGCCTGAACCGACGCATATCTCACCCGATCCCCGTAACCCCTACACCAACACATATCCCACCCTATCCCTGTAACCCCACGTATTTAATCCCCCTAACACTAAGGGTCAATTTATCATAGCCAATCAACCTAACCCACACATCTTTAGACTGTGGGAGGAAACCGGAGCACCCGGAGAAAACCCACTGTGTAGAGCAGGACCTGGATTCACTGTGTAGAGCGGGACCTGGATTCACTGTGTAGGGCGGGACCTGGATTCACTGTGTAGAGCGGGACCTGGATTCACTGTGTAGAGCGGGACCTGGATTCACTGTGTAGAGCGGGACCTGGATTCACTGTGTAGAGTGGGACCTGGATTCACTGTGTAGAGCGGGACCTGGATTCACTGTGTAGAGTGGGACCTGGATTCACTGTGTAGAATCACAGAATCACAGAAACCCCACAGTGCAGATAGAGGCCATTTCGGCCCATCGAGCCTGCACCGACACATATCCCACCCGATCCCTGTAACCCCCCGTATTTAATCCCCCTAACACTAAGGGTCAGAGTGGGACCTGGATTCACTGTGCAGAGTGGGACCTGGATTTACTGTGTAGAGTGATGTGCCTTCAATAACGCAAAGACAAGGAATTTAAAGGATTCAACTAAGGATTTTAATCACTAAGAACATAGCAGCATTACAGGTCTTCCCACATCGGGCGTCTGGTAGGAATGACTCATACAGCTCTCGAGACCTTTATATGGCAAAAGACAGGGGCGTAGCCAATACACACAATAGGAACAAAAGGGGGCGGTTCACACAATACAAGCAGGTGAAACACACAGGTAAAACACATAGGCTGATGAAGGCATATATTTCATCACATTCACCCCTTCTACAGATTTAGTCTGTCCGGGGGTGTGATAGTCCTTCCTGAACGTCGCAACAGTACCTCGGGTTCCGACCGGGAGTTCGTGGTGCCCTCCTGGGCATACCCATGTGCTGGGGTTGTTGCAGGTACTGCTGGGGGTGGTGAGGATACCTCTGGGGATGGTGGAGGTTCTTCTGGGGGTGGTGGTGATGGGTCGTCGTCGTCGCTTCCTGCCGAGGCGAGGTCCTTTGTGGACACGGTGTCTTCACGCCTGTCGGCGTGCTTGACGTACGCGTACTGTGGGTTTGCGTGGAGTACGTGTACTGCCTCCACGAGGGGATCCGTTTTGTGGCCCCTCACATGTTTCCGTAACAGGACTGTCCCTGGGGCGGAGAGCCACGAGGGTAGGGATACTCCTGAGGTTGATTTGCAGGGAAAAACAAACATCTTCTCGTGAGGAGTGGCGTTAGTAGCAGTACACAGTAGCGACCTTATCGAGTGGAGTACGTCTGGGAGGACCTCCTGCCAGCGGGAGGTGGGGAGGCCTTTAGACCTTAGTGCTAAGGTGACCGCCTTCCACACTGTCGCGTTCTCCCTCTCCACTTGCCCATTACCCCGGGGGTTATAACTAGTGGTCCGACTCGTGGCTGTCCCCTTTGACAGCAGGTATTGGCGCAGTTCATCGCTCATGAACGACGCCCCCGTCAGTGTGGATGTAGTTGGGCATGCCGAACGTTCAAAACAGGTTGCCGAGGCACTTGATAACCGTGGCACTGGTCATATCTGGGCAGGGGTAGGCGAATGGGAAGCGGGAGTACTCGTCCACAATGTTGAGGAAGTACACATTGCGGTCGGTGGAGGGGAGTGGTCCCTTGAAATCTAAGCTCAGGCGCTCGAATGGCCGTGTAGCTTTGATCAGGTGGGCTCGGTCGGGCCTGAAAAAACGGGGCTTGCATTCCGCACAAGTGCGGCAGTCCCTGGTCATAGATCGGACCTCCTCGATGGAATAGGGCAGGTTACGGGATTTTATAAAGTGGAATAGCCGGGTGACCCCTGGGTGGCAGAGGCCATTGTGGAGGCCCTGTAGCCTGTCCCCCTGGATGCTGGCACACATCCCTCGTGATAGGGCGTCGGGGGATTCGTTGAGGGCCCCCGGCCTATATATTATGTCGTACTCAAACGTGGAGAGTTCGATCCGCTACCTGAGAATTTTGTCGTTCTTGATCTTCCCCCTCTGTTTGTTGTTAAACATGAAGGCTACCGACCGCTGGTCGGTAAGCAGGGTGAAGCGTTTGCCGGCTAGGTAGTGCCTCCAGTGCCGCACTGCCTCCACTATGGCCTGGGCCTCCTTCTCTACCGAGGAGTGCCTGATCTCGGGCCCTTGGAGGGTTCTTGAGAAAAAGGCTACGGGCCGCCCATCCTGGTTGAGGGTGGCTGCTAAAGCGAAGTCGGACGCATCGCTTTCGACCTGGAAAGGGATGTTTTCGTCCACTGCCCACAGCGCGGCCTTCTCAATGTCGTGTTTAATGCTGTTGAAGGCGGTGTGGGCCTCGGCCGAGAGCGGGAAGGACGTTGATTTCAGGAGGGGACGGGCCTTGTCGGAATAATTGGGGACCCATTGGGCGTAATAGGAGAAGAACCTTAGGCACCTTTTCAGGGTCTTGTGGGTGTTTGGTAGGGGTAGCTCCCGTAGGGGGCGCAATCGGTCGGGGTCCGGACCGATTTCCCCGTTTTCCACCACGCAGCCCAGGATACAGAGGCGCGTGGTGCTAAAGACACACTTATCCTCGTTGTAGGTGAGATTGAGTCTGAGGGCGGTTTTCAGAAATCTCGCGAGGTTCGAGTCGTGGTCTTGCTGGTTGTGGCCGCAGATGGTGACGTTGTCTAGGTATGGGTAGGTGGCTATTAACTGGTTCTCATCGACCATGCGGTCCATCTCCCGCTGGAAGACAGAGACCCCGTTCGTTACCCCAAAGGGGACTCTGAGGAAGTGGTAGAGACGTCCGTTCGCCTCAAAGGCGGTGTATGGACGGTCCTCCGGCCTAATGGGGAGCTGGTGGTATGCCGATTTTAGGTCGATGGTGGAAAACACCCGGTATTGCGCGATTTGGTTAACCATATCCGCTATGCGGGGCAGAGGGTAGGCGTCTAGCTGGGTGTATAGATTAACCGTCTGGCTATAATCTATCACCATCCGCTTCTTTTCGCTACCCTTAACTACTACTACCTGGGCGCGCCACGGGCTGGTACTGCATTCGATGATACCTTCCCGCTTGAGTCTTTCTACTTCCGACGCAATGAACCGTCTGTCCTCCCAGCTGTACCGCCTACTCTTGGTCGCTATGGGTCGACAGTTGGGTGCGAGGTTGGCAAACAGAGAGGGCGGCTTGACCTTCAGGGTAGCCAGACCGCACACTGTGGGACCCACCGTAGGTAAGCGTGATACTTTGGTGGTGGCACTGGAAGTCCAGACCCAAGATCACGCTCACAGAGATCTGGCATTATCAACAGTTTAAAATCTCTGTAATCATTGCCTTTTACCGACAACATAACCGCGCAGAAACCTGTAATTTTTGAGGTATGAGTCTTATCGGCCATGGCGATTTTGCCCTGTGTGGGGACTATCGTTAGTGAAAGTCGTTTTACCAGGCTAGGATGAATAAAGCTTTCGGTGCTCCCGCAGTCAATCAAGCATTTAACCTTGTTCCCGTTTACCTCTATGTCCATCATCGATTTAGACAACGGATGCGGCCTGGACTGATCCACTGTGATCGAGGCCACCAGTGGGTCCTGGAGGTCCGTGTAGTCGGGGCAAGATACATACATAGATACATAGATACATAGAAGATAGGAGCAGGAGTAGGCCATTCGGCCCTTCGTGCCTGCTCCGCCATTTAATGAGATCATGGCTGATCCTTTAATTCAGTATCCCGTCCCCGCCTTCTCTCCGTAACCCTTAACCCCTTTTGCCCGTAGAAATATATCTAATTCCCTCTTAAATATATTTAATGAGCTGGCGTACACTGCCCTCTGTGGCAATGAGTTCCACAGGTTCACCACTCTCTGAGTGAAGAAATTCCCCCTCATCTCTGTCCTAAATGGTTTAGCCCTTATCCTTAAATTATGTCCTCTAGTTCTGTTTTCACCCGCCAAGGGAAACATTCCTTCTGCATCCAGTCTGTCTAGACCTGTCAGAATTTTATACACTTCTATGAGGTCCCCTCTCAATCTTCTAAACTCCAGTGTGTACATCCCTAAACTACATAGTCTCTCCTCATAGGTCATTCCCGCCATTCCTGGTATCAGCCTGGTGAATCGCCGCTGCACCCCCTCCATGGCAAGAACATCCTTCCTCAGATGAGGCGACCAAAACTGTACACAGTACTCGAGGTGTGGTCTCACCAGTGCCCTGTACAGCTGCAGCAAGGTATCCCTGTTCCTGTATTCTAACCCTTTTGCTATGAAGGCCAGCATACCGTTTGCCTTCTTGACCGCCTGTTGCACCTGCATGCTCGCCTTCAGTGACTGGTGTACAAGAACACCCAGGTCTCTCTGTACTTCCCCCTCTCCCAATCTATTGCCATTTAAATAATAATTTGCCCTCCCGTTCCTGCACCCAAGGTGGATAACTTCGCACTTGTCCACATTATAGTGCATCTGCCATTTATCCGCCCAATCGCCCAGTCTGTCCAAATCGCTCTGGAGCTTCCTGGTCTCTTCCTCTGAGCCCACCCCACCTCCTAGTTTAGTGTCGTCTGCAAATTTGGAAATGCTGCATCCGACTCCCTGATCCAGGTCATTAATGTAAATTGTGAACAGCTGGGGGCCCAGGACAGATCCCTGTGGTACCCCACTTGTTACTGCCTGCCATTCAGAAAATGAGCCGTTTATTCCAACTCTCTGTTTTCTATCTGACAGCCAGTTCCCTATCCACGCCAAAACTTTCCCCTTTATCCCATGAGCCTCAATTTTCCATGCTAATCTTTTATGTGGGACCTTATCGAAGGCCTTTTGGAAGTCCAGGTACACCACATCTACTGGCTCTCCCCCATCTATTCTACCAGTTACTCCCTCAAAAAATTCCAATAGTGGTGGACTCCATGAGGGTGGACAAGATGGCTTCCAAGATGGCCGCTCCCACGGCGCGCACGCGGCGGTGGTGGAGTTGGAGGCGGGGTTCCCTCTGCAGACTTTGCTGAAATGTCCTTTCTTCCCGCATTTAAAACAGGTGGTGCCCTTCGCTGGGCACAGATGCCTGGAGTGTTTGTCCTGGCCGCAGAAGTAGCATTTCGGGCCCCGATGCATTGCGGCAGTAGTGGGGCTCCTGGGTGGAGGCTGGGGCTCCGATGGTGCTGGGCTGGCCTGAGACCTGGGAGGTGAAGCTGGCTTCCAAGATGGCGGCCCCCATGGCGCGCACGAGGCGGAGTGGGCCGCGTGGCCTGGGGAACAGGATTCAGAGGTCCTCTGGGCCATATCCAGCGATCGCGCTATATCTATAGCCTGTTTTAAGTCCAATCCCTCCTTTTCAAACAGTTTCTGCCGAATATAATTTGAACTGAGGCCCGCAATAAGGGAGTCTCGAATCAGCTCCTCCGTGTACACGATGGCAGACACGGCATTACAGTTACAGTCTCGGCCCAGTACTTTTAGGTTTAGTATATAGTCCTCTAGTGACTCACCATGCCGCTGCGTGCGAGTAGTCAGAAGATGCCTGGCGTACACCACGTTTATTGGCCGCGCGTAGTGGGCCTTCAGGATGGTGCAGGCCTCCTCGTAGCTGGTGGCATCTTGGATGAGGGGGGAGACCTGATGGCTCACCCAGTTTCGCAGGATTCCCAGTTTCATGTCTCCGGTAGCGGTTTCGGCTGCGGCTATGGCAGTGGATGAGTTTGCAATGAAAAATTCGAAGCATTGGAACCAGTGTCCGAACTGTGTGGCTGCGTCTGTGGCATGGGGGTCCAGATCCAAGCGCTCTGGTTTCAGGAGTCGATCCATCCTGGTGTTTTAGTGATTAAAATTGATGTGTCTTCAATAACTCAAAGACAAGGAATTTAAAGGATTCAACTAAGGCTTTTAATCACTAAGAACATAGCAGCATTACAGGTCTTCCCACATCGGGCGTCTGGTAGGAATGACTCATACAGCTCCTGAGATCTTTATATGGCAAAAGACAGGGGCGTAGCCAATACACACAATAGGAACAAAAGGGGGCGGTTCACACAATACAAGCAGGTGAAACACACAGGTAAAACACATAGGCTGATGAAGGCATATATTTCATCACATAGAGTAGGACCTGGATTCACTGTGTAGAGCGGGACCTGGATTCACTGTGTAGAGCAGGACCTGGATTCACTGTGTAGAGCGGGACATGGATTCACTGTGTAGAGCAGGGCCTGGATTCACTGTGTAGAGCGGGACCTGGATTCACTGTGTAGAGCGGGACCTGGATTCACTGTGGAGAGCGGGACCTGGATTCACTGTGTAGAGCGGGACCTGGATTCACTGTGTAGAGCGGGACCTGGATTCACCGTGTAGAGTCGGACCTGGATTCACTGTGTAGAGCGGGACCTGGATTCACTGTGTAGAGCGGGACCTGGATTTCCCGTGTAGAGTAGGACCTGGATTCACTGTGTGGAGCGGGACCTGGATTCACTGTGTAGAGTGGGACCTGGATTCACTGTGTAGAGCAGGACCTGGATTCACTGTGTAGAGCGGGACATGGATTCACTGTGTAGAGCAGGGCCTGGATTCACTGTGTAGAGCGGGACCTGGATTCACTGTGTAGAGCGGGACCTGGATTCACTGTGGAGAGCGGGACCTGGAGTCAGTGTGTAGAGTGGGACCTGGATTCACTGTGTAGAGCGGGACCTGGATTTCCCGTGTAGAGTAGGACCTGGATTCACTGTGTGGAGCGGGACCTGGATTCACTGTGTAGAGCGGGACCTGGATTCACTGTGTAGAGCGGGACCTGGATTCACTGTGTAGAGCGGGACCTGGATTCACAGTGTAGAGCGGGACCTGGATTCACTGTGTAGAGCGGGACCTGGATTCAGTGTAGAGGGGGACCTGGATTCACTGTGTAGAGGGGGACCTGGATTCACTGTGTAGAGCGGGCCCTGGATTCACTGTGTAGAGCGGGCCCTGGATTCACTGTGTAGAGCGGGACCTGGATTCACTGTGTAGAGCGGGACCTGGATTCACTGTGTAGAGCGGGACCTGGATTCACTGTGTAGAGCGGGATCTGGATTTACTGTGTAGAGCAGGACCTGCATTTACTCCGCAGAGTAGGACCTGGATTCACTGTGCAGAGCAGGACCTGGATTCACTGTGTAGATCAGGACCTGGATTCACTGTGTAGAGCAGGACCTGGATTCACTGTGTAGAGCGGGACCTGGATTCACTGTATAGAGCAAGACCTGGATTCACTGTGTAGAGCGGGACCTGGATTCACTGTGTAGAGCAGGACCTGGATTCACAGTGTAGAGTAGGACCTGGATTCACTGTGTGGAGCAGGACCTGGATTCACTGTGTAGAGCGGGACCTGGATTCTGTGTGTAGAGCAGGACCTGGATTCACAGTGTAGAGTAGGACCTGGATTCACTGTGTGGAGCAGGACCTGGATTCACTGTGTAGAGCAGGGCCTGGATTCACTGTGTAGAGCAGGGCCTGGATTCACTTAGTCACAGAGCTCCACAGGGTGTTCTCCCTCTTTTTCTTAACAATGAGGCTGACATCATTCTTCAGAGTGTTAATGCACGATTCAAGATAATCCCCAAAATCCTTTATCACCTGAGTTTGCTTGTCTAGGTATATTCGCAGCATTTCAACATCATCTTCATCCTGCAACATCAATGTTAAAATCTTACGAACTAGAGTTGTTGCAGAGGTGGAAAAATACATGCACTGTTTGACATGGTTGAAATACTGTCCGCAGTGTTTGATGTCTGCTTATCAACTCCCACCACAGCACAGTTAAGATCGGGAACCTGCAATGGTGAGAATCGTAGGCACAAACACGTGCACTGTGTCACTGAGCAGAAGGACAATGGTGAATCAATATGTCCTGCAAGACCCATATCTCATTTACACCTAGTCATATAGAGTCATAATGGCACAGAAGGAGGCCAATCGGCCCATCGAGTCCGTGCTGGCTCTCTGTAGAGCAATCCAGTCAGTCCCATTCCCCCGCTCTATCCCCGTAGCCCTGCAAGTTTATTTCCGTCAAGTGTCTATCCAGTCTCCCCTTAAAAACATTGAGTGTCTCCGCTTCCACCACTTCCGTCGGCAGCGAGTTCCAGGTCCTCACCACTCGCTGCATAAAAAAGTTTTTCCTCACATTCCCCCCTGTATCTCTTGCCCAAAACCTTAAATATGTATCCCCCTAGTCCTTGTACCATCAACTAGTGGGAACAGCCTTTCCCTGTCTAGCCTATGCAAACCCGTCATAATCTTGTACACCTCTATCAAATCACCCCGCAACCTCCTTTGCGCTAATGAAAAAAAATCCAGCTTCTCCAACCTATCCTTGTAGCTAAGATTCCCCATCCCCGGAACCATTCTGGTAAGACTCCTCTGCACCCTCTCAAGGGCCTTCACATCCTTCCTAAAGTGTGGTGACCAGAACTGGATGCAATACTCCAGTTGTGGCCTAACCAGTGCTTTATAAAGGTTCAGCATAACTTCTCTACTTTTGTACTCAATACCTCTATTTATGAAACCCAAGATCCCATGTGCTTTGTTAACCACTCTTTCAATATGCCCTGCCACCTTCAGAGACCTCTGCACTTGTTGCATGTGCAACCAGGCAGGTTGAAGAAACATAGAAACATAGAAGATAGGAGCAGGAGTAGGCCATTCGGCCCCTCGAGCCTGCTCCGCCATTCAATGCGATCATGGCAGATCATCCAAATTCAGTACCCTGTCCCTGCCTTCTCCCCATATCCCTTGATCCCTTTAGCCTTAAGAAATATATCCAACTCCTTCTTGAATATATTAAATGAATTGGCCTCTATTGCCTTCTGTGGTAGAGAATTCCACAGGTTCACCACTCTCTGGGTGAAGAAATTCCTCCTCAGCTCTGTCCTAAATGACTTACCCCTTATCCTTAGACTATGACCCCTGGTTCTGGACTCCCCAACCATCGGGAACATCCTTCCTGCATCTAGTCTGTCCAGTCCTGTTAGAATTTTATAAGTTTCAATGAGATCCCCTCTCATTCTTCTAAACTCCAGCGAGTACAAGCCCAATCGACCCAATCACTCCTCATACGTCATTCCTGCCATCCCAGGTATCAGCCTGGTGAATCTTCGCTGCACTCCTTCCATGGCAAGAACATCCTTCCTCAGATAAGGCGACCAAAACTGCACACAATACTCAAGATGTGGTCTCACCAAGGCCCTGTACAACTGCAGCAAGACATCCTTGTTCCTGTACTCAAACCCTCTCGCTACGAAGGCCAACATACCATTTGCCTTCTTAACCGCCTGCTGCACCTGCATGCTTACCTTCAGCGACTGGTGCACAAGGACACCCAGGTCTCGTTGCACTTCCCCTTCTCCCAATCTATTGCCATTCAGATAATAATCTGCCTTCTTGTTTTTGACACCAAAGTGGATAACCTCGCGTTTATCCACGTGATATTGCATCTGCCATGCTTCTGCCCAATCACCCAACCTGTCCAAATCATATTGGGTTTCTCGGCATCCTCCTCACAGCACACACGCCCACCCAGCTTTGTGTCGTTTGCAAACTTGGAGCTATTACATCTAGTTCCCGAGTTGAACTTGCATCAAACATACCGGTGGTCGATGCCGCCTCAGCCCCAGCAGTTGGCTTCGCACCCTGTTCATGCTTTGGTAAAATGCTTTAAGGGCCTTAGCAAATTCAACTTCGTAGCTGGCCTTAGGTGTACCCCTACAGCCAAAGGCTTGTATGTTCGTTTGGGGGAAAGACTTCTCACCAGGCCTTGAGGCTAGAGGAAAACAAAATGAGACAAAGAGGTAAGACACTGGAAGGGTGGGGGGGGGGGCGGGCAACATTCATGTCACTACTGCCCCGTTTTTGCGCTTAGGAAAGGGACAGTAGCGGAGTCAAAATCAAGCAGCAGGTAGTCAGGCTGACTAATTGCTGCATTGACGACCAGTCGAATTTTTGTGCGAACCTGTATTCTGGTGGCTGAAGCTCCCATTGGAAACAGGTGGAAGCATCATACATATATGCAAATAGGGGTCAAGGGACACAACCGAGACCCCGATGTAACTTTCCTTCCTGCTCGCCTGACTGCCGCCACCTCCTGCTCCTGTTCACCAACTGTACAGGTTGGGAGGTGGCTATTTTCAGTGATAATTAAAAGCAGCCTAAGTTGCTATCGGGGCATAACCTTAAAATTAGAGCCAGGCCGTTTAGAGGTGATGTCAGGAAGCACTTCTTCACACAAAGGGTAGGGGAAATCTGAAACTCCCCCAAAAAGCTGTTGAGACTGGAGGTCAATTAAAAATTTCAAAACTGAGATTGAGATTTTTTTGTTAGGCAAGATAAGGGATATGGAACCAAGCCAGGTAGATGGAGTTAAGGGACAGATCAGCCATGATCTGATTGAATGGTGCAACAGGCTAGAGGGGCTGAATGGGCTCCTCCTGTTCCTACGCAACTGGAGATATTTTTCTGGCAGTCACGTGCGGGATTTGCATCGAAACGCAGGTTGTGGGTTCAAGTCCCACTCCAGGGACTTGAGCAGATAAAGCTAGGCTGACACTCCAGTGCAGTGCTGAGGGAGTGCTGCACTGTTGGAGGTGCTGTCTTTCGGATGAGATGTTAAACCGAGGCCCCGTCTGCCCTCTCAGGTGGACATAAAAGATCCCATGGCACTATTTTGAAGAACAGCAGGGGAGTTATCCCTGGTGTCCTGGCCAATATTTATCCCTCAACATAACAAAAAACAAGTTGTTATCTGGTCAATATCACATTGCTGTCTGTGGGAGCTTGCTGTGTGCAAATTGGCTGCCGCGTTTCCCACATTACAACAGTGACTCCACTTCAAAAAGTACTTCATTCGCTGTAAAGCGCTTTGAGACATCCGGTAGTCATGAAAGGCGCTATAGAAATGCAAGTCTTTCTTATTACCAAGCTTATATTTCATGAGCTTCTGGATTTTGGGAGGATCAAGTACAGAGTTCCATAGTTTAAAGGTTCTGGGAATGAATCCTTTGGATTTTTTCCTCTCCCTTATGGAAAGATGCTAGACCTCTGTTTAGTTGCAATTCAAAACTGAGGAAGTGATGCTTCAGTTGTACAGAACCTTGATCAGACCCCACCTGGGGTACTGTGTTCAGTTTGGGGCACCGATCCTCAGGAAGGATAAATTGGTCTCGGAAAGGGTACAGTGCAGATTCCCCAGAGTTATACCAGGGCTTAAAGGGCTAAATTAGGAGGAGAGGTTGCATAACTTTGGCCTGTATCCCACTCAGTTTAGAAGCTTGGTGGGTGATCTAATTGACATGCTTAAAATGATAACGGAATTCAATAGGGTGGATACAGAGAAACTATTCCCTCTGGTGGGGGAATCCAGAACAAGAGGGCATAATCTTAAAATTAGAGCTAGGCCATTTAGAAGTGAAATCAGGCAGCAGTTTCTTCACACAGAAGGATAGAGGAAATCTGGAACTCGCTCCCCAAAAGGTTGTAAATGCTGGGTCAAGTGAAATTTTCAAGACTGAGATCGATGGACTTTGGTTGGGTAATCAAGGGATACGGAACAAAGGCGGGTCAATGGAGATGAGGTACAGATCAGCCATTACCCAATAGAATGGCTGAACAGGCTCAAGGGGCTGAATGGCTTAATCCTGTTCGTATGTCCCTATAGGTTATTGTGTATGAGAAGGAAGCTGGGAAATTAGATCTTAGTCCCCGTGGTTTATGTTAAGCAGGATTTGATTTGATGCTTGGTGATGTAATGGGAGTGTTTGCTCTTCGGCCTGAACTCATTTGCAGTGGGCACCACAATGCACTCTGCTAGTTCTTCATACCACCACTCATCATTTTCTTTAAGGTGACCTTCAGGGCGACATTGTCTTTGCTCAAGGTTCTGTTGACATCTCTCAGAAGTTCAATCTCTTGTTCCAACTTCGATAACTTGACGTAAAGTTCGGAGAGCTGGTCATCGCCCACCTCCTGCAATTCAACAAGAAATTTGATCACGACATGTTGTACGGAATGTATTTTTAAAAAAAATTTGTTTTCCAACCTTTATTGAGTTTCCTGCAATGCACAAAGTGACGTAAGAAAACTACCAGGCACTTGGTCTGAGTATTAAACAAGGCTTTAATCAACTGTTTTTCAACGTGGAGATCTACAGGAAACTCTCGTTTAAACGGCACCTAAATATCCAGAATTCTCTATTAACCGGCAAAATTCTCACTCCAAAAACAACACCTCAATAACCGGCAATGTTGCCGAGTTCGAGTCTCCCGCGGTGGCCGAGTTAGTCAGTGGAGGTAGTTCTCCAAACTGCCACTACTCGGCTTCTTGGCGCTGTCGGAAGTCCGAACACCTCAATACCCCTGTAACAGGAGTCTTGACTCTCCCGCGCTGCCAGTAGTCTCTTCTGATCCGCCATTTTACAGGGGTACCGTGTGTCTCCCACGCTGCTGGTAGTCATTGCATTGCATTATGGAAATCCCAAAAGTTGGTCCAAGCAAAAGGAAGAGAGTGGTGTTAACTTTAAAACAGAAAATCGACATATGCCAACAACTAGAAAGGGGAGAGAAGCGTATCAATATTATGAATGGATTCAAAATCGGTTCGTCAACAATCTATGACATCAAATCGCAGAAGGATAAGCTGCTTAAGTTTTATTCAAGCTCGGAGACATCTAAGGGTGTAGAGAAACGGCGTACGCTTTGTAAGCCTAAGCTTGAAGAACTGGATACCGTGCTTTATGAGTCGGTGCCGGATAAAAAAGAGTTTCCTGTAGTTGTGTCCTTCACTAGCTCCTGTTAAAGAATGTCCTGAGCAAGCTGGGCCCATGCCCGAGTATTTATACTCTCCCTGGACAGCGCCACCAGCAGGCCGCCCAGTATTATTTCATAAGTCATTTCCACATGAATGACAAGATTCATGTCACAAAGTATGAGCGTTACAAACATAATCTGGTCAGATGGCAATTCTTTCCATCATCATGTTAATAAAATGGGCAGCAGGTCGAAAATAAAACAGAGAGATTCAAACCAACTTGTTTTTTTGGATGTTTGGCAACAACAGATCCATTTCATTGAAAGGTAGCTGCATTGGTTCCAAGGTGGGCCCTTCTACCTAGCACCTACTGCTCTTTGTGGGAGAGAGTCCTACACTTCTACCACCCTTTGCGTGACGACGTGTTTCCTAACGTCTCTCCTGAATGGCCTGGCTCTGATTTTAAAGGTTATGGGCCAGAAATTCAGTTAGGCCCCGCCAGCTCGCTTGCGCCCAGAAGTTACCGCTGGGCGCGGAGCCACTCGCGCCCGTCGGATATTCAGTTTCAGCGCCCCAAGTCGAAGACGGCTGCTGTTCAAGGGTGTGGCCGCCCCTGCTTGGGGCGCTGAAACTGAATTTCGGCGCACTAGCTGCCGCAGCGCCACCCGCTGCAGAGTGGCAGGCTGCGGTACTGCAGGCCTTCCTTCCTCTCTTAAGGGGGAGGTGCCTGCCACAGCGAGATCGCCGCTCGCTAGTGCCGGCAAATGAGCCCGGCACCACGGAGAAGTGCCGGGCTCCCGGAAAACAGCTGGCAATGCCGCAGGGGGGGGGGGTGGAGGAGGCCGGGGAAGGAGGTGCGGGCAGGCGGCCGCCGAAAAAGCGGCCGGCCGCACCTCCACCTTAACTCGCCCCACTAAGGCTGCAGTACGGCCCCGGTCTCTGAACGTTGTTTGCGGCCGCTACAGAAGAGGCGGCCGCTACTCAATATGGCGGTCGGGCTGGTATCGGGGCGGTAGCGGGGCACTGCGCACGCCGATGACATCATCGGCGGCAGCGCAGCGCTACTGGCTAACGCCGCCATTACCACAGCGCTGAATATCGGCGCAACCTCATCAAGTGGCGCAAAAGCCCTCTTTGGGCGAAAACTGGGCACAACGCCTACTGAATTTCTAGCCCTATGTCTCCTTGTCCTAGACTCCCCCATCAGCAGAAAAATTTTCTCTATCCATCCTATCAATTCCTTTCAAAATCCTAAAAAAAACCTCAATCAAATCACCCCTTAACCTTCTAGATTACAGGAAATACAAGCCTAGTTTATGTAATCTCTCCTCATAATCTAACCCTTGGAGCCACGGTAACATTCTGGTGAAACTGCCCTGCACTAAGATGCGGTGCCCAGAACAATGCACAATACTACAGATGTGGTCTAACTAGAGCTTTGTATAGCTTTTTTAAAAATTCATTTTTATGGGATGTGGGCGTTGCTGGCAAGGCCAGCATTTATTGCCCATCCCTAATTGCCAAGGAGATGGTGGTGGTGAGCCGCTTTCTTGAACCGCTGCAGTCTGTGTGGTGAATGTGCTCCCACAGTGCTGTTAGGGAGGGAGTTCCAGGATTTTGATTCCAGCGACGATGAAGGAATGGCGATATATTTCCAAGTCAGGTTGTGAATGACTTGGAGGGGTACTTGGAGGTGGTGGTGTTCCCATGCGCCTGCTGCCCTTGTTCTTCTAGGTGGAAGAGGTCGCGGGTTTGGGAGGTGCTGCCGAAGAAGCCTTGGCGAGTTGCTGCAGTGCATCTTGTAGATGGTACACACTGCAGCCACGGTACATCGGCGGTGGAGGGAGTGAATTTTTAAGGTGGTGGATGGGGTGCCAATCAAGCGGACTGCTTTGTCCTGGATGGTGTCGAGCTTCTTGAGTGTTGTTAGAGCTGCACTCATCCAGGCAAGTGGAGAGTGTTCCATCACAGTCCTGACTTGTGCCTTGTAGATGGTGGAAAGGCTTTGGGGAGTCAGGAGGTGAGACACTCAACGCAGAATAGTTAGTTTCTGATCTGCTCTTGTTACCACAGTATTTATGTGGCTGGTCCAGTTAAGTTTCTGGTCAATGGTGACCCACAGGATGTTGATGGTGGGGGATTCAGCGATAGTAATGCCATTGAATGTCAAGGGGAGGTGGTTAGACTCTCGCTTGTTGGAGATAGTCATTGGCACTTCTACGGCGTGAATGTTGCCTGTCATTTATCAGCCCAAGCCTGAACGTTGTCCAGGTCTTGTTGCATTAGGACTGCTTCATTATCTGAGGAGTTGTGAATGGCGCTGAACACTGTGCAGTCATCAGCGAACATCTCCATTTCTGACCTTATGTTGGAGGGAAGGTTGATGATGAAGCAGCTGAAGATGGTTGGGCCTAGGACACTGCCCTGAGGAACTCCTGCAGTGATGTCCTGGGGCTGTGATGATTGACCTTCAACCACCACAACCATCTTCCTTTGTGCTAGGTATGACTCCAGCCAGCTGTAGCAAAACTTCCTCCCCTTTCTTGTCCTCTAGTTATAAATTCTAACATTCCATAGCCTTTTTGATTACTTAATCTATCAATGTTTCTTTGTAATTTTATGCTCCCGTCTTTTTTTTTTCCATTCGTGGGATGTGGGATGTCACTGGCTAGGTCAGCATTTATTGCCCATCCCTAAATTGCCCTGGAGAAGGTGGTGGTGAGCCGTCTTATACAACAGTTAAGTGTCAACCACATTGCTTTGGGTCTGGAGTCACATATAGGCCAGACCGGGTAAGGGCGGTAGATTTCCTTCCCTAAAGGACATTAGTGAACCAGATGGGTTTTTACGACAATCCAATAATTTCATGGTCACCATTACTGATACTAGCTTTTTATTCCAGATTTATTTAATTAACTGAATTTAAATTCCCCAGCTGCCATGGTGGGATTTGAACCACTATGCTACTGTACCCACAACTTATCATACCATCAATCTTTGTGTCATCAGCAAATTACCATAAATCCAAATTGTTGATAGGCTCAGTTTATGTGTTACACCCACTCAAAAAGTGATCAGACCAGTTCGAAAGCAGGTGGTGGTAATCCCTACTGCTTTAACATCTCTTCCTAACGCACCCCTCACCAAGGAGGCAGTAAGGAAAATGCCACTTATGAGGCTGACTGGAACTCATTTACGACCTTTGGTTCACGAGTTAAGCAGTCAGCTATACCAGAGCATGGAAATCAAAGAATCGTAGAATAGTATAGAAGGAGGCCATTCGGCCCATCGAGTCTGCGCCGGCTCTTTCGAAGAACGATCCAGTTAGTCCCACTCCCCCACTCATATCCCTGCAATTTTTTCTCCTTCAAGTATTTATCCAATTCCATTTTGAAGGC
The DNA here is from genome assembly GCF_052327205.1 of Somniosus microcephalus. Classification (NCBI taxonomy): domain Eukaryota; kingdom Metazoa; phylum Chordata; class Chondrichthyes; order Squaliformes; family Somniosidae; genus Somniosus; species Somniosus microcephalus. Next base: position 31,883,004 of record NC_140989.1, read on the forward strand.
TACTATTGAATCTGTTTCCACCACCCTGTCAGGCAGTGCATTCCAAATCCTGACCGTGATAAAATACATTTAATAAGGAAAACTACAGGGATATATACTTTAGAGCGAGTAAAGTGCACCTACCGCACTACTGCTGTTGGGCAGTTGTGGACCCACATAGTCAATAATGATGCTGCCTTCATCAGTGACCTCAACGTCACTCGAAGAGATGGCCGTCTCTGTGCAACCCTCTTCATAACATGAAAAAGAAACAAAATCCCAGAGTACAGAACACAATTACAGTACTGGCACTCATTCGCATTTGCAGTCTACCAACATGCTGACCCCACAGGACACTCAAGAAGCTCGACACCATCCAGGACAAAGCAGCCCGCTTGATTGGCACCCCATCCACCACCTTAAACATTCACTCCCTCCACCACCGGCGTACCGTGGTTGCAGTGTGTACCATCTACAAGATGCACCGCAGCAACTCGCCAAGGCTTCTTCGACAGCACCTCCCAAACCCGTGACCTCTTCCACCTAGAAGGACAAGGGCAGCAGGCGCATGGGAACACCACCACCTCCAAGTTCCCCTCCAAGTCACACACCATCCTGACTTGGAAATATTGACTTGGAAATCCTTCATTGTCACTGGGTCAAAATCCTGGAACTCCCTGCCTAACAGCACTGTGGGAGCACCTTCACCACACGGACTGCAGCGGTTCAAGGCGGCGGCTCACCTTCTCAAGGGTAATTAAGGATGGGCAATAAAGGCTGGCCTTGTCAGCGACTACCACATCCCAGGAATGAATAAAAAAAATTGGAGTGACAATATAAGAAAAACAAACCGCTATTTACTGCCGACTCCTTTTCGTGAATTAAATGGATAGGCCTAGCAAGAAGGAGGTTGTTACCAGTGTTGTTCAACCTTACATAGCTGTGTGTTTTGGAATTGAACTGTAAGAACGTAAAATAGGTTAAGACGTACCTAAGACTCCAATTGCCCTTTTAGGACAGTACTGTGTGGATCGTGCGCCTGGCTTGCCCCGCCCACTTTCAGCTGGCGGGCTAACCGAAGAGGAGCCCAAAGGGTAGGTTGTAATTTATTTCTAAAACAACCTGGGGCGCCGTCACACTGGGTCTCCCCCCTCCCCCCTGACGACCTACCTTTTTTTCGGGCCCAGAGGCAGGCCGAAGCCTGCCGGCTCCCCCGGGACACTCATTTTCCACCCGGAGCCTGCTAACAAGGACTGGCCCTCGAAATTGGACCCGGCCTCCCGTCAGATCTGTCAGGTAACCGGTAGTCGCCCTCGGAGAGAACATTTACCCCAATGTTTGAACCCCACCCCGAGTCTTCACTATTGGAAAAGTTCTACTGTTTTATCCTCCAAATGAATTTTCCCTCCACTTTTGAAATGTAATTGAAATTTCCATCTCCTTTTCACACTCCCTGGGCAGGGGAACCATCCACTAGTTGAAGAGGGCTGATAGGATCACCTGCTTCAGCCACTGTTGATGACCTCCATCATTTGGTTTTAGATTCCTAACTAAGCAGGCACCTCAGTAGCTGGTTTTGGCTGAGATTGCAAACTTGCTGTGTGGGGACCCACAGGCACAAACCCACTCCCTTCTGCTCTGCGCCACTGAAGCACTGTCTCGCAGTTAAGCTAACGCTTTAATTGCCGGAGGGGCTGAGGAACACGCATCGTGCAGAGGCGTTGAGCAGCTAATTCAAGGCGATTTCTCGCCTTTCCTCTTTTTGCGCCCGATTTCCAACATCTCCAGTTCGTTTTTTGCTCTTAGCAGCAGCTGCATCGGCTGATTGAAGCGCTGGCGACTGCTGAGTGAGTTCAGCGATAGAGAACGCTCTGCAGATTCCTACTGACCAGTCGGTTACGGTGAGCATTTGGCCAAATCGGTTGCTGTAATTGGAATGTCCTATCTGGGCTCAGACTGCTCTGTGTAGAAAGGAGATGGACAGGCAGGGAGGGATGGGAAACAGCAGTACTGTGATGTGACTTGTGCTGTGAATACCTTTTTAGTAAGATGCCAGTAAGTGGGATACCTGCTTTATTGGAGCTACCCATCGCTGGGAACCGATTTCCCACAACAATGTCTTATGGACTAACCCTTCAAATCCTACATTACAACAAAGAATGTTAATACTTTTGTTCGATTCATTGCTCTCGACCCAAAACTAGCATTCTGAGGGGGGGAGGTTTCTGACTTTAACTCATTCTTTCCCAGAATGTCAAACTTTTTATTACCTTGTAGACCCCACAGATCCAGAACCAGGGCATGGTTTTGTAGATAGTTCAGTAACTCCTGTGACACACTTTTGACGGTGAACTGGAGTACTTGATCTATTTTTGCATTTACAGTGTTCCAGACGGGCTGTGTGTGGAAAGGGTATGGATGGTTCAATACACGATACCTGGTGGGATTAGCACACAGTTAGTACTTTGTTATCGCTAGACTTTGCTACCTTTGTTACTTCTAGACTTCACTATTCCAACGCACTTCTGGCTGGCCTCCCACGTTCTACCCTCCGTAAACTTAAGGTCATCCAAAACTTGGCTGCCCGTGTTCTAACTCGCACCAAGTCCTGTTCACCTTGTGCTCACTGATTTACATTGGTTCCTAGTTAAGCAAGGCCATGATTTCAAAATTCTCACACTTGTTTTCAAATCCCTCCATGGCCTCGCCCCTCCCTATCTCTGTAATCTCCTCCAGCCCCACAACCACCGCCCCCCCACCGCGATATCTGCGCTCCTCTAATTCTGCCCTCTTGAGCATCCCTGATTATAATCGCTCCACCATTGGTGGCCGTGCCTTCTGCTACCTAGGCCCTAAGCTCTGGAAATCCCTGCCTTAACCTCTCCGCCTCTCTTTCCTCCTTTAAGACGCTCCATAAAACCTACCTCTTTGACCAAGCTTTTGGTCATCTGCCCATATTCCTCCTTATGTGGCTCGGTGTCAAATTTTTTGTTTTATGACGCTCCTGTGAATGGCCTTGGGACGTTTTACTATGTTAAAGGCGCTATATAAATGCAAGTTGTTGTTGTTGTTTCATTTTGTTGGGTTACAAGTTCTTCAGGTTTATTTTACACGGACACTGGGTACGAAACTCAAAAGGTTAGTATGCAGGTGCAGCAAGTGATTAAGAAGGCCAATGGAATGTTGGCTTTCATTGCTAGGGGGATAGAATATAAAAATAGGGAGGTATTGCTTCAGTTGTACAAGGTATTGGTGAGACCGCACCTGGAATACTGCGTACAGTTTTGGTGTCCATACTTAAGAAAGGACATACTTGCTCTCGAGTCAGTACAAAGAAGGTTCACTCGGTTAATCCCAGGGATGAGGGGATGGACATATGAGGAGAGGTTGAGTAGATTGGGACTCTACTCATTGGAGTTCAGAAGAGAGGCGATCTTATTGAAACATATAAGATTGTGAAGGGGTTGGATCGGGTGGATGCGGGGAAGATGTTCCCAATGGTGGGTGAAACTAGAACTAGAGGGCATAGTCTTAGAATAAGGGGCTGCTCTTTCAAAACTGAGATGAGGAGGAACTACTTCACTCAGAGGGTGGTAGGTCCATGGAATATGCTGCCCCAAAAAGCTGTAGAAGCTACATCATTACATAAATTTAAAACAGAAATAGACAGTTTCCTAGAAGTAAAGGGAATTAAGGGTTACGGGGAGCGGGCAGGAATTTGGACATGAGTCTAGGTTCGGATCGGTCATGGCCCTGTGGGTAGCGGAGCGGGCCCAGGGGCCGTGTAGCCTGATCCTGCTCCTATTTCGTGTGTCTAATTCTGTTAGATTCAGGAGATGGTTCTGTGATAGTGGATTGGCGGTTAGGATTAATTAAAAATGTCCTAGTAAAGGATCCCCTTGGAATGAGTGACCATAACATGGTTGAATTCCATGTTCAATTAGAGGGTGAGGAGGTTGTATCTCAAACAAACGTGCTAAGCTTGAATAAAGGAGACTATGAAGGTATGAGAGCAGAATTGAGCAAAGTGGATTGGGAAAATAGATTAAAGGGTAAGACGATACATGATCAGTGGTGTACCTCTAAGGAGTTATTTTACAACTTCCAAAAAAAGTATATTCCACTGAGAAGAAAAGGGTGTAAAAGAAAAGACAGCCATCCGTGGCTAAGTAAAGAAATTAAGGATAGTATTCGACTAAAAACAAGGGCATATAAGGTAGCCAAATCTAGTGGGAGGATAGAGGATTGGGAAAACTTTAAAAGACAGCAAAAAATAACAAAAAGATTGATTAGGAAAGGGAAGATAGATTATGAAAGTAAATTAGCAAAAAATATAAAAACAGATAGTAAGAGTTTTTATAGTTATATAAAAAGAAAAAGGGTGGCTAAAGTAAATGTTGGTCCCTTAGAGGATGAGGCCGGGAAATTAATGGTGGGAAATATGGAGATGGCAAAAACACTGAATGAATATTTTGTATCAGTCTTTACAGTAGAGGACACCAAGAATATCCCAACACTGGACAAGCAGGGGGCTATAGGGGGGGAGGAGATAAACACGATCAAAATCACTAAGGAAGTGGTACTCGGTAAAATAATGGGACTCAAGGCGGATAAATCGCCTGGACCTGATGGCTTACATCCAAGGGTCTTGAGGGAAGTGGCGGTAGGGATTGTGGATGCATTGGTAATAATCTTCCAAAACTCCCTGGACTCAGCAAAGGTCCCAGCAGACTGGAAAACTGCTAATGTAACACCCTTATTTAAAAAGGGCAGTAGACAGAAGGCTGGAAACTATAGACCGGTTAGCCTAACATCTGTGGTAGGTAAAATTTTGGAGTCCATTATTAAGGAGACAGTAACAGGACATTTGGATAATCATAGTTTAATAAGACAAAGTCAGCATGGTTTTATGAAGGGGAAGTCATGTTTGACAAATTTGCTGGAGTTCTTTGAGGAAGTAACATACAGGGTGGATAAAGGTGAACCAGTGGACGTAGTGTATTTAGACTTCCAAAAGGCATTTGACAAGGTGCCACACAAAAGATTATTGCTTAAGATAAAAAATCACGGGATTGGGGGTAATATTCTGGCATGGATAGAGGATTGGCTATCTAACAGAAGGCAGAGAGTTGGGATAAATGGTTCATTCTCAGACTGGCAATCAGTAACTAGTGGTGTTCCGCAGGGGTCAGTGCTGGGTCCCCAACTCTTTACAATCTATATTAACGATTTGGAGGAGGGGACCGAGTGTAACATATCAAAGTTTGCAGATGATACTAAGATGGGAGGGAAAGTAGTGAGAGAGGAGGACATAAAAAACCTGCAAGGGGACACAGACAGGCTAAGTAAGTGGGCAGAGACTTGGCAGATGGAATACAATACTGGAAAGTGTGAGGTTATGCACTTTGGCAGGAAAAATCGTAGAGCAAGTTATTATCTTAATGGCAAGAAACTGGAAAGTACTGAAGTACAAAGGGATCTGGGGGTCCTGGTGCACGAAACTCAAAAGGTTAGTATGCAGGTGCAGCAAGTGATTAAGAAGGCCAATGGAATGTTGGCTTTCATTGCTAGGGGGATAGAATATAAAAATAGGGAGGTATTGCTTCAGTTGTACAAGGTATTGGTGAGACCGCACCTGGAATACTGCATACAGTTTTGGTGTCCATACTTAAGAAAAGACATACTTGCTCTCGAGTCAGTACAAAGAAGGTTCACTCGGTTAATCCCGGGGATGAGGGGATGGACATATGAGGAGAGGTTGAGTAGATTGGGACTCTACTCATTGGAGTTCAGAAGAATGAGAGGCGATCTTATTGAAACATATAAGATTGTGAAGGGGTTGGATCGGGTGGATGCGGGGAGGATGTTCCAGATGATGGGTGAAACTAGAACTAGGGGGCATAGTCTTAGAATAAGGGGCTGCTCTTTCAAAACTGAGATGAGGAGGAACTACTTCACTCGGAGGGTGGTAGGTCCATGGAATATGCTGCCCCAAAAAGCTGACGAAGCTACATCATTACATAAATTTAAAACAGAAATAGACAGTTTCCTAGAAGAAAAGGGAATTAAGGGTTACGGGGAGCGGGCAGGAATTTGGACATGAGTTTAGCTGCGGATCGCTCATGGCCCTGTGGGTAGCGGAGCGGGCCCAGGGGCCGTGTAGCCTGATCCTGCTCCTATTTCGTGTGTCTAATTCTGTTAGATTCAGGAGATGGTTCTGTGATAGTGGATTGGCGGTTAGGATCAGGTCAGCCATGATCTTATTGAATGGCGGAGCAGGCTCGAGGGGCCGATTGGCCTACTCCTGCTCCTATTTCTTATGTTCTTATGTCAACTGTGGAAAATATGTTTAGAAACTGACACTGCCAGTAGCTGAATATTTCAGTAAGTGTACATCAGACTTCACTTGTAATTAGTGTGGCAGCATACTGTTCGGACAAGGCTCACTCTTAGCTAAAGTCATTGGTGTCCATGTTACACTGGAAAGAGGAGCAGAATTGTAGTTAAACTTGTTCAGTGCAGGATCACTTATTGCAGCCCGAGTTTGCTCTGTACAGTTATTCCAGAGACCTCGCTTCGTAACACTTCTACCCATTCAGTTACACTTCATCCTACTTGGAAGTACATAGACTGTATAGCACAGAAACAGGCCATTTGACCCATTGGATCCATGCCGGTGTTTATGCTCCACTCGAGCCTCCTCCCACCTTACTTCATCTCACCCTATCTGCATATCCTTCTATTCCTTTCTCCCTCGTGTTGTAGGATTCACAAAAATCCAGGAAAATACAGTCTACATTGTAAAACCCCTGAAATGGCCACATTTTATGAACACAAGATGGAGTTGGCAGATCACATGACTCATTTCAGAAGGACATACCACTGCAGTATCTTAAAGAAACCTGAGTCACCACCGATTAGAAGATTCCAGAACTGACTGCAATTGATATGGTAAAATGGTTACAGCAGTAACAAAGTCAAAACAAACGTATTTACACCTCAAGGTGTGTTAATTGCTAGCAAAACGCAAACCCATCTCTGAAATCGCAGAGCACAGACAAAACCTATTATCTGTACCAAACTCAGAGGGACACAGGACAGATCCCATTAGTTTCATTTAGAAGACATTAAAATAAAGTACCCGCTTTTGTCAAAGCAGCCTGCCCATTACTTTAACAAAAGAAAACCCCTGATTTGGCGCCAAGATAAGGGCAAGAAAACAGTATAACTGTTGGGGGGAAAAGAGACATTTAAAAAAACACAGTTTCATACAGGAGCGCCAAGGTCAAGGACAGTTTTAAAACCCTGGTGAGGTTCGAGGAGCATGGAGGGCCTACAAGTTTGAGCAGGAGAGCAGGTTCAGCAGCCGGTCCCATAAGGAAGATTGGAGATCCCGGACGATACAGGAGCACCAAGGTCAAGGACAGTTTTAAAACCTTGGTGAGGTTCGAGGAGCACGGAGGGCCTACAAGTTCGAGCAGGAGAGCAGGTTCAGGAGCCGGTCCCATAAGGAAGATTGGAGATCCCGGACGATACAGGAACACCAAGGTCAAGGACAGTTTTAAAAACCCTGGTGAGCATAGAGGCTCAACTCCACCTAGCTGATCTAGTTGAGGTATATTTTAGAGACGGGAGGGTTTTTAATATTAAGGGCTTTGTAATTCGGGAGTGTTATTCATCCTTCGTTGTGCCGTGCGCTTTCTCCACCCCCGTTTTATTATATCGCTGATCTAGAATTGATGTATTATGATAGTCAAAGTAACTCGTGTGTTAAATTTTAGTTCCCATTGAGAGGCGTGTTCATGATTTTTGTCTGCATTGTTTCGTCATTCTCTATGTTTTATTCTCCTTAAAAATAAAGATACCTTTGATTTAAAACTTACCTTGTCTCACCTGATCCATTTGTCTTCTGAGTCACAAGTTGGGCCAACACATCAAGGTGGTCTGGCAATAAGCCCAGTGTCTAGAACCGGTGAGGGGGGAGCGCTTCGGAACCGCTCACGGGCAGTGTGAAATCAAAAACCGATCTCGCACACCACAAGCTCGTTAAAACGACCCCTTACAGTGTGGTTATCTAGCTTCCCCTTTACGATTTTTCCTATTTTCCTCCCAAAGATGTGGGCTGGAATTTTCCCGCTGCCGAGCGTGCGGGTCAGCAGTTAAATTTGCGGAAATTGCCAGCGCGTCGGGAACCCGCTGTCATCCCGCCAACTTCCGCATTTAACTGGGGTGCATTTCGAGGCGCGCCACGAACCCGCTCGGGAGAGGCGGGCGACCTCATTGAGGTGGTTAATTGCTTGTTGAGACACCCTTAACTGCCTGTTCAATATCAGGTTTGAACTTTAACTGGTTGCGCACGGGGTTCACGCACCTCGGGAAGCTCGCCTGTGAAGGGGAGGTGGGAGCTCACTGGCCATTGTGCGAGTTCATTAAGTGACAGCTGGAAAAAGCACATAAATACTCACACCTTACATGTGTTTCCTTGCCTAAGGGAAAGGCTCTGGCTGACTCCACTTAGCTGTCAGGAGTTTGCAGGTGATTTCTGCAACCTCGGAAGCCACTCTCACCACATTGCTCATCACTCTCACCACATTGGAGGATTGTGCCTCTGATCTCCACTTGGCCTGCCATCTATTAGATCAGCACGTGTGCCGCTTATGCTCTCTCACCTTGGACCTCAGAATCAGACCAAGAAGAGCCCCACCACCAACCACAACACCAGCAGCAGCAGCCACAACACCAGCCTTCTCCTCACTGACCTGATGCTCCACAGGAGAGAGGGGATCAGCACAGGGGTGCACCGCACCGGAGGCGATACCCCCAACACAGGGTATACAGGCAGAGGATGAGCTTCCTGGACATGACTGAGCAGCAGTGCTTCAGGAGGCTCAGGCTATCACGCCAGGTCGTGGCAACACTTGTAGCTTGCTGGAACAAGACCTGCTGCCCAGAGGACATGCCTTACCAGTGGCTGTCAAAGTCACCACTGCCCTCAACTTCTTCGCCTCAGGCTCCTTTCAGGGATCTGCAGCAGACAGTTGCGGGATCTCGCAGTCGGTCGCCCTCAGATACATCACCCAGGTGACCATGTTTCACAAGTCTGCTACTTATATGAACTTTGCCACTGATGAAGCCAGTGTTACTGAGCGGGCGCTCGGCTTTGCAGCTCTGGCTGACTTCCCACAGGTGCAGGGCGTCATCGACTGCACACATGCGGCCATCAAGGCACCCCCACATCACCCAGGAGTGTTTGTGAACCGCAAGGGCTTCCACTCCCTCAATCTGCAGCTCGTCTGCAACCATAAAAAGATCATCATGCATGTGTGTGCCTGATTCCCTGGCAGCTGCCATGACTCTTTTGTGCTGCATCAGTCCAGCCTCCCTCAGCTCTTCGCACCTCCAAATAGACTTACCGGCTGGCTGCTTGGAGACAAGGGCTATCCACTGAAGACATGGCTAATGACACCCTAGAGGAGGCCAAGTAATGAGGCAGAGGAGCGATAAAATGACAGCCACATGTCCACCAGATGTGTCATAGAGTAAGCAATTAGCATGATGAAGTGGTGCTTCAGATGCCTTGACAGATCTGGAGGAGCCCTTCAGTACACACCAACCAGTGTCTCCAGAATCATAATTGTCTGCTGCGCGCTGCACAACATAGCGCAGCAGCGAGGATTGGAGCTGCAGGAGGAGCAAGGCACAGAGCACACAGCCTCTTCAGAGGCGGAGGATGAATAGGTGGAAGACGAGGAGGAGGAGGAGGAACCTGAGGTGGGGATGGCACCAGCAGCGGTGCACATTGCTGCCTGGGAGGTCCGGGATGGCCTCAGTGGCCAGATTTACTTAACTTGCACCCATATGGCTCCTAGATGCTGTACCAACTTCCGCCTGACACCCCCCCCCCCCCAACAACAACATAAAGCATCCCTACAATGCCCAAGCCATTCCCATTACCCAAACCCCCATTGCTTGAGGTTAAGTAATGTCTCACCATTCACTCCAAGTGACAAAGCCACTTCCCAGGTAGCAGGCAAAAATTGACAAGACAGGAAAGTTGTGCAAAGAAATAAATTTCTGTGCATAATAAATATAACTGAAACTTAACATTAACATTTTTGATTCACCCATGTAAATACCCTTGTGTATCTTGGTGGAAATCGGAAACGTAATTAGAAAATGCCAGTTGATCAGCAACTAAGAGGAAAAGACAATTTATTGTTTTGGGTGGGACCCATCATCAGAATACTGGGTCTTCCAGGCCAGAGGGCAAACTCTTCCTCAATGGAAGGAAAAGCACCCAGATCACTCTCCTCCTATACCTCGAAGCAACCCCATGTCCTGCCTAGATTCTTGGCTGAGTTATAGCTTAGGATTTAGAGCCAGAGGGACACAGCATGTCTCAGTAAGTCATAATCATCTTGTACAAAGCACTGGAGTATTTTGTAGAGTTTTGGTCACAATACCCCAGTGGGGACCTCCTGACATCGGAGAGGATGCAGTGAAGAATAACTAAAATTATAACTTGGATTAGGAATCTGAGCAAGGAGAGACAAACCCAACTGGGAATGTTTACTTTGGCAAAAGGCAGCTCTGGATGAACGTGTTTACATTGCAAGGGGCATAGATAAACAGAATCCTAATAAATTATCTGACATAATCAAAAACTCTACCACAAAGTGGAATGGACCCAAGTGCAGGAGAGGAGAAGTGAACATGCGGTTTTGGATTTAACTACTTTACACAGAAGATGGTGAAGCTATGGATCGGATTTCCCAGGAATGTGGTGGAGGTCAATGGCATCAGGAAATTCAAGAGGGAAATGGACAGATTATTTGGCAGAGAAAGGGATGAGGGGATTTGGGAGGTACAAAGTGTATGATACGTTTCAGACAACCGGCAGGATGACAATGGTCTGGTCCAGTCCTGTCCATTCCTACGTTCCTGTGGTTGGTTCAGGGAGGTCCCAAGGAGTGATTAGTAGCCATTAGCCAAGCAATCAGAATGTTTAAGATCCGTAATAAAGGATATACTCACCAAATCTGAATTCCTCTCTTGCTGTTTTGCCTCAGCCACTTGGTTCCCAGGCACTGAATGACCTGAACTTGAAAATCTAGCCTCTGGCCCACTAACTCTGTGGGGTCAATGAGGATGTCATCTTCTCCCAGAGGTCTAGAGAAAAAGTACAAACTTATTTAATAAGGGCACCGTTATACTACAGGAACCGGTTAGAGATGGGTATCTGCTCACAGCAATGTAGAGCAGCCAGACCAGAGTTATACCACTGGCTGCACCATGTGCTCTAGCCAGACAAAGTGAAGCTCTACGCCTAACATTGGCATCCAAATGCTGATTAAATTTTAATATCGAAAAGCTATTGGGACAATAAGCTCATCCTTAGCACTTAAAAGGTTCAAAATGAAGCTTTGGGATCACTAGTGAATTTTTTTTTAAATTGCTCTGGCCCGGTTTCTAGTTATACTGTTGGCAGCGTGAAGCTGAACCAGAGTGAGGCTAACTCCTCAAGGTGCTCTCACACCATTGGCTTAAGTTCAATTCAAGCAACTTCATATTTGAGTTGTCTTATACGTTTCGCGTTGACACAAAGCTCAGATCACTTTGCACCAATACAAACTGTGTAGTGTAACTGGCCTATAAAGGAGTTTTCCACTAACATGCCTTTTAGTCATTTCTGTTTGGTCCAATATGATCTACGCCTGCAGAGATTTGTTGGAGCATGAATTGCTTTGCCACAGGGAATGGCTGAGGCAGAGATCATTGCATCTTTCAAGGGAAAAGTGGATAAATATTTGAAGTAGAGGAAAATACAGGGCTTATGGGGAGTGGGATTAATTTAGAATTGCTCTACAAAAGAGCCGGTACAGATACGATAGGCCAAATGGCTCTAACTATCTGTGGTGTACTGTATGGAGTTTTATTTTTATTGTTGGCTGTCTTACAGCCTTTCACTTCAACCTTCCAAACACACTCAAAGTGGATTTGCAAAATATCAGTCTGTCTTTTGCAATATATATTGGTTATATATTATAGATGATATTAAAAAAAAACTAAAGGTCCATTCTGAAACTTACTGTCCAGTTGGGGTGCACGGCACCAGGTTCATCTGTAAAATGGCCTCTTCTTTGCCCTGGGAATTGTGAAACTCCACATGTTCCTCCAGTGCAATACAGTAGTTCAGAGACTGAAGCCAGACATATGCAGTACCTAAATGCACTGCCTCAATAGGGTCCCAGAACGGATCACTCTCTCTGTCCACAGAGATGTTCTCCCCATCGACAAAACGCTGGTACATGTCCTCCATGATAAACTTCCTGTTCACAAACTTGGACCTTGACCAGACCCACACCTGTTATAATGGAGAACCACTTAGATAAGTCATAGAGTCATAGAGTAATACAGCACGGATAGAGGCCCTTCGGCCCATCGTGTCCGCACCGGCCATCAAGCCCTGTCTAATCTAATCCCATATTCCAGCATTTGGTCTGTAGCCTTGTATGTTATGGCATTTCAAGTGCTCATCCAAATGCTTCTTAAATGTTGTGAGGGTTTCTGCCTCCACAACCCTTTCAGGCAGTGAGTTCCAGACTCCAACCACCCTCTGGGTGAAAAAGTTCTTTCTCAAATCCCCTCTAAACCTCCCGCCCTTTACCTTGAATCTATGCCCCCTAGTTATTGACCCCTCTACTAAGGGAAAAAGCTCCTCAGCATCCATCCTATCTATGCCCCTCATAATTTTGTACACCTCAATCATGTCCCCCCTCAGCCTCCTCTGCTCATGAACACGAGAGAGTATGCTGTAATTTCCAGTGAGCGTATTACAGTAACAAGGGTTTTAAGTTCAAACCTGGGCAACTCTGCATCACCAGATATTGTGCATATACGGTCGCACTGTGTAGGGAGTGAGAACTTGCTTAAAAGGAGTGGTCGCTGATGCTGACTCGGAGAGATAGCTGGTGCAGTCCAAAAAAACCCTTATCTTGTGATGATGTGAGCAACCTGCTCCCAGGTTTCTGTCAATGCTTCTCTTGCCCCGTCACTGGGAGATTCATAAAAGTATCTCAGTGAAGATTTGCACCTGAAGTTTGCTCCCTATTGACGGTTTCAGTCCAAGTTTTACCCCAGATTTGTGTCAAATTGGGGCACTTTTGTGCAGTGTACTAGGAACTATTCAAACTATTTGCACTTAAGACCCTCGCAGCCAGACAGAAGAGATGGGACTTTGATCATATTGACCAAACTAGCAACTCATTTCAGAATTCTCTTTCGGGGCAGATTTTTGCCACTGTCTTTTCCCATTTAACTCTTCTGTCCCACACCCACCAAAGTATCTAAATCCCTTCAATACCCAATGATGCTCAAGAAGGGAAAACACATTTTAAAATTGGGAGAGGTGGGAAAAATAGGAAAAGGCCTGAAGAGAGAATGAGTTTCTTATAATGGTATATAACTGGTACCCAAGCATGACATGAGTGGATTCCTTCCTACCTGATGAGTCACTTTGTTCATCACCTTCACCATCACCTCCTTTACCAGGTCATGCCCCCTGGAGTCTGTTAATGCCAAGTTCTTCACTTCCAATTCAAACTTGAGCTCCTGTTATTGTAAAATTTAAATAGTTATTCAAACCTCAAAAAAAATTGCACTCAAAACTTTGCAACAACTCCAAGACCCAACTGTGGGCTTGAGCGCATATTCTCAGCAGTGACTTCAATGCAGTGCTGAGGGAGTGCTGCCTTGTCGGAGGTGCCGTCTTTTGGATGAGCTGTTAAACCCAGGCCCCGACTGCCCTCTCAGGTGGACGTAAAAGATCCCACGGCGCTATTTCAAAGAAGAGCAGGGGATTATCCCGGTGACCTGGACAACATTTCTCTCTTGAGCAACACCATCAAAAACAGACGGTCATTCGTTAATTTGCTGCTTGTGGGGCCTTGGTGTGGGGAAATTGGCTGCCGCACGCTCGCCTTCAACACAGCAGTGACTGCACTTCAGGCGCAAGCTGTTAGTCGTAAAGCATTTTGGGAAGTCCTGAGGACGTGAAAGGCGTTATGTAAATGTAAGTTCTTTCTTCTGGTTTTTGTAGTGATGTGTGAGGCACCACTTGCCTGTCTGGAGGAGGATGAAGGAGGAAGATGGGGAGGTACCTGAGCAAGGGAGAGAAACGGAGCGGTTACCTTATTTAACTCTTCGCTGATCTGGTTCGCTTCCGCCACCATAGGCTTGACCCGGATGTAATCATGGAACACAGCAAGCACACTCGGGTCTACTTTCCTGTTACTCCTACACGCAGGACCTGGTCAGCAGATGGTGAGAAAGTCATTAAAGCCGCAGCACTCCTTTTCCAATAATCTGCCTACCGGTGGCCAAGAGTCACTTTCATGAGCCCTATGTCAATGATTTCTGTGCACTCGAGCCGGTTAAAAAGCCAGACTGTGACTGCAGCATTACCACCAGGAATTGCAAATGCCTAATTCAGTGTTACCCACTCGTGTTTAGTCAAGGGCCACAACCCCATCACAGTTTGTATTAGAAAATGATCAGGAATTGCCAAGGAGCTCCTGATGGCTTCTGAAGATTCTGCCAACCACCAACACCAAAACTTCATGTTATTTTTAACCATGACATAAGTAAAAGGAACGTACATCACTCAATACCTTTAGCACGTGGCTGTCAAGCTCACTTTTTAAAATTTGCTCATGGGATGTGGATGACTGTGACTAGGCCACATTTATTAAGCATCCCAATTGCCCAAGGTAGTGTTTTGAGCTGGTACCTATTGTCTTTACAACTGAGAGGCCACTTCAGAGGCTATTAAGAGTATAGTAATCTGGGATGTAATGTTTAAGTTATCCACCAGATGGAGCCAAATATTAAGGGTTCACAGTTTTTAAGGTAATGGGTCATGTATTCAATGTCCTGGTACACCAGTTTATACGGTAATGTGGCATTGCATTATGGGTATGACTCAGAGGTGAATCCTCCATCTTGCCATCGTGCAGTAAGAATTGTGTGCTTTGCTTGCAGCCTGTAAGAGATGTTTCTCTGCTACACCGGGTAAATAAACAGTTGGGTTTTGTTCCTTATATCTCGCTTCTCTCAGTTTCTGACCTTACCACTCGGATATCAGAGAGGCCTCAGAGGCTATTAAGAGTCAACCACATAGCGGGCGATTTTGCCAGCCCTGGGGAGGCAGGCATGGAGGCGGGACTGCCGGGAAAATGGCAAAATTTGGCAGCAGGTGCCCAACCTGCCCCCAACCTGCCTCCATGCCAGCTTCCCAGGAGGCGGGTAGCCGTCCCGCGTCGGGTCCCGTCTCCTTGGAGGCGGGAAGGGATTAAAGCCTATTAACTGCCTGTTAACAAGTAGTTAGCAGGCAGAAAATAGGATTATCCCCTTTTTGCCTTCACAAGTGCAGTCTTCCCAAAAGCTCCGAAACCCGCCAGGTCAGCGAGGCGAGTAGTGGGTCTGCGGGGGTTGGGGGATTCAAAAGTGTGCTGTGAAGGTAAGTGATGGGTGCAAGAGTGTAGAGGTGAGTATCTGAGGTAAATGCAAAGTGTTAGTAAAAGTATACTTACCTTTGTTTCTCCCTGCAGGCTTCAGTCAGTGTGTATGTGGAGAGTCTCGCATCTCCGCGGCAGAGATGAGAGATGGCCATTGCATTCTCAGATGCAACAACCATCTCAGCTCTGCAAAAGAAAGATGTTTGATGAGGTCTTGAATTCAAGACCTCATCAAACTACAGAGAATGTCAGTGCTTGACAGCTTCACAGAGCTGTCAAACAATGACAATTCATCTGTCAAAAATCTTTGACAGGTGAAACGTCATGCGCTGACGTTCTCTGTAACCGGCTTTCCCTTAATTGGCCTGCTAAGCCCGCTGGGCGGGCTTAACAAAGTCAATCAAGGGAAAATAGCGTGGGTTGGCCAGAAGTTGATGGAGGCGGGACTGAAACCTGACAAGTGGGAGTTCCGCCTCCAAAAGCTCCCCATTGGCAAAATCACCCCCGATAGTGTGGGATTGGAGTCCCGTGTAGGCCGGATCAGGTAGAGGTGGCAAATTCCCTTCCCTGATGAACATTAGTTGGGGTTTTTGCGACAATCCGACAGCGTTCACGGTCATTGTTCTGGTGTCGGCCCACGCATCACCAGATTTACTGAATTCGGTTTCACAACTTGCCATGAGTGGGGTTTGAACTCATGACCTCTGGGGTTAATAGTCCAGTACCGTAACCGCTACACACTACCATGTGAAGTTGCCACATATTATACACTAATTTAACAAAGATGAATAGACATACACTTCTCCCTTTATTTGCTTACCAAGAGCATCTCTGTCAAAACCTTCTACTGCTGCCAGCTCTGACTGGAAGAAATCGTAGTCGTACTTGCTCAAGTCCTCACCGTTACGCTCGCACGGATATCCCACGTAAAGATAAGTACTGTTGGATCCCAGAATAACTCGGTCCTGGGGCACACAATTACAAAAATTAAAAAGACTCACCATTCATTAATTGGCCATGTTTTCTGATAACACAAAAATACCCATGGCAAAATAAACAACAACAACTTGTATTTATATAGCGCCTTTAAGATAGTAAAAATCCCCAAGGCACTGCACAGGAGCGATTATCAAACAGAATTTGACACCGAGCCACATATATAAGGAGATATTAGAGCAGATGATCAAAAGCTTGGTCAAGGAGGTAGGTTTTAAGGAGTGTCTTAAAGGGGGAAAGAGAGATAGCGAAGCAGAGAGGTTTAGGCAGGGAATTCCAGGGCGGCACGGTGGCATAGTGGTTAGCACTGTTGCCTCACAGCGCCAGAGCCCCGGGTTCGAATCCGGCCTCGGGCGACTGTCTGTGTGGAGTTTGCACATTCTCCCCGTGTTTGCGTGGGTTTTCTCCGGGTGCTCCGGTTTCCTCCCACAGTCCAAAGATGTGCGGATTAGGTTGATTGGCTATGATAAATTGACCCTTAGTGTTAGGAGGATTAAATACGTGGGGTTACAGGGATAGGGTGGGATATGTGTTGGTGTAGGGGTTATGGGGATCGGGTGGGATATGTGTCGGTGCAGGCTCGATGGGCCGAAATGGCCTCTATCTGCACTGTGGGGTTTCTGTGATTCTGTGTGATTTCTGTGATTAGGGCCTAGGCAACAGAAGGCACGGCTGCTAATGTTGGAACGATTGCTATTGGAGGTTTGCAAGAGGCCAGAATTAGAGAAGAGCACATGTCTTGGAGATTTGTGGGGCTGGAGGAGATTACAGAGATAGGGAGGGACGAGGCCATGGAGGGATTTGAAAACAAGGATGAGAATTTTGAAATCGAGGCGTTGCTTAACCAGGAGCCAATGTAGGTCAGTGAGCACAGGGGTGATGGGTGAACGGGACTTGGTGCGAGTTAGGACATGGGCAACAGGATGACCTCATGTTTACGTAGGGTAGAACATGGGGGGGGGGGCAGCTAGGAGCGCATTGGAATAGTCAAGTCTAGAGGTAAAAAAAGCATGGATGAATCTCACAATTCACTCCCATCTGGTAGGATCCTTACAAATGACATCTCTTCATTCTGGGCTGATTGTGAACCCAGGTCCCAGGAATGAAAGGAGGCCTAAAATGACAGACGGCCCAAAAATGGTGCATCTTTGCTGGGCAAAGAACTTTCCTTTTTTCTTATTTTTTATTAGCTTTTATTTGAAATTGTTGACTCACTCAATTTAACAGAAGGGTAACAAATATTTTGACAATATATTTTAACATACATAATGGAAAGTACTTTTAAGAGAAAGCACTCCCTGTGGACGCCCTTCAGAATGTAACACATCAGTCCGCATGAAGAACTTCTTTTTTGTTAAGAGCAAGAGACTTACCAAGTGTCTAAGTTGAACTTTAGTAAGAACAAGGACCCCGTTTAATGTCACTTTTGCCTGTCCTTGTGGTTCCAGAGTTACTTTTCTGTCTAGGTTTGTGATGGTGGCATGTTTATCAGTAATACTATAGAAGGAAAATAACATGCAATGTATAAAATCAACCAGGTTTTTTCAAGGAATAATCCCGTCAAGATATTGCAGCATAACAGACCGTAGGACTATAGAATGATAGAACTTTACAGCATGGAAGGAGGCCATTCAGCCTGGGGGTCACCATTGACCAGAAACTTAACTGGGCCAGCTCATAAATACTGTGGCAACAAGAGCAGGTCAGAGGCTGGGTATTCTGCGGCGAGTGTCTCACCTCCTGACTCCCCAAAGCCTTTCCGCCATCTACAAGGCACAAGTAAGGAGTGTGATGGAATACTCTCCACTTGCCTGGATGAGTGCAGCTCCAGCAACACTCAAGAAGCTCGACACCATCCACCACCTTAAACATTCACTCCCTCCATCACCGGCGTACCGTGGCTGCAGTGTGTACCATCTACAAGATGCACTGCAGCAACTCGTGAAGGCTTCTTCGGCAGCACCTTCCAATCCCGCAACCTCTTCCACCTAGAAGGACAGGGCAGCAGGTGCATGGGAACACCATCACCTGTACGTTCCCCTCCAAGTCACACACCATCCTGACTTGGAAGTATATCGCCGTTCCTTCATCGTCGCTGGGTCAAAATCCTGGAACTCCCTCCCAAACAGCTCTGTGGGAATACCTTCACCACACGGACTGCAGCGGTTCAAGAAGGCAGCTCACCACAACCTTCTCAAGGGCAGCTAAGGATGGGTAATAAATGCTGGCCTTGCCAGCGACGCCCACATGCCATGAACAAATTTTTAAAAATGTCACTATATTATAGCATAACAGACCATAGGACTATAGAACGATAGAACGTTACAGCATGGAAGGAGGCCATTCAGCCTATCGTGTCCATGCTTGAGCAATTCACCCATAGCCCTGTATCTTTGCTTCAAATATTTTCTAGTAAAAGATGCAACGGTCTCTGACTCAACCACTCGCTGTGGCAAAGCACTTCGTGCTCCAGGAACTCTGTGTGGAAAAGTTTCTTCTAACTTCTCTCCTCATCAATTAGTGACAATTTTAAATTGTTGACCCCTCGTCATTGACTCCCCAATCAGAGGAACTTTCTTTCCTTGTTGCCTCTATCAAAACCCTTCATAATTAAAAAAACTCTAAATCCCTTTTGCTCCAGTGTAAACAGTGCCCAGCATCTCAAGTCGCTCCTCATAACTATAGTTTCCCATCACTGGCAGCGCTTTGGTGAATCTACATGGTACGCTTTCTGTGACTTTAATGTCCATTCTGTAATGGGGTACCCGAATCTGCCCACCGCACTGTAACTGTGGCCGAATCAATAGTTTATATAAATTTATCATTACTCCTTGTACTTTTGTACGCTATGCCCCATTAATAAAACCTGAAATTCTATTAGCCTTTTTTTATGACTTTATGTAGCTACTCTTGAACTTTTAGGGAATTATTTATTTGAACCCTTGTTGAAATATCAATGAGGGCATATCATTCTTTAAAATTGGGTCGACAAATCGCAGGTTTCCATTCAGTGTACACTCCCATTTCTTGTGTCAGAAATCGTGAATTGGAAGAAATTGTGAATTCTGAGAAATAACGGCTTTGTAAAACAAATAAGCTCATCCGAGCTGAGCAGCCAGGATAAGCGGCTGATGCAGCTGTTGCCCAAAGAGCTGAGGTCGTTGCAAGGTCTTAACACAAAACAGGCCTTCGACTGGGCATCACTAGGGCTGATAAGGGGTTGAGTAGAATAAATAAGCTGTCGAGGAGAATGTGCAAGAGATGAGTAAAGGGATGGTCTCATAAGACCAGGAGGGATGTGGTCCAGGTGCATATTCCTCCGTAAATGGACAGTTGAATAGGTAAAAATTATTAAAACAAGTGACTGACGTGAGGTATCCACCAGCCCTTAAAATAAGGTATATAAACGGGCAGCCGAGAGGGAAAGGCAGGCAGAAAGGGAGGAATGGCTTCACCGGGGTGGATGCATGCTAGCTTCGGCTTAACACCCCTGGTCAAGTTTAACCTCTGAGTTGGATTCCATGCTAGCTTCGGCTTAACACCTCCGCCAGCTTCGGGAGACAACCAAAGAGGAAGAGGCCGCTGCCGCAGGCTGCAGGGATCCGAGACCACCGTTCTGCCTCAACCGGGGCCGGTAAACCGTTCTCATCTGTTACAGGTTGTATGTCTACTATGTCTATCCTGATTTAACTATATTTGAACCACCGCTCCTTAATAAGATGACCTACGACTCCTAAGACCCTTTGGGTAATCTGTGTGTGACCCGTGATCTGAAATCTTACACTTGTGTTTTTTCCCCCTCAAAATGTATTACCTCACACTTGTCCACATTAAATTGCATCTGCCACCTGTCTGCCCATTCCACTAACCTGTCTTCATGAAACCTTTTACAAGTTGTGCTCACTATTCCCCAAGCCTCCTAATGCTGTGTCATCAGCAAAGATCTTCATGTGCGAGGTTTGAACCTTGAGGACGTTTGTTGACAGGTCATTCAACCATGGGGGGAGGGGGGGGAGGCGGGAAGGAGGGCAGCACAGCCGTGCCTGATTCTGTCTTCACCAGACATCCATGTGTGTGCATACTATCCAGCAGGAGACACTGGACAGCAATGAGAAGCAGTGTCCTCACCCTGGGATGTTGAAGGAATTGTAACTCTTCCCACTGTGAATTGGCCGAGATTGGCTAATTCATCACCTACAAGGAATCAAACGTTGAACTTTAAACCTGCTTTATATGGTTTGTTACTAATCAAGGCAGCGCATTTTCTCAACTGAACTATGAGAGGTGTACTGCATTCCACTCATAAAAGAGGAAAATATAACACTAGCATTGTGTAGTCATTAAGTCTGAGAGCATAAATAGCCCCTCATTCATATATTACCACTTTCAATAATCTAACACCTGTATTGATACTTGGCTGCAACATCCAGTTGACTATCCCACAGCCTGCCTGTATTTTTTAAGAATTCGGTTGAGGTTTCCACATACCCGAAGCCTTTAATAACAATGGCCTCTGGGGAACGTCCGGATTGTCCCACGACAGTCTCTCCTGAAACAAAACACAGGCACTCTAAAATATTCAGCGCATTTGAAATGTCAATGGAGGCATATCATTCTTTAAAACCGGGCAGACAAATGGCAGGTACGGTGTGCACATGAGTGAACGGGTCACGGCAACCTGCATTTAAACTATCTATCTCCCCAAATTGTGGAAACTGAATGCAACTGCTGTACTGGGAGACACTAACATCCGGACCTCATTGATTCTGAATGAACTGTTTCGCCCGCAACGCTAACCTATCAATCTGATGAACGACAGACTGGGCATCTCCACCATTCTGTTGTTTTTATTTCAGATTGCCAGCAATCACGGTCTTTCGGTCTTTGTTTTATAATCTCAGCTCCATGGAGCCGATTTGCCTCTTCGGTGTCCTGGTGTAGGAGCATGGTGAGACAGTAGTGATAGTCGCAAAAATCAGGCACAAGCAGCTCACTATTTTCTGTGTCCTTGTACATGAATCACTGAAAGTTAACATGCAGGTACAGCAAGCAATTAGGAAAGCAAATGGTATGTTGGCCTTTATTACAAGAGGATTTGAGTATAAAAGAGTAAAGGCGTCTTACTGCAATTATATAGGGCCCTGGTGAGAGTGCATCTGGAGTACTGTGTCCAGTTTTGGTCTCCTTACCTAAGGAAGGATATATTTGCCATAGAGGGAGTGCAACGAAGGTTCACCAGACTGGTTTCTGGGATGGATGGATTGTCCTATGAGGAGAGATTGAGTAGACTAGACCCATATTCTCTAGAGTTTAGAAGAATGAGAGGTGATCTCATTGAAACATACAAAATTCTTACAGGGCTCGACAGGGTAAATGCAGGGAGGATGTTTCCCCTGGCTGGAGAGTCTAGAACCAGGGCTCACAGTCTCAGAATAAGGGGTCAGCCATTTAGGACTGAGATGAGGAGAAATGTCTTCACTCAGTGGGTGGGGAATCTTTGGAATTCTCTACCCCAGAGAGCTGTGGAGGCTCAGTCATTGAGTATATTCAAGCCTGGGATCGATAGATTTTTGAATAATAAGGGAATCAAGGGATATGGGGATTGTGCAGGAAAGTGGAGATGAGGTAGAAGATCAGCCATGATCTTATTGAATGGCAGAGCAGGCTCGAGGGGCCAAATGGCCGACTCCTGCTCTTATTTCTTATGTTTAATCATTTTAATAGAACGGAAAATCATGGGCAGCTTCTGTGCAAATTTTGATAAATGTTTCCACGCCACCAAGCTCATACGCCTGGGTGTTCTTCCCGATTCTAAAACGCACCAGGTGTTATAGCTGTAGAAATGCATCAAGTAGATTTAAGTTGGAAAGAGAATTGACTCCAGTCCAGGTGAAGATTGAAAGAACAATCAGAAAGTGCAAACAAGCAAAACCTGCAGAGTGACACAGCGTTAGAGGCCAGTACCATCTTGAATGAAGAGCTTGACAAAGGCAGAGAGCTGTGGGTCCGCATTGACATTCGACAGATAGGGGAATAACTGAATCATGTGCTGCTCCTAGAAAACAGATTTATATAAAGGTCAGTAATGCTTTCCATTACACAAATTATTCAAGTCAGCTGGGTTAAATTGGCAGCAACAAGTACGCTCTTGTAATTAAAATGCCTATAAAAGTAACAAGACGACTACTGAAATGAATACAGATGTTCCAGATTACGAGCGCTTCCCTTATACTTGGGCTGTTGTTTCAGAATTCCAGCCTTTAGAGTCATAGGCCTAGAAATTCGGTGGGCTGCGCCACCAGTTAGCGCCCAAAGAGGGCACTTAGCGGGTTTAGCGCCACTGGCCACGCCTCCCGCAAAATTTAGCTGGGCGCTAATGGTGGCGTTAGCCGGTAGAGCCGCGCCGCCACCGATGACGTCACCGGTGTGCGCAGCGCCCCGCTACCGCCCCGATCGCCAAATTTGGTAGCACCCCTCGCTGTAATGCCGGTTGCAATTTGCAACCGGTTCAGGGGGGCCTACCTGCGGCGGTAGAGGCACGGAGGTGCGGGGCGGCCATTTTTTTTTGCTGGCAGCCTGCCAGCACCTCTCTGCGCCGCCGTCCCCGGCCTCCTGAGCGCCCCCCCCCCGCGTTGTGCCGGCTGTCTCCCAAGAGCCCGGCACTTCACCTCGGTGCCGGGCTCTTTTGCCGGCACTCGCGATTGCCGATTGCGCTGCAGCAGGCCCCTCCCCTTTAAGAAGGGGAGGAAGGCCTGCAGTACCACAGCGCGCCGTGCCGCAGCGTGTGGCACTGCGGCATGTTGCACTGCGATTTTCAGTTGCAGCGTCCCAAGAGGGATGCGGGGCGCCTCGAGTAGCGCTGCGCTTCCGCTGGGGCGCTGAAACTAAATTTCCGGTGGGTGTTCGCGACTCCTTCCGGGGCGGTACTTCCGGCGCCCTGGCGAGACTGGGGGCACCACCGAATTTCTAGGCCAATAGAGTTATACAGCACAGAAAGAAGCTCTTCGGCCCATCGTGTCCGCGCTGGCCATCAAGCCCTGTCTATTCTAATCCCATTTTCCAGCACTTGGTCCGTAGCCTTGTATGTTATGGCGTTTCAAGTGCTCATCTAAATGCTTCTTGAATGTTGTGAGGGTTCCTGCCGCTACCACCCTTTTAGGCAGTGAGTTCCAGATTCCAACCACCCTCTGGGTGAAAACGTTTTCCTCAAATCCCCTCTAAACCTCCTGCCCCTTACCTTGAAACTATGCCCCCTGGCTATTGACCCGTCTACTAAGGGGAAAAGTTCCTTTCTATCTACCCTATCTATGCCCCTCATAATTTTGTACACCTCAATCAGGTCCCCCCTCAGCCTTCTCTGCTCTAAGGAAAACAACCCCAGCCTGTCCAATCTCTCTTCATAGCTGAAGCGCTCAAGCCCAGGTAACATCCTGGTGAATCTCCTCTGCACCCTCTTCAATGCAATCACATCCTTCCTATAGTGTGGCGACCAGAACTGCACACATTATTCCAGCTGTGGCCTAACTAGCGTTTTGTACAGCTCCATCATAACCTCCCTGCTCTTATATTCTATGCCTTGGCTAATGAAGGCAAGTATCCCATATGCCTTTTTAACCACTTTATCTACCTGTCCTGCTGCTTTCAGGGATCTATGTACATGCACACCAAGGTCCCTCTGATCCTCTGCCCTTCCTAGGGTCCTACCATTCATTGTGTATTCCCTTGCCTTGTTAGTCCTCCCAAAATGCATCACCTCACACTTTTCAGGGTTAAATTCCATTTGCCACTGTTCTGCCCATCTGACCAACCCATCTATATTGTCCTGTAGCCTGAGGCTTCCCTCCTCGCTATTTACCACTCCACCAATTTTTGTGTCATCTGCGAACTTACTGATCATACCTCCTACATTCATATCTAAATCATTAATGTACACTACAAACAGAAAAGGACCCAGCACCAATCCATGCGGTACACCACTGAACACAGGCTTCCAGTCACAAAAACAACCTTCGACCATCACCCTCTGCCTCCTGCCGCTAAGCCAATATTGGATCCAATGTGCCAAATTGCCCTGGATCCCATGGGCTCTTACCTTCTTGACCAGTCTCCCATGTGGGACTTTGTCAAACGCCTTACTGAAGTCCATGTAGACTACATAAACTGCACTACCCTCATCCACACACCTAGTCACCCCCTCGAAAAATTCAATCAAATTGGTTAGACATGATCTCCCCCTGACAAAGCCATGCTGGCTATTCTTGATTAATCCTTGCATCTCCAAGTGGAGATTAATTCTGTCCCTCAGAATTTTTTCCAATAATTTCCCTACCACTGATGTTAGGCTCATCGGCCTGTAATTCCCTTGTTTATCCCTACCACCCTTCTTGAATAATGGTACTACGTTAGCTGTGCTCCAGTCCTCTGGCACCTCCCCTGTGGCCAGAGAGGCTCTGAAAATTTGTGTCAGAGCCCCTGCAATCTCCTCCCTTGCCTCACACAGCAGCCTGGGATACATCTCGTCTGGGCCTGGGGATTTATCCACTTTTAAGCCCGCTAAAACCGCTAGTACCTCCTCCCTCTCAATACTAATTTGTTCAAGTATATCACAATCCCTCTGCCTGATTTCTATGCCTACATTGTCCTTCTCCATAGTGAACACAGATGCAAAATATTCATTTAAAACCTCACCTACATCTTCCGGCTCTACACACAGATTGCCACTTTGGTCGCTAATGGACCCTACTCTTTCCTTGGTTATCCTCTTGCCCTTAATATACTTATAAAACACCTTTATTTTGCCCACCAGTGTTTTTTCATGCCCCCTCTTCGCTCGAATTTCTTTTTTAAGTACCCCCCCTGCACTTTCTATTCTCCTCTAGGGCTTCCACTGTTTTTAGTCCTTTGTATCTGCCAAAAGCCTCCCTTTTCTTCCCAACGTACAGCTTACTTTGGTCATGGTGTTCCCTCTGCTGAAGGGATTCAGCAGCAGAAGCTCTTTTTATTGATACTTTGGTCCTTTGGACTTCCGTCACTTGTTCCCCCTGCGCTCCGGGTATTCCGTCATGCTCCAGCCTGCGTCACCTCATTTGTTAAGTGCTGATATTCGTGTACGGGCCCTGGCAGTGTGTTTCGGCAGACTAGTTCCCATGGGAGGCAACGCGAAACAATCAGCTTTTTATTGATGAAATATGTATTTTTATGGAAACATTTTTCATGAAGGCTCAGCTTCTGACTAATCAAATATTTTAGCTTCCATATTTTAAAAACATATTTAATAAAAGAATCTTAGCATCAATTTGGAAAAACAGTTGTGCTGGTGAAAATCCTAGCTGAGTGGCAATCTTATCCCATATATTGTGCACACTGGGCTGATTGAGGGTGAGCAAACTGAAGGCAGGAACTGATGGCCCGGAATTTGTGGTCAGTGGCAAAGTGACGGCGCTCGCCACTGACCTGGAAGAAAGCTGCCCACAAAGATCTCGCAATCTCGGTGGTGAAAACTTTAGCTTTCTCAACCTTAATTTGATTGTAGCCCTATCTATAGGGGATCCCCAGCATACATTAGCAATGATGTCATCAAGCTGTCTAAGCAACCAATCACATTGAAGAATTCTCACTGACAGCAAACCAGGAAATAAAAGGCACTGATTATCATTCACTTTTTAAAAAATTTACAGAGAGCAAAATAAAGATTGGGACATACACATGGGGTTAAGGTAGAAGCTGAAACATCATAAACAGACTTTAAAAAATTTAAATATTTATTATTTTAATATCTAGTCATTTTTATGATAATGGAGAAATTTGACATTCAACAAATATAAAATTATTTTTCATGGCCAGAACGGTTGTTCAGCAGTCAGCAGTTAAAACCCCAGTTACACCTACTTCAACAAGATTTAACTTTTTATTGGATGTTTAACAGTGATAATAGAGCAGAAAAGGGGAAGTTTTTATCAGTTCCACTGATTTCACTGTTTGCCAGCTATAGGGAGTTCCACAGCACAATCTGTGGCGGAGCAGGGAATGACTGACTGCAACTTCAGGATTTCCATGTTTATCTGCGCATGCGCTACATCCTGAAGTTACGGTCAGTTTTAGAGGTGCAATGACGGTGAACTCTGATAGTTTCGCCGTCATTACCACCGCAAAATCCGGGCCGATGTGTTTTGCTCATTCTTACCTGCGTTAGAGTTAGGTATTGTTGCTCCCATTCTTTTCGCGCTATCTCGAGACGCTGCTCCCAAGAAGTCTGAATCTCCGTCATCTGGAGCTCATTCTCAGTCAGTGAATGTCGTAACTCCTCTGGTGAAAAAGAAGGGCAGCATGATGTTGCAATAAACCTTCTAAATGTGGGGTGGAAGCATGAGGTGTATGCAATGGAAGCAAGGTGTCAGGGTTTGGTGGGAGGATAGAAGGGGAGATTCTTCAGAAGGCTGGAGATAAACATAAGAACATATGAAAGAGCAGGAGTAGGCCATACGTCCCCTCGAGCCTGCACCACCATTCAATAAGATCATGGCTGATCTTCTATCTCAACTCCACTTTCCCGCCCTATCCCCATATCCCTCGATTTCCTTAGTATCCAAAAATCTATCTATCTATGAGAAGAACTAAAGGCTCGCGGCGTGATGAAGATTACTGAGAGTGCCGCGGAGTGGGACTCGTGGAAACCGCTATCCATCATATGATCCTGGATTATCATAGTTTAAATCATTCTCATAGTTAAGTGCCAGCGCCCCAAATCTTCAAGAATGTCTATCCTTGCTTTGAGGTCCAGATAACATGCCAGGAAAATAAACCGCAAACTCTGTCTGGTAATTGCTTTTGGCTAATGGACGTGTGCATCCAGAAGATCCCGTTCCAGCCTTCGAAAGTGATAGAGTAACACATCAGAGCGCAGTTTAAACAAATTAAAATATTAAAACGATTACATTCTGCCAAACCAGCCGCAGACACGTACTTGTTTCATCCTCGACCCTTTGCCCAGTGTTTCTAACTTTGGTGATCTTTGATCGCAGCCTAGCATTCTCAGCCTTCAGTTCCCGTATGAGTCGCTCTGTTGGATTTTCATTTATCACCGCCTTGTTCTGGATATTCTTAGTCCTTATGCGTGAAGGATGGACGGGATAATAATTACAACATTTCCTCTTTCAAATTCCTAATGTACAGATTAAAGCAGCAAGCAGCCACCCGGAAGCAGACTGTGGCCCCCGCTCCCTGCTACCCTCCTAGCTGTAATGAGTTGGACCAGGAAGAAGCGAGGAAAGAGGTGGAGGGAAAGAAAAAATGTACATGGGAAAAGGAGGGACGTTTAACCAGAAAAATACCCCGTGAAAATGTTTTTTTTTAAATCGCGTGATATTTAGCTACTTTGTGTTGCATTTATACACAAACCATTGGTTTGTACAAGTGTCAGCAGTGGCTCAGTAGCCGCACTCTCGCCTTGGAGTCAGAAGGTTGTGGGTTCAAGTCCCACTCCAGAGACTTGAGCACAAAATCTCGGCTGACACTCCCAGTGCAGTGCTGAGGAGTGCTGCACTGTCGGAGGTGCCGTTTTTCGGATGCAATGTTAAACCAAGGCCCCACCTGCCCTCTCGGGTGGGTGTAAAAAATCCCATGACGCTAACCCCCCCTGCGTCCTGGCCAACATTTACCCCTCAACCAATATCACTAAAAAACAGATGATCTGGTCATCATCACGTTGCTGTTTGCGGGAGCTTGCTGTGCACAAATTGGCTGTGGCATTTCCTACATCGCAACAGTGACTATACTTAAAAATTCCTTCAGTGGCTGTAAATTGGGACGTCCCGAGGTCGGTAAAGGTGCTGTCTCAATTCAAGTGAATTCCAAATAAGATACACATTAATTTTACCTCTCAGCGTAACGTAATGTTGATAGCGTTTCCTCGTAGCAGATGTCGGCTGGACTGACTGTTGCAATCTGTAAAACAATTCTTGATTCATTTAGAAAGCTGCACTCATCAAGTTGAGGGATGGCGGTGCTGAGAATGGATCACTCGTGATAGCATTAACCAGCCCCATGTCTCCTATCGTGGGACTGATGCAAGCCTCCCTCTACTCGACAATGGCGGAAGATTTCCGCTGTTCACTACTTATAACTTTCTTTATACAGGCATTTACAATTTTGCTTCAAAAAATAAATAGTAGAAATCTTCCCCCAATGTATCTTATTCCCAACCTCAGAAAAGCAGCCCAAAATGCACCCGTGTGACATATCTGCTCCTCACATCAGCCATGTTCCTGGTCTCTCTGAATGAGATAGTTAATATAGTACCAGTTCATCCCAGATTATTAGAACATAAGAAATAGGAGCAGGAATAGGCCATTTGGCTCCTCGAGCCTACTCCACCATTCAATAGGATCACGGCTGATCTTCTATCTCAACTCCACTTTCCTGCACTATCCCCATATCCCTTAATTCCCCTAGAGTCCAAAAATCTATCGATCTCAGTCTCGAATATACTCAACGACTGAGCATCCACAGCCCTCTGGGGCTCATTCTTCTAAACTCTAAGGAATATAGGCCTAGTCTCCTCAATCTCTCCTCATAGGACAATCCCCGCCATCCCAGGAATCAGTCTGGTGAACCTTCGTTGCACTCCCTCCAAGGCAAGTATATCCTTCCTTAGGTAAGAAGACCAAAACGGTACACAGTACAGTTAAGGGTACTTTTGTGCTGTAAATTCATACCTACTTGACACTGGGTTAAAACTGGTCATATTCATTTTGTAGCCAGAAGAAAAAGGAGACATTAATCTCCACAGCCTGGCCTGGATTCAAACCCTCAGATCCCAGAGGTGACCCATTGCACTATCCAACCCCTTCAACACTATTTGCTCTTAAACTAGGTCAAAAAAAGGAAACTTTATTGCCAGTAAGGCTCAGTTTGTCTGCACTATATATAAAAAGAACTTAGAATTTAGACATGGTAATACAACAAAACATTACTCTGTGGAAATAAGCAAGCTCTTTTAGAAGGTCTCGTTTGCCTCCCTTAAATCACTTCCTCTGTTGATCCACAGATCGAGCATCTGTGTCCTCATTCTGGCTATTAAAGTGGCGTTAAGGATGGATAAAAACAGGCAGAAATACATCTAAAGAAAGTAAATAACCAGACGGACAGAATTAATGGTGAATTGTGATGCAGATTCCCGAATGCATTGGGAGTGCAGTCACTTTGATTGCCTACCTAACAGTCACTGCATCTCAAACATAATTCATTGCTTTTATTTTGTTGTTTTGATGTGATAAGGTGCTGCATGAATGTAAGTATCGTCATAATAAAAGGAAATTAAAACAGTACAGACCATAAACAGCAGAAAAGTACAGATGTAATGAATAAAAGGAAGCATTTCCATCCCCAAAGTAAATGCTTGGAACAATTTGCCCGGCAGTGTAGTGGAGGCAAAAGTATTAAGGACACAATTGGATAATATAATGGGAGATTTTGGGTACTAAAATGAAGGTGAGCCAAATGTGCGCTATGAGGAGCCTACTGTTTTTTGTTTTTTTCTGGATGTTAGTTGGCGATCCTAATTGTTGCTGCCCCATCTTGAAATTTTGTGATAACTGGAAATGATGACAACCTCCAAGGATTTCAACTGAAGGAATATCGAGCGTGTGATTCTGGACAAAGTGGAACACCCTGGAAGGTGTAAATGCGCCAGCAGCCTCATCTCCATGTGGGGGACAACTTTATGATTATGATTATCACTTAGAGGTACAACTGGTAAATGGAATAATGATTGATTTGGAAAGCTAATCATCTCCTTGATGTTTCTGACCTTTTTTTTTTACTTAAATGTTGCTGATGATATCATTAGAGGGACATGACAGCAGAAAAGACCCCAATCATTATATAGAAAACTGAAATGGTACAATCGTAGAATAATTCTTGGTTAATGGCAGTTGCCAAGATAATCCTGTCCATTTAGGATCTAGGGTAAGGGTTCAGGGTCTAGGGTCCAGGGGCAGGGTTCAGGGTAAGAGTTCAGGGTCTAGGGTAAGGGGGCAGGGTTCAGGGTCCGGAGTCAGGGGTAAGGGTCCGGGTTCAGGTTCTGGGGTAAGGGTTCAGGGTCTGGGGTAAGGGTTCAGGGTCTGGGGTAAGGGTTCAGGGTCTGGGGTAAGGGTTATAAGAACATAAGAACAAAAGAAATAGGAGCAGGAGTAGGCCAATCGGCCCCTCGAGCCTGCTCCACCATTCAATAAGATCATGGCTGATCTGAACCTAACCTCAAATCTTCTATCACTCTCCATCCCACCCGAACCCATGTGATCTCCCGGGAGAGGCGAAAAACCAGATAAAAAACCCAATGGTCAATTTGGGAGAAAAAATCTGGGAAATTCCTCTCCGACCCATCTAGGCGATCGAAACTTGTCCAGGAGATCACTCTGTCAGAGTTCAGGGTCTAGGGTCAGAGTTCAGGGTCTAGGGTCAGAGTTCAGGGTCTAGGGTCAGGGTCAGGGTCCAGGTTTCAGGGTAAGAGGTCAGGGTTCAGGGTCTAGGCGGCAGGGTCCAGGGGCAGGGTTCAGGGTCTATGGTAAGAGTTGCAGGGTCCGGAGTAAGGGTCCGGGGTAAGGGTCCGGGGTAAGGGTCCGGGGTAAGGGTCCGGGGTAAGGGTTCGGGGTAAGGGTTCGGGGTCCGGGGTAAGGGTTCGGGGTCCGGGGTAAGGGTTCGGGGTCCGGGGTAAGGGTTCGGGGTCCGGGGTAAGGGTTCGGGGTCCGGGGTAAGGGTTCGGGGTCCGGGGTCCGGGGTAAGGGTTCGGGGTCCGGGGTAAGGGTTCGGGGTCCGGGGTAAGGGTTCGGGGTAAGGGTTCAGGGTCCGGGGTCCGGGGTAAGGGTTCGGGGTCCGGGGTAAGGGTTCGGGGTCCGGGGTAAGGGTTCGGGGTAAGGGTTCAGGGTCCGGGGTAAGGGTTCAGGGTCCGGGGTAAGGGTTCAGGGTCCGGGGTAAGGGTTCAGGGTCCGGGGTAAGGGTTCAGGGTCCGGGGTAAGGGTTCAGGGTCCGGGGTAAGGGTTCAGGGTCCGGGGTAAGGGTTCAGGGTCCGGGGTAAGGGTTCAGGGTCCGGGGTAAGGGTTCAGGGTCCGGGGTAAGGGTTCAGGGTCCGGGGTAAGGGTTCAGGGTCCGGGGTAAGGGTTCAGGGTCCGGGGTAAGGGGTAAGGGTTCAGGGTCCGGGGTAAGGGTTCAGGGTCCGGGGTAAGGGTTCAGGGTCTGGGGTAAGGGTCCAGGGTCTGGGGTAAGAGTCCAGGGTCTAGGTTTCACACAAGACTTTGATTTCTGAACGTCCTGTGAGTGGGATGCACGCTATTAGCAAACCTAACACACAATGTGAGGCACGGGCCAGCAAGGCTGAGCCTGGAAGCTGAGAAAGAGAAAAGACAGTTAAGCTGGAGAACGAAACAGAAAGCAGTCCTTTCAGACTTGCTCGCTAAATAGGTCTGCGTAGGCCGCACCTTTTTCTCATAGAACATTTACCATCATCGTCTTACTGTTTCCTCCCAGAGCTGATTGCAATAGTTTGGTGAGTGTGGAGTTTCTATAAGGCACGTGTAGCACCTTCCTCCCCATGGCTATTCCTGCTAAGGCACTGGGGAAAAAGACAGAACAAATGAAGACTTGGTTAGTTAGATAAAACATGCTATCGGTAGAGAAGCATACAAACCAGGAAGGAGTACAGTAGTGTAGTGATTGTATTACTGAACTAGTAATCCAGAGGCCTTGACTAATAATCCCAGAGAACAGGAGTTCAGAAATCCCACCATGGCAGTCTGAAAATTTGAATTCAGTTGAAACATTTTGGAAATGAAAGGCTGGTATCAGGAAAAGTTGCCACGAAGCTATCGGATTGTCGTAAAAACCCAACTGGCTCACTAATGTCCTTTAGGGAAGGAAACCTGCCGTCCTTACTTGGTCTGGGCCTATATGTAACTCCAGTCCCACACCAACGTGGTTGACTCTGAAGCAGCCAAGCGAGCCCCACAGTTTAAGGATGGGGAATAAATGCTGGCCTTGCTGCAACACCCAGATCCCGAGAATGAACGAACAAACAAACAAACAAAGCGAAGGAAGGCTCCCAGGCTCGATCCCTGGTCTGGGCTCATTTAGCTCATCCTAGTTTGTGGCAGCTGTAAGGAAGAAGCCCAAAAAATGGAGTTTTCAACAATCCTGCTGAACTCTGGAAGTTAATGATGAGAACCATGGGAACGTCAAGACATCACTGCGAGAAAAAGAGCCTTTCACACCCAGAGCTGATAGACCTAGGTCATCGAGGCCACAACGTGTGATACACATGATTTGCTTTTGTAACTTTAAGTTTATTCATTCCTTCAGTTAAAAAACTGCATTGCTTAAAACAACTCCAGCCCTTACAGTCAATTTAATGAGGAACAGCAGCAAATAATTTTAAACATTCTGGGCTGGATTTTACCAGCCCCGAGGAGGCGGGACTGCTGGGACAATCAAAAAGAATGGGAGCTGGTCCCGAACCCGCTCCCAACCCGCCTCCAACAAATCTTCCCGGGAGTCAATCCCCGATTTGCACAGGGACCCGACTCCTAGTGGCGGGAAGAGGATTATAGCCAGTTAACAGGTAGTTAACAAGCAGTTAAGAGGCTTTTTCCCATTTGTGACTTCTGCTGCGGGCTTCCTGACGTCGGGGAACCCCGCCAGGGTAAGTGAGGCGTGCTGTGGGTCTGTTGTAATGCTTGTGTATAGATGACAGCTGCAGAAGTGGTGTGAAGGATGCAATGGGACACTGGTGAGTATCAGAGGTAAGGAAATGTTGGGAAAGTCATTTTTAATGCGTTTAGATTTTTCTGTAGGTGACAAGCTTTAAAGTGTTTATGTGGCCTCACCTCATTGGGAGAAGTGACAGGTCGCTTCTGTTCCCTCACCTGCAACTGCCATCTGTTTTATCCTAAGGAGAGAGTCATTGGAGAACCTGGCTGCAAGGGCTCACCTTTGTACAGTGATTGTCAGTGTTTGACAGCACCTCAATGCTGTCAAACACTGTCAAATCATCTATCAAAAATAGATGGTTCATGTCCCTTTAAGAAAACCGGCTTTGAAGCATCATCAACTGACGTCACCTGACACCGGCTTTCCCTTAATTGGCCAGCAAGCCCGCAGGGCAGGCTTAACAAGGCCAATCAGGGGAAAATAGCGTCTGTGCGTCAGACGTTGCTGGGGGCAGGACTAGAACACGGAAGACAGCAGTCCCGCCCCCAACAAATCTCAGTAAATAAAATCCAGCCCTCTGTATCCATAGCAGTAGGATTCAAGTTAAAACCGAGGCCTGGACTAATGATCCGGAGACGTGAGTTCAAATCCCACCACGGCAGCTGGGGAATTTAAATTCAGTTAATTAAATTAATCTGGAATAAAAAGCCAGTATCAGTAATGGTAACCATGAAACTATTGGATTGTCGTAAAAACCCATCTGATTCACTAATGTCCTTTAGGGAAGGAAATCTGCCGTCCTTATATGTGACTCCAGGCCCACAGCAATGTGGTTAACTCTTAACTGTCCTCTGAAATGGCCTAGCAAGCCACTCAGTTGTCACCACCACTTCCCTGCGTGCTGTGACTGTGACGGGCTTGACAGCGACGCCCACATCCCATGAACGAATAAAAAAGCTAAGCCGTATTGCTGTAGCACCTAACAAATACAAGACAACTTACCTGCTTAAGTATGTTGCCTATTTTAATGTTTAGTATTAAAATGCTGCTAATCGTGTAAGTATAAGTGTTAATTAAGAAAAGTCTGACGCTTTAATTTTTTTTTGAGAAGAACACCGATTGGTGCACTGGTCCTCTGAAGGCTGGTTGGTTGTGTAAGTGTGACTATAACTTGCACCAGTTAATGCAAGACGGTTCACCTGAGCCAAGTTTAGGCATTTAATGATCTCCTAGAGATGGACGGTACATATTCCCAGATGGTTCCCAGCTCCTGTAACATTCCAGTTTAAACGTATGCAAACTTACTTATCCATTCACACTTACACACCAACTCATTCCAGGCTCGAATAAGATCTATGAATGTAGTAACAAATAAAAAAAAATGGACTTGCATTAAATTATAGCAATGGTTGGCTTTTAACTGTGGGCCTAATAATTACTCCCAAAAGCTGCCTTACACATGCCGCTTCTATTCTTTTCCATGTCTGACTCATCAGGAAATATTGAACAGGCTGAGGCTCTTTTCTCTAGAAAAGAGGCCGAGGGGTGACCTGATCGAGGTCTTTAGAATTATGAAGGGGTTTGAGAGGGTAGACTTAGAGAAGATATTTCCACTTGTTGGGGGAGTCCAAAACTAGAGGCCATAAATATAAGGTAGTCACTCATAAATCCAGTAAGGAGTTCAGGAGAAACTTCTCTACCCAGAGAGTGCTCTGCATGTGGCACTCACTACCACAGGGAGTAGTTGAGGAGAATAGCATAGATGCCTTTAAGGGGAAGTTAGATACGTACATGAGGGAGAAAGGAATAGAAGGATATGCAGATAGGTTGAGATGAAGTAGGTTGGGAGGAGGCTTGTGTGCATAAATACCGGCATAAACCAGTTGAGCCAAATGATATTTTCCTCTTTCAGACGCTGACCAATCTGCTATCCATTTTTTTGTTTTTTGCTCGATTTTATCCAGTTGTTGTACTGGAATCCTAATTCATTTACTTAGAGCCACCTAGCACCAAAAAACAAAGTACAGATCCTATTTTAGCATATTGAGAGAGATCCGGTTACCATTTAATGCAACTGGAATCACAAGTGACAATGGCTTCCATCTGTTAACTGTAGTAGAGATACACTCTGTAAGAAACTCAGAAATAATTCATGAGAAACAGTATACCTGTATAAACATTTAACTGAACAGTCTTTTCTACATAGTTCCAGAAGGTGTTCTTCAGAGAAGACAAAGGTGAGCAAAATTGTGGAACTCCATCAGTCCAGGATTAAGAGAGAACACATGGTCCACGTGATCGCCTGGACTGGTTTCGATCACCTGAGGGGTCCGAGAGGAATTTTCCAGTTACTTTTTTTCCCCCTTGTTGGCCCTGGGTTGGCCTCTGGTTTATTTTGCCTCTCCTAGGAGGCTGGGCGGGGGAGGAGGGAGGGATGAGGAAGGGGTGGTGGGCGTGAAGTGTCTAGTCATGGTGCTCCAGCTATCATGAGTGTGGGGCAGGCTTGATGGACCAGCTGGTCTTTTCCTGCCCGTCAATTTTGTATGTCGGTATGGTGTTTTACAGATTACCAACTGACTCATTCACATACCTCGGCAGTGGGATTCGTCGAGATGAGAAGAACACTTCAAGGAGATGACCACCAACTGATGCAGAACAATTTGCACGAAGAGCTGAAAGAATAGACTTGCCCCCCTCCCTATTGCCATGTTGGCGCGGTCCTGAGCCATACAGACCAGAAAGTCCCAGGTTTGATTCTTGGGCTATGCTGAGTTAGCTGATCTGTGCTAGGCAGCAATCAGCCTCCGTACTACCCCTTGTGCTGAGAAAGGAATTCCGGGGGTTCCTGCTCCTCATCATATGCATTTACCCCACCAGAATATGTGATTGCCGGGTCAGGATATCATTGAGCTCCCGGGGCCATATCCCATCAATATCGGTGCCTTCAGAATAGGGGAAAACATGGCACAAACAAAACATTGATCCATTCATGCTGTATGATTTTGCCATTCCCATTTGCAACATTTTCACAGTATGTTCTTTCAATTCCTTCCTCCCCTCCTAAACCCCCCACCCCAACCCCCGTCTCTGCACCTGCTTAATATCTGTTACATTTCCAGCTTTTTCCAGTTCTGATGAAGGGTCCCAGACCTGAAACATTAACTCTGTTTCTCTCTCCACGGATGCTGCCTGGCCTGCTGAGTATTTCCAGCATTTTCTGTTGTTATTTCAGATTTCCAGCATCCGCAGTATTTTGCTATTATATTGATCCATAAGGGCTATTTTAACTCTTCATCATCGCAATTGGATCAGCAATTGACCTCAGTACCCCGGAGTAGAGAGTGGGAAACAAAACAGCCCGGGCTTCTACTCTTGATTGCTCGTCGAACACATGACATTGGCGGGCAGACAAAGACCAGCTGGTCCATCAAGCCTGCTCCACACTCATGATGGCTGGAGCATCAGGACTTAAACACTTCCTCCCTCCCCCAATCCCTCCCTTCCTCCCCCACTTATCCAGTGGCCTCTGCTGAGAGTGAGCATGTGCAAGCATCCTAGGATTGGGCTAAACTGCGATGCCTCCACAGGTCAAATAGCCTGCTAACACTCGTATGAAGAACGGCCAAAGTATCAGAGGGCTTCTGTAGCCAGCGGAACTGTACTACAGCACCTTGAGGTGAGGAAGAAAGGAAATTGATAAAATAATATTAAGAACACACAATCAGCTTACTGATCCTTTTCATTAATTGAAATGTTAAGTTATTTTCAAATAATCGAGAACTCCCCCTGTATTTAGTGAACTCCCAAAAAATAGGCAAAGTAACCCTACTGCTACCTTCATTTAGTTAAGTAATTTGGATTCATTCCATTTGGTCCTCTTGTTATTTAAAATTCAAATAGTGTAGTCATTTCATTACTACTCTGTATCTTCTGCACACACTTGGGTGCACAAAGTACAATCCGCCCACCTAGCATTTTCTGCAGTGAAATTTTCACTGTATTTTTTGTTATTTGACCACCGTCTCCGCTGTCTTATCTTTAAGGGATCTCATTCTACCTGGGTCTTCAACAGAAGAGAAAATGAGGGCGACCCCAGACTTGACGGAGAGATAGTCAACAGAGACACAGAGATTGAATACACCGTGACATTTCCAGAAGATGCTGGGGAGTTTTTTTTTTTGGAAGCCCAAACCCAACATTTTTAGAAGAAGGGGAGAAAATTAAAGTGGAGATCCTCGACTTTACCCGGTTCTCCACCTCCCACTTTCAGTTTGCTGCCCGTGTTGTCCCACCTGATGACGTTGCCCAGAGTAGTTAGGCTGAGATTGATGGCGGCTCCCTCTCTCAGACGGTCGCCCTCAGAACCAGAGGACCTCTGCCGCTCGCTGCCGGCCAAGTCCACCAGGTTTATGTCAGACTGTTTTGTGAGGTGCTCTTTTAAAAATACCTGTGTGAAAGCACATCAAGCAGAAGTAACCATTGGTGTTCTACAA
Organism: Somniosus microcephalus; assembly: GCF_052327205.1. Lineage (NCBI taxonomy): Eukaryota > Metazoa > Chordata > Chondrichthyes > Squaliformes > Somniosidae > Somniosus > Somniosus microcephalus. Next base: position 31,920,685 of record NC_140989.1, read on the forward strand.
TCTGAATCGCTAGCCAAGCAGCTGTGCCATTGACCTAAAAGGACATAGTTCTTCTGCTTTAATTGAGCTTCAGTAAATAAGCAATAATGTCTTGATGTCTTTGGCGACGAGCTCCTCTTCCTTTTGTTGTTATTTTCAAACAGCCCTAAAATAACTAAAATGTTTCACAATCATTTGGAATACAGCAGCGAGTGAATCTATTCGATTGGTCACTTTCTCCAATGTTACAAACACTTGTGGTCAAAACCGTCCCTACCCAGCTGGTAATGTCCAATTACTCTCCATCAACAGTTCTCAACAGACTCAACTATTCCGACGCCCTCCTGGCCCGCCTCCCTCCTTGTATCCTCTGTAAACTTGAGCTCATCCAAAACTCTGTTGCCCGTATCCTAACTCGCACCTAGTCCCGCTCACCCCATCACCCCTGTGCTCGCTGACCTACATTGGTCCCCGGTTGAGCAACGCCTCAATTTTAAAATCCTCATTTTGTTTTCAAATCCCCCCCATGGCCTAGCCCCCCAATATTTCTGTAACTCCTCCAGCCCTACAACCTTCCGAGATCTCGGCGCTCCTCCAATTCTGGCCTCTTGCGCATCCCCGGTTTTAATCGCTCAATCATCGGTGGCCGCGCCTTCAGCTGCTTAAGCCCTAAGCTCTGGAATTCCCTCCTTAAGCCTCTCCGCCTCACTCTTCTCCTTTTAGAGGCTCCTTAAAACCTACCTCTTTGACCAAGCTTTTGGTCACCTATCCTAATATCTCCTTATGTGACTCGGTGTCAAACTTTGATTATTAACACTCCTGTGAAGCTCCTTGGGACATTTTACTAAGTTAAAGGTGCTATATAAATGCAAGTTGTTGTTGTCCTTTATTAAAAAATAATTTCCTTCCCCTCTTTTGGTTTCCCCTCACCAGTCTCTGTCAGAAAAGGCAGGCAGTCAACATATTCCCAATGCCTTTGCCAATACCATTCTTAGCCTTGCAGCTGGTAGGTACACAGCAACAGGCTGGGATGAATGATTTTCCCTTTCTCTCCATGGCAAGCGGCTGAGTCCCTGTTGTCAAGGCCGGTGACTCACCTTGACAGAGAATCGTGGGACCCCCATTCTACTGCTGGGTGATACAGTGCAGCAAGACACTTTATACAGACAATTTTTATTATACATGTAGAAATGGAATGGAATGATACAGAAAACTATTAACTCTCACTGTGAGCCTCTATAAAAGCAAAAAGAAAGACAATTACCAATAATGACTGCGGTTTGTCAGGAAGGTGACTGCCTCTGTCTATCACACGTACATCTTCGCAGGGCTAAAGGAAAGAATCTAACATAATGGTTGACATGAATCAGTCATTCATGAAATAATACTGAGCGGCCTACGGGTGGCGCTGTCCAGGGAGAGTATAAATACTCGGGCACGGGCCCAGCTTGTGCAGGACATTAACAGGAACTAGTGAAGGACACAACTAGACCTCCATGTTGTAAAACAGTTGATTAAAGCTTTGTTTAACGCTTAGACCAAGTGCCTAGTAGTTTTCTTACGTCAATGGTTACATTTATGGTCAGGTTCACGGAGGAGTAAAGATCTGAGGTTGCACACAGCAGGAAAGGTGATCCCAGGTAATGGCATCTTTAAAGTTTAATGATGTTCCCAACTTTAAAATAGAAATGGCAGGTGCTCCAATATTCGCTGCTACAAGAATGGTACGGACATACAAAACGTAATTTATGTAGTATGTGCAGCCTCCAGACTGGTGGCCCCCACTTATGCTTCCCAAGAGTCATCACTGTAATTTTTTCTTGAGATGCTTTAGTGTCAAAAGCAGATACCCTTAGTCCTGAAGTGTGTCAGAAATGATATCAATGTCAGTCATGTCACAAACAAAGCATGCTTATGACACAGCTTCACCAATGGTAATACAGCACGGTAACTTTTGCAGTCAATCAAATGGCAATTTGCCTAAAACTCTGTAAAGAAAGAATGAAAGACTTGCATTTCTATAGCGCCTTTCACGACCACCGGACATCCCAAAGCGCTTTACAGTCAATTAAATACTTTTGAAGTGTAGTCACTGTTGTAATGTAGGAAATACAGCAGCCAATTTACGCACAGCAAGCTCCCACAAACAGCAATGAGATGATGGCAAGATGCTTTAGTAATATTGGTTGAGGGATAAATATTGACCAGGACACGGTGGGGAACTCACCTGCTCTTCTTTGAAAAGTGGCATAGGATCTTTTATGTCCACCCGAGAAGGTGGACGGAGCCTCGGCTGAACACCTCATCCAAAAGACGGCACCTCTGACCAGTGCAGCACTCCCTCAGCACTGCACTGGGAGTGTCAGCCTCGGTTAATTGCTCTAATCTCTGCAGCGGAATTTGATCCCACAACCTTCTGACTCGGAGGCGAGAGTGCCACGACTGACACCTAACTTGCGTGCAACCCAACCTTGCAAGCACTAAGCCCCAAAATGCCACTGAAAGAGCATGTCTGCATCACCTATTCCACAGTAGGATCGATTGGCAGTCAAAATGGGAAGTGCAGCTGAAAAGGCCCATTTAACTTTTTAAAGAACAATTTTAAACTACTTATTAACAGTATTCACAACCTTCTGACCCGGAAGTGAGTGAGCATGCTACTAAGTGAGGCAAGGTGGCTCTTACAAATGCTCCTGTTGATATTAAGTTTGCAGTGTCTGTGACATAGAATTAAGATGCCCATTGGTGACAGTAAGTTTGTGAAAAGTAAAAGACTTTTATCGGCAGTGACATAACTTGCCTGTATTTGTGATGCTTTTGATTTATGTAGTGGATGCCACTCCATTGTTTATAGTCCATAACCCACTGGTCACCAATGCGTATTTTCTATTTGCTTAAAATATTCGGTAACTTCACTTTAGAATAATCATAGAATGACATAGCACAAAAAGGAGGCTATTCGGCCCATCCTGCCTGTGCCGGCTCTTTGAAAGAGTGATCCAATAAGTCCCACTCCCCTGCTCTTTTCCCTATAGCCCAGCAAGTTGTTAATTTTCAAGTATTTATCCAATTCCCTTTTGAAAGTTATTATTGAACCTGCTTCCACCGCCCTGTCAGGCGGTGCATTCTACATCACAACATTTTTCTTTCCGCATCTCACCTCTGCTTCTTTTGCCAATTATTTTAACTGTATCCTCTGGTTATCGACTCATCTTCCACTGGAAACAGTTTCTCCTTATTTACTCTATCAAAACCCTTCAAAATTTTGAACACCTCTATCAAATCTCCCCTTAACCTTCTCTGCTGTCGGGAGAACAACCCCAGCTTCTCCAGTCTCTCCACAAAACTGAAGTCATTTAATCCCTGGTACCAATTGTGGTGTATGTGCCTTTAAGAGCCCCAGGTGTGCTGTAATGCCGGTAATTGCCACTCGGGCTATATAAACCTGTATATTGTGTATATCCATTAGAACCCCCCCCAGACTTTGCTTAGTAAATACCTATGAACCAACTCCTGTCTTCAGTGTCTTTATCAACACACGGACACTACAGTGGCGACAAAGTGGAAACGGACTTACCTGCAATTCGGCAGCACCTCAAGGACATCGATTCCTCGGGCGTCCAGAAGACTCAAGGAAGTGAGAGAAGCTGTGGTTTCACCAGCTGGCCAAGCTGGTGGCAGGTACTGTGCTAATCCTTCCTGGGCGTCAGGCTGGGGCTCCAGCGGCTGGCTCTACAGCTGACACAGGCAGCGAAATCGGAGGCAAGCAATAACGGACTGGGAGGGAGCACTCGGGAGACGGCAAGCAGGTCAGCGTTCAGACCTCCAGCGGGAACAAGTCTCCAACAGTAAATTAAAAAAAAAGAGAACGGAAACCGCAGTAAACAGTGTTGTTATCGGCAGCAGCGGCGGGAAAGCATGGGAAGCGCCATATCTTTGCTACAGAAAAGAAAAAAAAAGCGCGGGAAGCACCATATCTTTTCTGAAATGCCTAAATCTGGTAATATTGATGCTTTTGATAGCGAAATAGAGGATTGGACCACATACGTGGAAAGAGTAGAGGTATATTGCACTGCAAATGGAATAGAAGATGAAAAAAAAGCTTCAGTACTTCTGAACTTAATGGGTGCAAAGACATATGGGCTGTTACGAAATTTAATCACTCCAGCCAAACCAAAGGACAAGAATTTTAAAGAAATTGTTGATACCCTGCAGGAGCACTGAAACCCAACACCGCTGCTGATAGCGGAACGATTCAAGTTCTTCAAGAGAAATCAACACAAGAATGAAAGTAATGCTGATTACCTAACTGAATTAAGAAAGCTATCAAAGTACTGCCAATTCAGGACTATCAGATTATCTTCGAGACAAATTCGTTTGCGGTCTCTTAAGTGAAGGAACACAAAAAAGACTGCTTTCTGAAAAAGATTTAACATTGGACAAAGCTTTCAGTATGGCTGTATCATACGAAGCAGCAGCAAAAGGAGCTGCAGAGATACAACAAAAGACACAGGACTTCGGCACCCATGAAATGACACAGGGTTTTGAAAGATGTTATCGCTGCGGCAGATCCACCCATAACCAGACAAGGACAAAGCATGCAGGCAATGCGGGAAGATTGGACACATTGCACGGGTATGCCGATCTGGACAAAATAAATCCACTGACAGGAAAAAAAAAATCAATAAAGAAAAGTACAGGAAGGTACAAATGATGACGGACAGTAGCTCCGAAGACCAGAAGAGCGATAGCGACTTCGAAAACAAGAGACTAAGCTGTCTCAAATTACATAATGTACTTGCCAAAGATGATTACCAAACCATTTGGGTTACCCTCACAATAGCAGGGTCCCCAGTTAAAATGGAGCTAGATACAGGATCAGCTCTAACCGTAATAAATCGACGGGATTACGAGGCGCTATTTTCGCATATACCTCTAAAAGACACATCCATTATCTTAAAAACATATACGGGGCAGAAAGTATACCCCAGAGGAAAAATAAGGGTGCCTGTTGTATACAACGGCAAAGAAATACAAAAGTTGTATTTATACATTCTACAAGATGGTGGTCCACTGTTGTTGGGACGTGAATGGATCAGGAAGATACGTTTAGACTGGCACTCCATTCAGGCACTGACGGTGACCAGTAAGGAAAAAAACATTGATGACATCATACCTGAACGATTAAAAGACATCTTGGCCAACGCCAAAGAAGTGTTTCAAGAGAAACTAGGAACCTTGAAAGGCATCACCGCCTCAATAAAAGTGGAAGATGCAGCAATACGTCCAGCAGTCGAGGCAGAGCTGGAGAATTTGGAAAAAGCAGGCGTATTATCCAAAATAGATTGGAGCGAATGGGCAACACCCATCGTTCCAGTCATGAAAAAAGCATTGAATAAAGATAAATCTGAAGAACAGAGAAAAATTCGCATCTGTGGTGACTTCAAGGTGACTGTAAACCCGGTCCTTCACACAGTACAGTATCCTCTTCCGAGGATAGAAGATATTTTCGCCTCACTATCCGGAGGGAAACGTTTCACCAAAATTGACTTGGCACAGACATATCTACAGATGGAGGTTGAGGAGGCCTCTAAAAAGTATCTCACGATAAACACACACAAAGGCCTGTACCAGTACAATCGACTGGTTTTTGGAGTAGCATCAGCTCCAGCTATCTGGCAAAGAGCTATGGAGCAAGTCCTGCAAGGGATTCCGGGGACTCAATGCTACCTAGACGACATCCTTATAACAGGAGAAAATGACAACGAGCACCTTGCCAATTTGGAGCAGGTGCTCACTAGGCTGAAAGAACGGGGCCTATGAGCGAATCGCCCCAAGTGCGAATTTTTCCAAAATCAGATATCATATTGTGGCCACATAATTAATAATGAAGGGTTGCATAAGTCACCTGAAAAAATTGAAGCGGTTATAAAGCCCCAGCACCTGAAAATGTTTCACAATTAAGGTCGTTCCTGGGATTAATAAATTACTATCATAAATTTTTACCGAACTTATCAACTCTTCTACACCCTCTTAATGAACTTCTACAAACAGGAGTGATTTGGAAATGGAACGAAGACTGTAAACGTGCCTTCCATAAATGCAAAGACTTAATCACATCCGAAGAAGTTTTGGCTCATTACAACCCATCACTGCCAATCAGACTGGTGTGCGATGCATCCCCTTACGGCATAGGAGCAGTATTATCCCATAAATTCCCTGATGGCTCAGAACGGCCAATAGCTTTTGCGTCACGCTCATTAAACTCAGCTGAGCGTAACTATGCCCAAATCGACAGGGAAGCACTCAGCCTGGTATAGGGAGTGAAGAAATTCAACCATTACCTACACGGACAAAAATTTACCTTGTTGACTGACCATCAACCCCTCATCTCCATATTCAACCCTAAAAAAGGTGTTCCCATTATGACAGCGCAAAGGCTACACAGGTGGTCCCTTTTTCTAGGGGCACACCAATACAACATAGAATACAAAGGGTCAAAACAGCATGGGAATGCTGACGGTTTATCGCGCCTACCGTTGCCAACGGTAGAAGAGGCACCTACAGTAGACCCAGTAGAGATGTTCCACTCTACCATAGTGGAATGTCTACCAGTGACAAATTCTGCCATTGAAAGGGAGACGAGAAATGACCCGACTCTCTCACGGGTCTACGATTTAACAGTGAAGGGATGGCCAGCACATGGCGAACCACTGTTGCCAGCATTCTCGCAAAGAAGAGAACAGCTGTCAGTGTGCCGAGGAACCTTGATGTGTGGATCCAGAGTGGTGATTCCACCCAAACTCCAGGATAAAGTGCTAAAGGAGCTTCACGAGGGGCATCTGGGTGGAGTGAAAATGAAGAACCTAGCTAGGGCGTTTGTATGGTGGCCAGGTATCGATGGAGACATCGAAGAAATGACCAAGAGCTGCCTAGGATGCCAGAAGGTCCAAAACGCTCCACCACAAGCCCCTCTACATCCATGGGAGTGGCCCTCATCTCCCTGGCAAAGGGTGCACATCGACTTTGCTGGTCCATTTATGGACTCAATGTTCTTAATCGCGGTTGATGCACACTCCAAGTGGCCAGAGGTAATAAAGATGTCCTCCACCACCACGGAAAAAACCATCACAGTATTAAGGACCATATTTGCCAGGAATGGGCTGCCGGAACAGATATGTTCTGATAATGGACCGCAATTTGTGTCCGAAGAATTCAGAAAGTTCTTAAAAAACAATGGGGTTAAGCACTACACGTCCGCCCCATACCATCCCGCCACCAATGGATTGGCTGAAAGGTTTGTCCAGACCTTCAAGAAGGCCATAAAGGCCATGGGTAATGAAGACATAAAACGTCAGCACAAGGTGGATAACTTCTTATTCGCATACAGGAATGCAACACATATGGTTACCAACCAAACTCCCGCCATGATGTTCTTCAATAGAAACCTAAGATGCCGGCTGGATTTGGTCAAGCCCAACATCAGAAGGGACGCGGAGAACCGGCAGTTTCAAGGCATGAATGAAAGGCCAACTAGGGCCTTCCAGATAGGTCAACAGGTTTTGGCCCGGGACTACCGTACCGAGAAATGGCAGCCTGGAACTATCTGCACACGACTAGGACCACTGATGTATACCGTGGACATCGGAGAAAGCATAATAAGGCGCCATGCTGACCAAATCATAAAGTCATCCGAAAAGGGACAACCTACACCACAACTCTATACATCTAACGATGAAGTAGAGATACCCATATCTACCTCCGATCCGGTGATATTGGAACCCAATGAACCCGACACTGGCATTCAAGCCGAATCAGCCTTGCCAGAAGAACCTACTACACCACCAGAAACTACTACACCCCCGAGGCGTTATCCGGACCGAGTCAGGAAGCCTCCTGAGAGACTAACTTATAATTAATTAACTACAGCAATGTATATTATTTTGCTTATAACATGTAATTAATAATTACTTAAAATATGATGTACTGGTTAGCTAAAAGGGGAGGAATTGTGGTGTATGTGCCTTTAAGAGCCCCAGGTGTGCTGTAATGCCGGTAATTGCCACTCGGGCTATATAAGCCTGTATATTGTGTATATCCGTTAGAACCCCCCCCAGACTTTGCTTAGTAAATACCTATGAACCAACTCCTGTCTTCAGTGTCTTTATCAACACACGGACACTACACCATTCTAGTAAATCTCCTCTCTACCTTCACCAAGGCCTTGGCATCCTTCCTAAAGCGTGGTGCCCAGAATTGGCCACAATACTCCAGCTGGGGCCTAAGCAGTGTTTTATAAAGGCTTACCATAACTTCCTTGCTTTTGTACTCTATACCTCTATTTATAAAGCCAAGGATCCCCTTTGCCTTTTTAAAATGCACCCCCTTTAAAAAAAGTACCATTTAATTTATATTACCTCTCTTCATTCTTCCTACCAAAATGAATCACTTCACACTTCTCTGCATTAAATTTCATCTGCCCTGTGTCTGCCTATTTCATCAGTCTATCTATGTCCTCCTGAAGTCTGTTATATCCTCCTCATTGTTTATTACATTTGAGTTTCGTGCCATCTGCATACATTGAAATTATGCCCAAGACCAGGTTATTAATATAATAGTAAACTTTGCACAAGTTATTTCAATTGACTATGGTTAATGACTAAGACGACTGTCTGAATTGGTGCAACCACATTTGCTGCCTTTATCCACAGACCCGATAGGCTTGTACCTGTTTGAATCGGATGGTGATGATCATGTGTGAACGGCTGCTGGTCGTGTTGATATTGGTGGATGCCGTGCTCCTCTTCTTATTTCCTTCCTTCATCAACTGTTCAATCTGCTCGTAGCTTTCACAAGGCACTGATTTTAGATCCTCCACATAGAAACCCCTTTGGGGGCTTTCTCGCACTTTTAGACCCCCAGGCTGTTTATTCTTGGATAACAAGTCAATCACCTAGGAAACATATTGGTTTTAGAGGCAGTAAAAATAACCAGGCTGTTCTTCTTTCTTTTAACTTTTAGACTGCTGGAAATTCCAGTCTCCCTGGGTCAGCCAGTTCTTTTTTCCGTTTTCAGCTCATACACTGCGAGACTGAAATGAACCCTAACATTACAGTAATAAAGATGCACAATTATCAAGCTTGCCCAAATTGTTGTAAGTTTTGCTATTTAATAATAAATAAAGTCAAGGTAACTCCTTGTGTAGTGTCAATATAAGAGCAATATTTGTCTAAAACAAGTTTCTATTGGTTACATATCTAAAGGCTGGTTTTTCAGCCAATGCAAAGCTTAGGTTGTGAAGATTCATATCATCACATCTATGAAGTGTGCAGTCTTCACACAGCTTCTATATGAGCACCTCCAGCCCACCAACATCCTAGATAATGCCAAACAGTTATGTGTGGGAACCAGAAACTCCCCTGTATAATTAACTGGAGTACACATTGACATATAATACATTATTTATTTATTTATTTCACTGGAACCAACCCGAAAGGCTGATCTGTGCTTACAAAGCAAAAATTCTTGGTATAGTATAATCAAGTTAATAAAATGTCCACTTATCCAAAAATCATTGGTTTCCAATGCACTAGAAAGATCTTTGAGCTTATCCTCTTGGAACTTGCCTTTATCTTATACCAGCATATCACCTACTTAATGCATACATTCACACTATGACAAGAGTTGGACAATATTGAAATATTTCATGCATATGCCAATAAAGAGGAAAAATTACCCTTTCATTGTAGATTTCCAACATACTGAAATAAATCTGTGAAAGAAAAGAAATTAATCTGGGACTTTAATACTATGTTACACTCAACAAAATCATCCTACATTCATAACACAGACATCTCCCTCTTACATCATTAACCTCTCCGTGCATTCCAGACTGACGGACATTTCAGTGTCTATCACCATTCAGTTAATGGCCGTCAAGATAAATAGGTAATGATAGGGTAACTCAAGCCAATTATAATCAAAAATTCAATTGAGAGATTTGGATCACATCAGAAACCACTAACGAGAGCAAAGCTTAAGCAGTTTATGAATGATCCCTGAATCATAACACTGAATTACTGCCTTGAATTCATTCAGGAATATTGGGTATAGTTCACAATATATACCAGCTAGTAAATTTCCTCTTCAATGGGTTTTCCTGCTCTTACGGTGTAGTTTGATGGGGATGTTCCTCGATACTATTTATATGTGAAATAATGCTGTTTGATAGCGGACATTGATTCGTACTCCAATTGTCCCCTATCTAGTCCCTGTTACTACCAGGAAATATGTATCCTAATAATTGCTGCATAACCAGCCCTATGCAACTTGAGTTTTCCCTGTGTCCATTCGTGTGCGCATTTTGGCTGCCGCTCCGGACCCGAGGCGATCGCTTCTATTTCCACTTTTTTCTCCCCCTTTTTCTTTTCTCTCTACCCCTCCTTGACCACTCTCTCCTGTCGTCATGCCTCCTTTTATTCCTCCTCTCCTGGGTACTCTGCCCTCCCAAATCTCTCTCTCAACCCTTCTCTGGAATTCCCTCCATAAACCTCTGCGTCTCTCTATACTTCTCTTTCCTCCTTTAAGACGCTCCTTAAAACCTACCTCTTTGACCAAGCTTTTGGTCATCTGCCCTAATTTCTCCTTATATGGCTCGGTGTCAAATCTTGTTTTATAACGCTCCTGTGAAGCACCTTGGGACGTTTTACTACATTAAGAACATAAGAAATAGGAGCAGGAGTAGGCCATTCGGCCCCTCGAGCCTGCTCCACCATTCAATAAGATCATGGCTGATCTTCTAACTCAACTCCACCTTCCTGCACTATCCCCATATCCCTTGATTCCCTTAATATCCAAAAATCTATCAATCTCTGTCTTGAATATACTCAACGACTGAGCCTCCACAGCCCTCTGGGGTAGAGAATTCCAAAGATTCACCACCCTCTGAGTGAAGAAATTTACCCTCATCTCAGTCCTAAATGGCCAGCCCCTTATTCTGAGACTGTGACCCCTGGTTCTAGACTGCCCAGCCAGGGGAAACATCCTCCCTGCATCTACCCTGTCAAGCCCTGTAAGAATTATGTATGTTGCAATGAGGTCACCTCTCATTCTTGTAAACTCTAGAGAATATAGGCTTAGTCTACTCAATCTCTCCTCATAGGACAATCCCCCCATCCCAAGAATCAATCTGGTGAATCTGCGTTGCACTCCCTCTATGGCAAGTATATCCTTCCTTAGATAAGGAGACCAAAATTGTACACAATACTCCAGGTGTGGTCTCACCAGGGCCCTATATAATTACAGTAAGATGTCTTTACTCTTATACTCAAATCCTCTTGTAATAAAGGCCAACATACCATTTGCTTTCCTAATTGCTTGCTGTGCCTGCATGTTAACTTTCAGTGATTCGTGTACAAGGACACCCAGGTCCCTCTGAACACCAACATTTCCCAATCTCTCACCATTTAAAACAATACTCTACTTTTCTATTTTTCCTACCAAAGTGGATAACTTCACATTTCTCCACATTATATTCCATTTGCCATGTTCTTGCCCACTCACTTAGCCTGTCTATATCCCCTTTAACACGCTATATGTTGTTGTGTTGAAGTTATGAACTAACACCTAAAGACACATTTGGCTTATGTGAACTGCTAAGTTATTTCAGTCACAGAGTAGAGGAAGATTACAATCTGCACATGCTCACTGTTGTCAGACCAGAGTAAAACAAGAATGTGTATGATATATTCCAGCAGATCTCGCTGCTGTTGCACACAGTCAGTTAGAGGATACACTCTCTTTCTCTCACCTGTCATATCACAGAGAATGGACGACTACAATTATATCTTCCTCTCCTTTTAGGTACACTGTTCTGTTCTTCCCTCTTTACGTCTACGTCCGTTGTTGTCTCCCTTTCTTACCTTTGTTCTGTCCATGTCTGGTTCTGTCCTTTTCTGCTTTTTCTGGATGTCTCCTTTTGTGTTTATCGCTCCCTTTCTGTCTTCTTTCACTCAGCCTCTTATTCCTATCGTCTCCTGTATTGATTCCCAGCCCATCACTCCCTTGTTCATTTTGCTCTTCCTCATTCCCGATTATTGTCCTATCCCTCTTGCTTCCTGCAAAATGGCCTCGTTTCCATTGTTTCCTCTATCCCTTCCCACCTCATTGCTCCTATTGACTTCCATACAGCTTTCCTGTAGTGTCAAACCCCCATGTCATCCTCACTGCATTGTTGCCTTCTTTCCCCTCGTCCCTCTCCCATTGCTGCACCCATCATGTTGTCCCCAGGTTCTCTCCCTCAACCCCATCTGTCCCGTCACACTTGCCTTCTGTACTGCCAACCCTCCACATCACGGTCTGTCCTAACCCTCACCCCTATCCTCCTCTCCCATGTTATTGACCTTTAATTCCACACTCTCTTATCTGTCTGTTGTCTCATGTGCTTTATCCTCCAATCCCAATTGGCCTCTGACTCTCCCATCCCCATTTCCCCCGTAACTTTCACCTAACTCTCCCTGTATGTCTGTGTCCGAGGCCAATAGGGATTGGGGGATAAAGCACGAGACTATAACTCTGTCTCTCAGTCAGTTCTTCTGCCACCAGCTGTAAGTTATTTTGTAATATTTAAAATCTTTAAAAAATGAATCTTTTAATTTTGATCTCTTAAATATTAATGAATTCATTCACAATAAACCCGCTCCAGCTCAAATAATTTGTGGCAAACCTCTCTTTAATGTTCATCTTTTTAAAATGAACCTAACTTTGAATTGCTTCTGTTACTTTTTGACTTTTCTCTTTGGACCCTCATGTATTTATTCAATTAACCCACTGCAGGATCACTCCCATTGAGGGCTCATTTTTATTTAGTTAATTAATCTGGAGAAACCCTGTGCTCTGAGGCCAAAAAGACTTATTTCTGATTGGGCTCTATTTCCTCCATTTAATCTTTTATTTATTTATTTTTATTCGTTCTCGGGAATGTGGACGTCACTGGCAAGGCCGGCATTTATTGCCCATCCCTAGCTTCTCCTGAGCAAGTGGTGGTGAGCGGCCTTCTTCAACCCCTGGTAGTGGTTTCTACAGCCTCAGCCCTGACCTCTCAGCATTCTTCCATGCCCATCTGTGTCCGTGTTGGCGGTGCGCTCTCCCTATTCCTCTGTAGCTCTCTACACTTAGGTCCTGCTCTCTTTGGGCCTCCATTATCAAGAGCTGTGGAGGCAGAGTCAGTGAATATATTCAAGGTGGAGATAGACAGATTTTTGAGCTACAGGGGAGTCAAGGGTTATGGGGAACAGGCAGAAAGTGGAGTTGAGGCCAAGATCAGATCAGCCATGATCTTATTGAATGGCGGAGCAGGCTCGAGGGGCCGAATGGCCGACTCCTGCTCCTATTTCTTATGTTCTTAAATCCTCCATCCAACTCTACTCCTCTCTATTTAGATTTATTTGAAATGGCAGCGCCTACCTGTGTCCCACTTTATGTAAGGGACTCAGAAGGAGACCTAACCAATCTGGTGTATAGCGAGTACAGTATATTTTATTAGTAGCAGATTTACAAGAATATATAGCAGCCACAGAGTTAACAAGTGGACTCACTCGCAAAGCACAATTCTTGTGTACAAGAATGGCCTAGTACTTCAACAAGTTAAAGCGATTAATGCAACAGAAGCAATGTTACCCGATCCTACTGGGAGGAGTGCTGACTTCCGAAATTCTTTCTTATCTCCCTCAATATGTGGAACTTGTGCTGTCTTTATACCTCGCCTCATCTCCTAGAATCCTAACCCCATCTTGTTATTCACATTCTTTTAGTTGAGTCATCATCCCTTGGTCAATAGCCTGTTATGGAGGACTGATAGCTGCTGGACTTAATCTAGGAGGAGGCATCCGTGAGGTGCCTTGGCCAGTTGATTAATGAATGGTGTTTCTACAACAGTTAGCCTTGAACAGCCAGCTGGGTTTCCTCTGCTAAACTTCTGAAATGGTTAATGACTTGTAAAAGCAGCTATAGAGCCTGTTTGAAAAGCATGCTGGGATACTTAGCCATCTCTAGTAATGTGCAATATATAAATAAGCATCATTTAGGTGTTCTAGGCTGTAACTTACACTTACAGTCTGCCTCCATCAACTCTCCCACACCCATTACCCACTAATACCTACTACCAGTCTCCACAGTACCCATTGCGCATCTCAAAGCTATAATCCTCCACCAACTGCTCCCCAATACCCACTAAACCCTAATACCCACTACCTCCAAACATTTCACTTGACGGTAGCTAATGCTTACCTGGTACTGTTTATCAAGTTCCTGATTTTGTTTAATTGCTTTGAACAACTCATCACAAGTTAATGGGATTATCCCTCTGTCCGGACCATAACCGATCATGGAGTAGCTCTTCCCTGAGCCGGTCTGACCATAGGCTAACAGTGTAGCGTTGTAACCTTTCCACGCATTGTTCAACACTCCTTGGCCAAGGTCACCGAACACCCTTCTCTAAGAAAACAAATTTTAAACAGAATTCAGTGTTTTTCTTTCCCCTCCATTTTCTCCCCCTTCTTTCCTGAGAAAACTGACTCCATGCTGGTGATGAAAACCCTCCGGAATTAACTCCATCTCCCCGCCTTGGTCCCGTAACCCTTAATACCCTTGCCTAACAAAAATCTCAGTTGTGAAATTTTCAACTGACCCCCAGCCTCAACAGTCTGTTGGGGGAGAGAATTCCAGATTTCCACTGCCCTTTGTGTGAAGAAGTGCTTCTTGACATCACCCCTGAACGGCCTAGCTCTGATTTTAAGGTTATGCCCCCTTGTTCTGGACTTCCCCCCACCGGAGGAAATAATTTCTATCGACCCTATTAAATCCTTTAATCATCTTAAATACATCAATTAATCACCCCTTAATCTCTATACTCAAGGGAATACAAGCCTAATCTATGCAACCTGTTCTTGTAATTTAACCTTTTCAGCCCTGGTATTATTCTGGTGAATCTGCATTGGATCCACTCCAAGGCCAATATATCCTTCCTGTGGTGCGGTGCCCAGGACCGAACGCAGTGACACCAGACAGGGTCTAACCAGAGCTTTGTACAGCTGTGACATAACTTCCACTCCTTTGTATGCCAGCCCTCTTGAGATAAAGGCCAACGTCCTATTAGCCTTTTTAAATTATATTTTCGTACCTGTCCACTAGATTTTAGTGATTTCTGTACTTGGAGCTCTAAATCTCTCTGCTCATCCACAGTTCCTAGCTTCTCGCCGTTTAGAAAATACTCTGATCTATGAGAGATCAAGGAGCACACCGAGCAACACTTCTGCTCACTGAGCCAGCAGGCAAGCTTCAAAGTCCAGCCTTGAGGCATTCCACATTATCAGAATGGTCCTGGGACAGGAACCCCAGCATCAGCCTTTAATGCCTCATTCAGCCTGGCCCTTAAAAGTGTTTTTGTTGGTGGTGCAATGACCGGGGCAAATAGAGAAAAGAGGAGATATAGCTTGAATGAGAGATATGTACCCTTCCAGAAATGTGAGGGTATACACATCAGGAAAGGAAGAACAGGCTGGGTCTTCTTTCTCTTGAAAAAAGAAGGCTGAGGGGTAACCTAATAGAGGTCTTTAAAATTGAGAGGTTTTGATAGAGTGGCTACAGAGTGTTTCCACTTGCGGGGAAGAATATAACTAGAGGCCATCAATATAAGATAGTCACCAAGAAATCCAATCAGTAATTCAGAAGAAACTTCTTTACCCAAAGAGTGGTGAGAATGTGGAACTCGCTGCCACAGGGAGTGGTTGAAGCGAATAGTATAGATGCATTTAAGGGGAGGCTGGACAAGCATATGAGGGAGAAGGGAATCGAGGGTTATGTTGATAGATTTAGATGAGGAAAGACGGGAGGAGGTTCGAGTGGCGCACAAACACCGGCATGGACTGGTTGGGCCGAATGACTTGTTTCTGTGCCGTATATCCTATGTAATCCTATGTAATTCCAAAAAATAACCCAAAGGCAACAAGGCTTATGTACTTAAATGGACAGAGGGGCCAGACCATCTTTCATATAGTGGTTGTAATGTTGGGAATTACAGGTTCCACTAGTGAAGAGAGAACCTCAGTTTATTAGACGTTCACACCGCATAATTTAATTATATCTCCGTGTGCTATTCTAGCATAGAATATAAAGGAAAAGAAAAAGCCTTTCAGCTCAGCAAGATAATCTCAAGAGAAACGTGTTACTAGAATTTATTACAGGTTAACCTAGTCCCAAACCTACTGTGATAAAATGTCACAGGGAATGTACCCTGTTTGAAAGGATAATGAAGGAGAGCCAACACGGATTTGTAAAAGGCAGATTGTGTTTGACTAATCTAATTGAATTTTTTGATGAAGTAACAGGGAGGATTGATGAAGGGAATGCAATGGATGTTGTCTGCATGGATTTTTGGAAGGCGTTTGACAAAGTACCACATAGAAGGCCGGTTAACAAAATTGTGGCTCATGGAATAGGTGGGTCAGTGGCAGCTTGGATAAGGAATTGGCTTAAGGACAGAAAACAGCGAGTTGTGGTAAAAGGCTATTTTTCAGACTGGAGGATGGTAGACAGTGGTGTTCCCCAAGGGTCAGTGTGGGGCCACTGCATATATATAAATAAATGACCTGGATATTGGAATACAGAGTAGAATTTCTAAATTTGCCGATGACACCAAACTTGGAGGGGTGGCAAACAGTGAGGATGATACCAATCGACTGCAACAGGACATAGAAAGGCTAGCAGAATGGGCAGACAAGTGGCAGATGGAATTTAATACAGAAAAGTGTGAGGTGATGCATTTAAGAACATAAGAACATAAGAAATAGGAGCTGGAATAGGCCACTTGGCCCCTGGAGCCTGCTCCGTCATTCAATAAGATGATGGCTGATCTTGGGCTCAAAGCCACTTCCCTGCCCGCTCCCCATAACCCTTCACTCCCTTACCTTGTAAAAATCTGTCTATCTCCACCTTAAATGTATTTAATGACCCAGCCTCCACAGCTCTCTGGGGCAGAGAATTCCACAGATTTACGACCCTCTGAGTGAAGAAATTCCTCCTCATCTCTGTTCTAAAAGGGCGACCCTTTATTCTGAAACTATGCCCCCGAGTTCTAGATTTCCCCATGAGGGGAAACATCCTCTCTGCTTCTACCTTGTCGAGCCCCCTCAGTATCTTATATGTTTCAATAAGATCACCTCTCATTCTTCTAAATTCCAATGAGTATAGGCCCAACCTGCTCAACCTTTCTTCATAAGTCAAGCCCCTCATCTCAGGAACCAACCGAGTGAATCGTCTCTGAACTGCCTCCAATGCAAGTATATTCTTCCTTTGGGGGGACTAACAAGGCAAGGGAATATACAATGAATGGTAAGACCCTAGGCAGGATGGAGGGTCAGAGGGATCTGGGTGTGCAAGTACACAGATCCCTGAAGGCAGCGGAACAGGTGGATAAGGTGGTAAAAAAGGCATATGGGATACTTGCCTTCATTAGCCGAGGCATAGAATATAAGAGCAAGGAGGTTATGATGGAGCTGTATAAAACACTGGTTAGGCCACAGCTGGAATACTGTGTGCAGTTCTGGTCGCCACACTACAGGAAGGATGTGATAGCTTTGGAGAGGGTGCAGAGGAGATTCACCAGGATGTTACCAGGGCTGGAGCGCTTCAGCTATGAAGAGAGACTGGGCAGATTGGGTTTGTTTTCCTTGGAGCAGAGGAGGCTGAGGGGGGACATGATTGAGGTGTACAAAATTATGAGGGGCATAGATAGGATGGATACTAAGGAGCTTTTTCCCTTAGTAGAAGGGTCAATAACTAGGGGGCATAGATTCAAGGTAAAGGGCGGGAGGTTTAGAGGGGATTTGAGAAAGAACTTTTTCACCCAGAGGGTGGTTGGAGTCTGGAACTCACTGCCTGAAAGGGTTGTGGAGGCTGGAACCCTCACAACATTCAAGAAGCATTTGGATGAGCACTTGAAATGCCATAGCATACAAGGCTACGGACCAAATGCTGGAATATGGGATTAGATTAGACAGGGCTTGATGGCCGGCGCGGACACGATGGGCCGAAGGGCCTCTATCCATGCTGTATAACTCTATGACTCTATAAATAAGGAGACCAAAACTGTATGCAGTACTCAAGGTGTGGTCTCACCAATAACCTGTACAGTTGTAGCAGGACTTCCCTGCTTTTATACTCCAACCCCCTTGAAATAAAGGCCAACATTCCATTTGCCTTTTTGATTACTTGCTGTACCTGCATGCTAACTTTTTGTGTTTCATGCACAAGGACCCCCAGGTCCCTCTCAACTGTAGCATTTTGTAATCTCTCTCCATTTAAATAATAATTTGCTTTTTATTTTTCCTGCCAAAGTGGATAACCTCGCACTTTCCCACATTATACTCCATCTGCCAAATGTTTGCCCACTCACTTAGCCTGTCTATATTGCTTTGCAGATTCTTTGAGTCCTCTGCACAACTTGCTTTCCCACCCATCTTTGTATCATCCGCAAACTTGGCTACATTACACTCGGTCCCTTCATCCAAGTCATTAATGTAGATTGTAAATAGTTGAGGCCCCAGCACCGATCCCTGTGGCACCCCACTAGTTACCGTTTGCCAACTGGAAAATTACCCATTTATCCCGACTCTCTGCTTTCTGTTAGTTAGCCAATTCTCTATCCATGCTAATATATTACCCCCAACTCCATGAGCTCTTATCTTATGCAGTAACTTTTTATGTGGCACCTTATTGAATGCCTTCTGGAAATCCAAATACTCCACATCCACTGGCTCACCTTTATCTACCCTGCTCGTTACATCCTCAAAGAACTCCAGCAAATTTGTTAAACATGATTTCCCTTTCATAAAACCATGCTGACACTGCTTGACTGCATTATGATTTTCCAAATGCCCTGCTACCGCTTCCTTAATGAAAGACTCCAGCATTTTCCCAACGACAGATGTTAGGCTAACTGGTCTATAGTTTCCTGCTTTCTGTCTCCCTCCTTTCTTAAATAGGGGTGTTACATTTGCCGTTTTCCAATCCGCTGGGACCTCTCCAGAGTCCAGGTATTTTGGTATATTGCAACCAATGCATCCACTATCTCTGCAGCCACTTCTTTTAAGACCCTGGGATACAGGCCATCTGGTCCAGGGGACTTGTCGTCTTGTAGTCCCATTATTTTACCAAGTACTTTTTCCTTAGTGATAGTGATTGTCTTTAGTTCCCCCCTCCCTGTGGCCCCTTGATTATCCATTATTGGGATGTTGTTAGTGTCTTCTACCGTGAAGACAGATACAAAATATTTGTTTAGAGTCTCTGCCATTTCCCCGTTCCCCATTATTAATTCCCCATTCGCATCCTCTAAGGGACCAACATTTACTTTAGCTACTCTCTTCCTTTTTATATACCTGTAGAAGCTCTTACTATCTGTTTTAATATTTCTTGCCAGTTTAGTCTCATAATTCATCTTCTCTCGCTTTACTATTTTTTTAGTCATCCTTTGCTGGGTTTTTTTAAATTTCCCAATCCTCTGGCCTCCCACCAATCTTGCTAACATTGTATGCCTTTGTTTTCAATTTGATACCATCCTTTACTTCCTTAGTTAGCCACGGATAGTGCTCCCTTCTCTTAAAATCTTTCTTTCTCACTGGAATATATTTCTGTTGAGAGTTATGAAATATCTCCTTAAATATCCGCCACTGCATTTCAACTGTCTTATCTTTTAATTTATTTTTCCAGTCCACTTTAGCCAGTTCTGCCCTCATGCCATTGTAATTGCCTTTGTTTAAGATCAGGGCACTGGTTTCAGATACAACTTTCTCACCCTCCAACTGAATTTGAAATTCAGCCATGTTATGATCACTCTTACCTAGAGGATCCTTTACTATGAGATCATTTATTAATTCTGTCTCATTACACAGTACCAGATCCAAGATAGCCTGCTCTCTGGTACTGTTCTAGGAAACCATCCTGGATACACTGTATGAAATCCGCCACAAGGCTACCATGGCCAATCTGATTTGTCCAATCAATATGGAGATTAAAATCACCCATGAGTATTACCATACCTTTTTTTACAGGCCTCCATTATTTGTTGATTTATACTCTGTCCAACAGTACTGCTACTATTCGGGGGCCTGTAGACTACCAGAGACTTTTTCCCCTTATTATTTTTTACCTCCACCCAAACCAATTCTACATCTTGATCTTCTGAGCCAATATCACTTCTCACCACTGCCCTGATCCCATCCTTTAGCAACAAAGCCACCCCACCTCCTTTTCCTTTCTGTCTATCCTTCCGAATTGTCAAATTCCCTGGAATATTCAGTTCCCAGCCCTGGTCACCTTGCAACCATGCCTCTGTAAAGGCGATCAGATCATGCCCATTTGTATCTATTTGTGCCATCAACTCATTTATCTTGTTATGAATGCTGCGTGCATTCAGATATAGAGCTTTTAACTTTGTCTTTTTACCATTTCTCCTTGTTTTGGCCCCATTTTCTGTTGCACTCTAATTTTTAAACATTCTGTCCCTTCCTGTCACACTCTGGTTATTATTTCCCCTGCTCTATTGTTTTCTCATTTCTCATTGACTTTTTAAATTCCTGCTCACCTGAACCCTCCACCCCGACTACTTAGTTTTGGCAGAAGGAACAGGAAGAGGCAAAATACACTTAATGGCACAGTTTTAAAGAGTGTGCAGGGACAGAGGGACCTGGGAGTTAATGTGCATAGGTCCCTGAAGGTGGCAGGACATATTGAGAGAGTGGTTAGCAAAGCATATGGGATCTTGGGTTTCATAAACAGAGGTACTGAGTACAAAAGTAGAGAAGTTATGCTGAACCTTTATAAAGCGCTGGTTAGGCTACACTTGGAGTACTGCGTCCAGTTCTGGTCACCACACTTTAGGAAGGATGTGAAGGCACTTGAGAGGGTGCAGAGGAGATTTACCAGAATGGTTCCGGGATGGGGGATCTTAGCTACAAGGACAGGTTGGAGAAGCTGGATTTGTTCTCATTAGAGCAAAGGAGGTTGAGGGGTGATTTGATAGAGGTGCAAAAGATTATGACGGGTTTGGATAGGCTAGACGGGGAAAGGCTGTTCCCACTAGTTGATGGTACAAAGACTCGGGTACACAGATTTAAGGTTTTGGGCAAGAGATACAGGGGGGATTGTGAGGAAAAGCTTTTTTACACAGCGAGTGGCGAGGACCTGGAACTCGCTGCTGACGGAAGTGGTGGAAGCGGAGACACTCGATGTTTTCAGGGGAGAATGGATAGGCACTTGAGGGAAATAAACTTGCAGGGCTACGGGGATAGAGCGGGGGAATGGGACTGACTGGGTTGCTCTACAGAGAGCCGGCACGGACTCGATGGGCCGAATGGCCTCCTTCGGTGCCGTTATGAAAATATGACTCTATGAAATAATGTCACTTAAAATTCATTTTTCTGATGCTTCTATGCCTCATCATGGCACTTGCAGCAATGCAATACTCCCTCAGTACTAGATCACACACACTAAATAAGGTCAACACTAGACTGTATAATAAAAGTCTCGTCCTGTCCAGAGAGCAGTGGTACCAACCTACCTGGTCTGCGTATCTGCTAGTGGGTCCATCTGGAATAAGAATTCCCTCCTCATTTTTAACAAACCCACTGTGTGACCAGTAGGACAGATCAAATGTAAAGATTTTCACGTCGTTCCGATTTCTGGGATCCCAAATTGTGATGCTGTTTAAAGCCATGGAGATAATGCAACAGCTTCCTGCATCCTTCTCTGTCTGTTAGAATTAATAACAAAACAAAGATATGTGGGGTTACACTGTATTAAAAAAATCGTTAATCAAATATAAGTTGATGTAGAAGTATTCGCAACAATGCGTGAGGAACATCCAGGTCAACTTTAGGTTGAGGAGATTAAAGATTATTCTCTATATCCAGCTGATGGAAGGTAAGGTTAGATATCTCATAATGTCACCAGTGGAGACCCAATGTGCCATAAACTAAGGAGAGACTAGCATAAGTAATAACTATTGGCAGGCTTTGTGGCAGTAGAGAACATCACAGAACATGCTGTGTACAGGAGCCCAAAAGACAGACAGAGTGAGAAAACAAAGTACATTAAAATAGCAATGCTGAAGAAAATTAATAGCATACTCATTAGATCAGGACGTCCCAAAGCGCTTTACATAGGAACATAGAAGATAGGAGCAGGAGTAGGCCATTCGGCCCCTCGAGCCTGCTCCGCCATTCAATGAGATCATGGCTGATCATCCAAATTCAGTACCGTGTCCCTGCCTTCTCCCCATATCCCTTGATCCCTTTAGCCTTAAGAAATATATCCAACTCCTTCTTGAATATATTTAATGAACTGGCCTCCACTGCCCTCTGTGGCAGAGAATTCCACAGGTTCACCACTCTCTGGGTGAAGAAATTCCTCCTCATCTCAATCCTAAATGGCTTACCCCTTATCCTTAGACTATGACCCCTGGTTCTGGACTCCCCGGCCATCAGGAGTGTGATGGAATACTCTCCACTTGCCTGGATGAGTGCAGCTCCAACAACACTCAAGAAGCTCGACACCATTCAGGATAAAGCAGCCCGCTTGATTGGCACTCCATCCACCACCTTCAACATTCACTCCCTCCACCACCGGCGCACTGTGGCTGCAGTGTGTACCATCTACAAGATGCACTGCAGCAACTCGCCAAAGCTCCTTCAACAGCACCTTCCAAACCCGCAACCTCTACCACTTAGAAGGACAAGGGCAGCAGACGCATGGGAACATCACCACCTACAAGTTCCCCTCCAAGCCACACACTATCCTGACTTGGACCTGTATCGCTGTTCCTTCACTGTCGCTGGGCCAAAATCCTGGAACTCCCTTCCTAACAGCATTGTGGGTGTACCTACACCATATGGACTGCAGCGGTTCAAGAAGGCGGCTCACCACCATCTTCTCAAGGGCAATTAGGGATGGGCACTAAATGCAGGCCTAGCCAGTGACGCCCACATCCCATCAATGAATAAAAATTTTTTTTAAATCAGGAACATCCTTCCTGCATCTAGTCTGTCCAGGCCTGACAGAATTTTATAGGTTTCGATGAGGTCCCCTCTCAATCTTCTAAACTCCAGTGAGTATAAGCCCAATTTACACAATCTCTCCTCATACGTCATTCCTGCCATCCCAGGTATCAGCCTGGTGAATGTTCATGGCAAGAACATCCTTCCTCAGATAAGGCGACCAAAACTGCACACAATACTCAAGGTGCGATCTCACCAAGGCCCTGTACAACTGCAGCAAGACATCCTTGTTCCGGTACTCGAATCCTCTCGCTACGAAGGCCAACATACCATTTGCCTTCTTAACCGCCTGCTGCACCTGCATGCTTACCTTCAGCGACTGGTGCACAAGGACACCCAGGTCTCTTTGCACTTCCCCTTCTCCCAATCTATTGCCGTTCAAATAATAATCTGCCTTCCTGTTTTTGCCACCAATGTGGATAACCTCACATTTATCCACATTATAGTGCATTTGCCATGTTTCTGCCCAATCACCCAACCTGTCCAAATCGTACTGGAGTTTCATGACATCCTCCTCACAGCATACCCTCCCACCCAGCTTTGTGTCGTCAGCAAATTTGGAGATACTACATCCAAGTCCCTTGTCCAGATCATTAATATATATTTACAGCCAATGAGGTACTTTTGAAATGTAGTCACTGTTGTAATGTAGGAAACGTGGCAGGCAATTTGCACACAGCAAGCTCCCACAAACAGCAATGTGATAATGGCCAAATAATCTGTTTTAGTGATGTTGGTTGATGGACACCGGGGAGAACTCCCCTGCTCTTCTTCGAAATAGTACAGTGGGATCTTTTATGTCCACCTGAGAGAGCAGGTGGGGCCTCGGTTTAACGTCTCATCTGTATTACCAATGCACGGGATTACATCAGTCAATTAATCGGGTGAAAATGGCAACCAGCTTAACTTCTTTCTTCATGTTCCTCAGCTGCCGTTTCTCACCCGATGAAGACACCTTTACATTTTTCTCTGTTCGCTAATGTTGGAGAAAAGGTTGGCTGGAGTGTAAAGTGGCTGATGAACCAGCTGTGGAGTTTAAAGCTCATATCAGGTTGAACAGATGGTCATTAATGAAACACTAGTTTCCAAAAAATGTTATTGCAGTTGTAATTTAAAGGTGGCATTTTATAATATTTTAATGTTGACCAAGAATTTTTCTTTCATAAATCAATGCTTAGGATTGGCAATAACAACAGAAAATGCTGGAAAAACTCAGCAGGCCAGGCAACATCCGTGGAGAGAGAAATAGAGTCAACGCTTCGGGTCGAAACCCTTCATCGGGACTGGTGCTGCTGAAGAGAGAGGTCGAGAGTGTTCATGTGGCGCCGCATGACATTGAGCGTGGATCTCAAGATGCGGCGAGAGCGGTAGTTCGAGGAACGATGAATATCTTGGAGATATTTGTAATCCTGGGTGGATCCGAAACACGAAGGGTGGAACTTTAGTTGGAATCCACGTGGAATAAGTCGGAACCGGAGACAGTTGCTGAGGAAAATGATGTGGCTGTGGAAACCGAGTCTTGGCAGATACCTGATCAAACACGAGAAGGGAAACTGAAAGCAATGAAGATGAACAAGGTTGAAGAGCCAAACGGAGATCCCGTCGAAGAGAAGAGCAGAACTTCTTCAAGGTAGGCATTCCTAGAAGAGGTGTGGCAGTGAACCAAACACTAGTACGATAGCAAAATACTGCGGATGCTGGAAATCCGAAATAACAGAAAATGCTGGAAAAACTCAGCAGGCCAGGCAACATCCGTGGAGAGAGAAACAGAGTCAACGCTTCGGGTCGAAACCCTTCGTCAGGACTGGCAGTTACTTTGAACAAGGTAAAGCTGCTGCTCACTAAATGGACTGGTTCCTGACGAATAGACAGACCCTCGTATCAAATATATATCGTCCTGGGGACCATGGACCAGCTAACAAGGATATGGTCAGTCTATCAGTGAAAGCGTTAAGCTTGTAAGCAACAAAGATTTCAGCTGCGTGTCATCCTGAAATCCCTGCTTTTGTTGGGTGGCTGGACTATGCTTTGAAAATGTTTCCAGGCGGGGTTAGCTCTTGGGTTGGATAGTGATGCCAAGCTCCTCTTGGGTGCAACTGGGTCAAAGATGATTTTGGATGTCCTTGAGAGGTACCCTGGTAGAGATCTTGGCGCCAACTCCAGATGAAGTAATCTGGCATTAGCAACTAGAAAAATTTGGTTTTAGATCTAGGTTAAACGGGGGATGAAAACTTGTGCGCTCGATACACTTAAAGTCATTAGTCATGAGCATGAGTGATGCGCGCATTCATGTGGTTGCTGTATTGGCCACTTCGGACATGTCTCAGCGATCTCTCCATCAGGCAAGTGTGAAGGTTCCTCTCAAAGATCTGGCCTTTCTTTTGCCACATGGAATACCAACTTCTTACTTGGTGATAAGAAGTCCAATGTTTCATTCCTCATGAATGGATTTGTGTCCTTGCCTTCCAGAAAATATGTTGACTTAGTCAATAGATAACGCCTAAGGTTCTATAGTTACCAAGTAGCTGAAGGGCTTATGGACTCAAACAGGACTAAGGTTTTGATCACTAACCAGAACCTACTTGGGCTGTGCTCTATTAAGTTTTTGAGAGCAAAGATACTCTTTTAAGAGGTTTAGACCGTGGCATGTGGGATCAGTGTATTTTCTGCACGATGCCGAGTGCCAGAGAAGTCTCACGATTGTGGATACATCTCTCGTTGACTGCCCAACGCTCTTTATGGGTCATCGTCAGGCCTGGCTATTCAAAGGTGGTACAATTCCCACCAGTGGTGATGCTCTCTGCCACCTTTCCAAGGTTCACCAATTATGTGGCACTGGCATGGTTCAGAACGGGGCAGCAATTACTCACGGAGTTGTGAATAGCTTGGCATGTATAACGTTTTCCAATTAAGTTGTTTGATGTTACAAGAAAACTTTGGACCACCTTCAGTTACCACCCTTATCAAGCAGCTAACTGTCTTGGGCCTTGCGAAAAGGGCCACTGCTGAGTCAGAGTGGCTATTGGCCCCTGTATTACAAATAATCAGGCGATGGTGCTCGGCCACAAAAAGGATATTGTTGACCACCGTGCTGATTGGCTACATCATCTGCCTCCAATTGTGCTCTATGATCTCCTCGCCTCTGCAGCCAAAGTCATAAACACACCAACCTTCTAGATACTCATCTGCTAAGCAAGATCTTTTCAAGGTAACAGCAAAAGGAAGGATAGCTGTTAGGTGCAAGCAGAAGAACTTCAAAGCAGTACTAGGAGCCTCTTCAGTGCAGTCAAGTGCTACTGCAAAGGTAGAATATGATCCAGCATGTCTTGAGTCCAGTAGGATCATTGGACAGATCCAGCAGGATCTGTAAAGGTGCACAACTACACAAAAGCCCATCCTAAATAGTTTTTCTGATGGCTAAAACCCTGTTGTCATTCATGGTCAACAGTCTCCTCTGGGCTAGTGCCAATGACTGACGCTCTTCAATAAACCCGTTAAGGACATCCTTGGTGTCTGGAGAGAGCACTATACTAAGTTGATGCCTGGCCCAACAGACCGCAGCAAGGACTCGTTTACATAGAGGTTGAAAAAATTGGTATTGTGTGCTGCTTAAATAAACCTTAAACAAACTAGTCAGCTGTGGGGGGGGGGGGGGCGCGGAGCAGAAGGAATGGACTGCACATTCCATCACCTAACTAACAGTAGGCTGACGGGCATGGATGTTGAGTTCCCAAAAAGTTGGTAGGGGGTGGGGAATGACAAATCCCATGGCAAACCCTCAAGCTGCCCTGAGTCTGGTGAATAGGGTTCTGTCTGAGAGGTGTGTGCTCGTGGTGTTTCAGCATGCAACTGTGCATAAGAAAGAGGATCAGCGTGAAACCAAAAACCACCCTGGAATCTTGTGCAAGTCAATGTTTCTAAGATGGTTCTTCTGGGCTGTTGCGAATCGGATGCTTTGGAGGCCCGCAGAGCAATCGGCAAGGACAGGCTGGATTTTATTCTTGAGGAATGTGTAGGGCACTCCATAGGACAGCCTAGACAATGAGTGTCAGTGACCTATTTAACCATGGAGATCATCACAACCAAGCCCCACCTTGTCCCCACCTGAGGTCCACATAACATGCACTTTCCAGCGGTGGTAACATGTCAGAGAGACAATATCTTGATAGAGTTACAGCCATGGTAGCAGTTTTGCCTCTGAGTCAGAAGGTTGTGGGTTCAAGTCCCACTCCAGGGACTTGAGCACAAAATCCAGGCTAACACACCAGTGCAGTACTGAGGGAGTGCTGCACTGCCAGAGGCGCTGTCTTTTGGATGAGACATTAAACCAGCTCTCTCAGCTGGATGTAAAAAAATCCCATGGCACTATTTCAAAGAAGAGCAGGGGGGTGGGGGTTACCTTTATCCCTCAACCAACATCACTAAAACAGATTATCTGATCATTATCACATTGCTGTTTGTGGGAGCTTGCTGTGCACCAATTGGCTGCCACGTTTCCTACATTGCAACAGTGACTACACTTTAAAAGTACTTCACTGGCTGCAAAGCGCTTTGGGACATCCTGAGGTCATGAAAGGCGCTATGTAAATGCAAGTCTTTTTTCTCTTTCCCTAATTTAGAAAAAATACATTATCTACAGTGGTTCACGCAATAGCACAAAGTGAATTACTGATTTAGTTGAGGGTTACAGGACAAGAAACGACAAGGGAATTGGGACAATCATATTCAAGGAGAAATAACTTAAATAGCATGGGGCCTTTAACTGGACCAATACAAGAGCTAATGTGCATGGGATTACATCAGCCACTTCGTCGGGGGAAAACATCAAATTATTATTTCTTTATGTTGTTCAGTTCATTTCTCACCCGATGAACTGATCTCATCTGACCGTGTGCATTTAAACTCTAATGTTGGTTCTTTATTACAGTACATTCAACAACGACTTGCATTTATATAGCGCCTTTAAGGCAATATAACGTCCCAAGGCGCTTCACAGGAGCGTCATCATAGAATAGACTCATAGAATGGTTACAGCACGGAAGGAGACCATTCGGCACGTCGAGTCCGTGCCAGCTCTCTGTAAGTCTTCAGCTAGTCCCACATCCCCGCCCTTTCCTTGTAGCCCAGCAATTTTTTTTCCTTCAAGTACGTATCCAATTCCCCTTTGAAAGCCACGATTGAATCTGCCTCCACCACCCTTTCAAGCAGTGCATTCCAGATCTTAACCACTCGCTGAGTAAAAAGGATTTTCCTCATGTCGCCTTTGGTTCTTCTGCCAATCACCTTAAATCTGTGTCCTCTGGTTCTCGGCCCTTCCGCCAATGGGAACAGTTTCTCTCTATCCAGACCCCTCATGATTTTGAACACCTCTATCAAATCTCCTCTCAACCTTCGCTGCTCTAAGAAGAACAGCCCCAGCTTCACCAGTCTATCATCGTGACTGAAGTCCCTCATCCCTGGAACCATTCTTGCAAGTCTTTTCTACACCCTCTCTAAGGCCTTCACATCCTTCCTAAAGTGCGGTGCCCAGAATTGGACACAATACTCCAGTTGAGGCCGAAGCTGTGTTTTATAAAGGTTCATCATAACTTCCTTGCTTTTGTACTCTATGCCTTCAGGTGCAAAGAGAGGTTATGAGAATAGAATGGCAGCTAACATAAAAGGTAATCCAAAAGTCTTCTATAGGCATATAAATAGTAAACGGGTAGCAAGAGGCGGGATGGGGCCAATTAGGGACCAAAAAGGAGACCTACGCATGGAGGCAGAGAGTATGGCTGAGGTGCTAAATGAGTATTTTGCATCTGTCTTCACTAAGGAAGAAGATGCTGCCATAGACATAGTGAAGGAGGAGGTAGTCAAGATACTGGGTGGGATAAAAATTGATAAAGAGGTACTAGAAAGGCTGGCTGTACTTAAAGTAGATAAGTCACCAGGACCAGATGAGATGCATCCTAGGATGCTGAGGGAAGTGAAGGAAGAAATCGCAGAGGTACTGGCCATAATCTTCCAATCCTCCTTAGAAATGGGGGTGGTGCCAAAGGACTGGAAAATTGCAAATGTTATACCCTTGTTCAAGAAAGGGTGTAAAGATAAACCCAGCAACTACAGGCTAGTCAGTTTAACCTCGGTAGTGGGGAAGCTTTTAGAAACAATAATCAGGGACAAAATTATCACTTGGACAAGTGTGGATTAATTAAGGAAAGCCAGCATGGATTTGCTAAAGGCAAATCGTAGTTAACCAACTTGATCAAGTTTTTTGATGAGGTAACAGAGAGGATTGATGAGGGCAATGCGGTTGACGTGGTGTACATGGATTTCCAAAAGGCGTTCGACAAAGTGAAAAAGACTTACATTTATATAGCGCCTTTCACGACCTCCGGATGTCTCAAAGCACTTTACAGCCAATGAAGTACTTTTAAAGTGTAGTCACTGTTGTAGTATGTGAAACGCGGCAGCCAATTTGCGCATAGCAAGCTCCCACAAACAGCAATGTGATAATGACCAGATAATCTGTTTTTTAGTGATGTTGATTGAGGAATAAATATTGGCCAGGACACCGAGGATAACTCCCCTGTTCTTCTTCGAAATAGTGCCATGGGATCTTTTACGTCCACCTCAGAGAGCAGATGGAGCCTCGGTTTAACGTCTCATCCAAAAGACGGCACCTCCGACAGTGCAACATGTCAAGTGCCACATAATATGCTTGCCAGCAAAGTTGAAGCCCATGGAATAAAAGGGATAGTGGCTGCATGGATACGAAATTGGCTAAGTGACAAGAAACAGAGTTGTTTTTCGGACTGGTGGAAGGTATACAGTGGTGTTCCCCGGGGGTCGGTTCTAGGACTGCTGCTTTTCTTGATATATATTAATGACTTGGATGTGGGTGTACAAGGCACAATTTCAAAATTTGCATATGACACAAAACTTGGAAGTATAATGAACAGCGAGGAGGTTAGTGATAGACTTCAAGAGGACATAGACAGGCTGGTGGAATGGGTGGACACGTGGCAGATGAAATTTAATGCAGAAAAATGCAAAGTGGCACATTTTGGTGGAAATAATGAAAAATATAAACTAAAGAGTTCAATCCCTAAAGAGGGTGCATGAACAGAGAGACCTGAGGGTATATCTGCACAAATCGTTGAAGGTGGCAGGGCAGGTTGAGAAAGCAGTTAAAAAAGTTTACAGGATCTTGGGCTTCATGAATACAGGTATAGAGTACAAAAGTGTGGAAATTATGATGAACCTGTATAAAACATTGGTTCAGCCTCAACTGGAGTATTGTGTCCAATCCTGGGCGCCACACTTTAGGAAGGATGTAGGGAGAGAGGGTGCAGAAAAGATTTACGAGAATGATTCCAGGGATGAGTAACTTCAGTTACATGGATAGACTGGAAAAGCTGGGGTTGTTCTCTTTAGAGCAAGAAGATTGAGAGGAGATTTGATAGAAGTGTTCAAAATCATGAGGGGTCTGGACAGAGTAGATAGAGAGAAACTGTTGGCAGAGGGGTCGAGAACCGAAGGACACAGATTTAAGGTGATTGGCAGAAGAACCAAAGGCGACATAAGAAAAAACATTTTTACGCAGCGAGTGGTTAGGATCTGGAATGTACTGCCTGAAAGGGCAGTGGAGGCAGATTCAATCACGGCTTTCAAAAGGGAGTTGGACAAGTACCTGAAGGAAAAACATTTGCAGGGCTACGGGGAAAGGGCGGGGGAGTGGGACTAGCGAAGTGCTCTTGCAGAGAGCCGGCATGGGCTCGATGGGCTGAATGGCCTTTATGCTGTAACCATTCTATGGTTCTAAGATTCTTGATCAGCCATGATCTCATTGAATGGCAGAGCAGGCTCGAGGGGCCGAATGGCCTACTCCTGCTCCTATCTTCTATGTTTCGATGTTTCTATGAAGCCCAGGATCCCTAATGCTTTTTTAACCACTTTCTCAACCTGCCCTGCCACCTTCAAAGATTTGTGCACATATACCTCCAGGTCTCTCTGTTCCTGCACCCTCTTTAGAATTGTACCCTTTAGTTTATATTGCCTTTCCTCATTCTTCCTACCAAAGCCACATTGGGAGGTATTAGGGCAGCTTGGTCAAAGAGGTAGGTTTTAAGGAGCATGTTAAAGGAGGAGAGACAGAGGTAGAGAGACAGAGAGGTTTAGGGAGGGAAGTCCAGAGCTTAGGGCCCAGGC
The DNA here is from genome assembly GCF_052327205.1 of Somniosus microcephalus. Lineage (NCBI taxonomy): Eukaryota > Metazoa > Chordata > Chondrichthyes > Squaliformes > Somniosidae > Somniosus > Somniosus microcephalus. The sequence goes on from NC_140989.1 coordinate 31,951,965, forward strand.
AGCTGAAAGTATGGCCCCCAATGGTGGAGCGATGAAAATCAGCGATGCGCAAGAGGCCAGAATTAGAGGAGCGCAGAGACCTCGGAGGGTTGGAGGGCTGGAGGAGGTTGCAGAGATAGGGAGGGCCGAGGCCATGGAGGGATTTGAAAACAAGGACCTACTTTAAACTCTGCCGGAAAATACCTACAGCAATAAAATGCACAACTACTAGGCACCCAGCCTTAGTTTAATCGCTGCCGATGTGTACAGCTTCTTGTATTAATTACTGTTCCCTTAATCACTTGAAATATTTAAGGAGTATCTGTAGCTCTCACTCACCTGATTAAAGGCTCGAACACGGACTGCCACTTTCACACTGTCTGCACTCGACATATTTCATCCTTCCTTGCTGGGGAAAACAAAAGAAAGCTTGCTGAATTAATAATTATTGGGCCTGGCGTTAATTTCAGCACTGAATGCAGGTCGTCGCTTTTTTAACTTGAAAGCTGCTCACCTGGTTCTCCTTCTACATTACTTTCCCCTCTGTGAGCCGCGCTGTTATGGGTGGCTGTGCACAAAGGGAAGAGTATCTGGAGGCCAGGCTGGTAGCAAATGCATGGGGGAAGGGAAGAGTTAGCACAACACCTGTTGCCCAGCCAACACTCAGAAAACGAAGTATCTCCCGAGACGTTGTCTACACTGAAACCTACCCCTCCTCGTAGGTCACCGTGCTTGAATGGCATGCATCTGTTCAGGGTAAGGGTCAAGGGTCGGGGGGGGGCGAAGAGAAAATGTAAATCGGAAATTTGGGTTTTTTGAGGCATGTTACTGAATTTAACAAAGCATTTTGAAATGGGTAAAGCACACAATGAAATGGTAAACTTGAAACCGATCTATCACAGAAGGAAAAAGTAGACAGCATCGCTGGTGACTGAATAGGATCCCGAAGCTAGTTTAGAGCCAACTTATACATTTTAATACGATGAGAAATAAATTGTAATTGAAAAACAATCTTACTCCCGACTTAGTCCGATTGCCTTTAGAGGTGATGTTACTCTAAAACTGGACAAAGTCAAGACAAAATTTTAAACCATTGTCCCCTTTTGAAAATGACTGATAGCAAAAGATTGAACCGGTACGATTTTATTTTTGTTTAGTTAACCATTAACTTAATGGAACCTCTATTTTTACTGATCAATTAACCATACAACAGAAAAAAACGACTCAATTTTTGGGAAACTCAGCTTTGATTCAACAAAATACAGACCTGCAGATGAACTTATACCAACAAAACAACTTGCACATCCTCGGTACATTTAATATGGTATTTCCAAAACCATTACGTGTATAAAAGATAACAAAGTCAAGCTAAACAAAACAATTCCTCCTCTTCCTTTATACCAAACAAGTATCAGACCAGTCAACTTAATAATACAACTATAACACCCATAGGACCTCCCTCCTCTAGGTTCCCAGCCCTGCGCACTCAGTCCTCGAGACTCTTGCCTTCCGTGCATTTCCCCCCACCTCACGCTGTCCTGTCCAGTCAGTGGTCCAGACATCTTGCCCACACATCCTGGAGTTGTTTTTCCAAACCCTCACTGCATCTCTTCAACGCCCCTTTTAAAACTCATCCCTTCAACTATGGCTTTGCCCACCTCCCCTAATGTTTCTTCCTACTGGTGCTAATGTCTAACCCCTGCCTCCACACACACACACACACTCTGTGCGGTAGTTTGGGGATCATGTCATAGGCATCATGGAAGAGCAAGTTGTTATAATCAGCGAAGGCTTTAAATAAAACCATTTAGCTTCTAGCTTGAAGTGCAAGTCTATTAAATCATCCCACAACTATTTTGACCCCTGTAACGTTGACAGAACACACTGATCATGCTGGCCTTTCAGGGGCATGCCCTGAATTTCGATGCCTCCCTGTTTAAGGGTATGTTCAGCCTGACTGTCGATTCTGAGGGGTAACATCGGAACATTAACCTTTCCTTCTCTTTCAGAAGTTGAGCAATCTGCTGTGCTTTCCATCATTATCTGTTTTTTTTATTAATGACGTCCTTAATATCTCGTACTGAGATAGGCAATTTACAAATTTCTCAAAAACTCCATTGGGGCTATGCAAGGAGAAAGGGGGTTAGAATCATCCCACAATAATCAAAGAGTATTTCTGGTACAGTGATTTTATTTAGCTGCTGAGCATTTCCTGTTTATATTTCAGATTTCCAGCATCCGCAGTATTTTGCCTTTGTACATAGAAGACTAACTGGTATGTAAGTTAGGAGGAAGTAGGGAGGGATGGAGACCATTATTAAAAAAACGCCTGGACCATGACCCCACTAGCAAACATCAAGCCATTGTTTCCAAGTGTGTCACTGACCTCATCTCCTCTGGAGATCTTCCCTCCATGGCTGCCAACCTCATAGTCCCCCAACCCCGCACAGCCCGCTTCTACCTCCTTCCCAAGATCCACAAACAGGACTGCCCTGGTAGACCCATCATTTCAGCCTGTTCTTGCCCCACGGAACTTATCTCTTCCTATCTCGACTCTATTTTTTCTCCCCTTGTCCAGTCTCTTCCCACCTACATTCGCGACTATTCTGACGCCCTCCATCACTTGAACAGTTTCCAGTTTCCTGGCCCCAACCGTCTCCTTTTCACTATGGACGTCCAATCGCTCTACACCTCCATCCCCCACCAGGACGGCCTTCGGGCGCTCCGTTTCTTCCTTGAACAGAGGCCCAACTAGTCCCCATCCACCACCACCCTCCTCCGCCTGGCTGAACTTGTTCTCACATTGAACAACTTCTCCTTTGACTCCACTCACTTCCTCCAAATTAAAGGTGTTGCTATGGGAACCCGCATGGGCCCCAGCTATGCCTGCCTGTTCATGGGATATGTGGAACATTCTTTGTTCCAGTCCTACTCAGGTCCCCTCTGTGGTAAACCACTGTTATACCTGCCTGTGTGGGTGTTTGTATTCCACTGTGTACATGTCTGTACATGCCTCGGCTGACTCCTCCCACGAGTCCAGGTATAAAGGTGACTGCTCCACAGTCCCTCTGTATTCTGGACTGGTCGACCACTCGAGGCACACCTTCATTCTCTTGTTAATAAAAGCCTGTTAGTTACTCGCTTAACCTCAGTCTTTTGAGTAATTGATAGCGTATCACCCTCCCTCACCTCTTTTTCCAGTACATCAATGACTGTATCGGTGCCGTTTCCTGCTCTCGCCCTGAACTAGATAAGTTCATTCACTTTACTTCCAATTTCACCCTTCCCTCACCTTCACATGGTCCATCTCCGACTCTTCCCTTCCCTTCCTTGACTTCTCCGTCTCCATTTCTGGCGATCGGCTTTCAACAAACATCCACTACAAGCCCACCAACTCCCACAGCTACCTGGACTACACTTCCTCCCACCCCGCTTCCTGTAAGGACTCTATTCCATTCTCCCAGTTTCTCCGTCTCCGCCGCATCTGTTCTGACGATGCCACCTTTCATACCAGTGCTTCCGACATGGCTTCCTTTTTCCTCAACCGAGGATTCCCCTCTACCATGGTTGACACGGCCCTTGACCGTGTCCGTTCTATTTCCCGCACTTCTGCTCTCACCCCTCCCCCTCCCTCCCAGGACTACGATAGGGTTCCTTGTCCTCACCTTTCACCCCACCAGCCTCCACATTCAACGGATCATCCTCCACCATTTCCGCCACCTCCAACGTGATCCCACCACCAAACACATCTTCCCCTCACTTCCCCTTTCAGCATTCCGAAGGGACCGCTCCCTCCGCGACACCCTGGTCCACTCCTCAATCACCCCCAACAGCCCTTCTCCTTCACCTGGCACCTTCCCATGCAAGCGCAAGAGATGCAACACATGCCCTTTTACCTCCTCCCTTCCCACTGTCCAGGGCCCCAAACACCCCTTCCAGGTGAAACAGCGATTTACTTGTACTTCTTGCAATTTAATATACTGTATTCGCTGCTCACGATGCGGTCTCCTCTACATTGGGGAGACCAAACGCAGATTGGGCGACCGCTTTGTGGAACACCTCCGTTCAGTCCGTATGGGTGACCCTGAGCTTCCGGTCGCCTGTCCTCGGCCTATTACATTGTTCCAATGAAGCTCAACGTAAGCTCGAGGAACAGCACCTCATCTTTCGATTAGGCACTTTACAGCCTTCCGGACTCAACATTGAGTTCAACAATTTCAGATAATTATCCCTGCCCCCAATTTTCATGCAGTATGATTTTTGTCATTCCCATTTGCAACATTTTATCTTTCCTGCCTCTTACAAAAGTACAGGGTGTTCTTTCAATTCCTTCCTCCCCTCCTAACCGCCCCCCCCCCACCACCACCCCCCACCCCCTGTCTCTACACCTGCTTAATATCTATTACATCTCTGGATTTTTCCAGTTCTGATGAAGGGTCCCAGACCTGAAACGTTAACTCTGTTTCTCTCTCCACGGATGCTGCCTGGCCTGCTGAATATTTCTAGCATTTTCCGTTGTTATTTCAGATTTCCAGCATCCGCAGTATTTTGCTATTATATTATTAAAAAACACCCTACTTGATAGGTGAATTTCCCCTTATTTACCATTACCCATGGCACTGACCTCCCCCAATTTATTGTAAGGGTGCAATAATTATGGTCATGAACTGTTTGCCTTCTATTACCTGAAAAATATAAGGAATCTGATTAACCACCGTTAATGAATGTTGATTGGAGGGGATTTCCAGATGTGTTTTCTGTTATGTATTGTGTGTTCTATTGTGTGTTCTCCTCCCACCTGTGGTGGCGCTGTCACAGGAGATAAATGGTTGGGTGTTCTCTGTTAAGTTTAGCTCTCTTTGTTCGAAACTTGCCAGAACTTCCTTTCCTTCCAATAAAGCACTTCATGTTTGAATCTCTGAGTTCTGAGTCCTAAATTGTGTCTAGGTAGAAAGGTACCGACACAACAAATGGCAACGAGGAGCGGATGAATCTGCGTACGTTACGGGTGCAGTGAGTAAACAGAAAATTTAATTTGAAACATGAGATGGCTACTATATTAGGAAACATCAGTGATTTTGATGAAAATGTGGAGCAATGGAGCGCATATACGGAACGTTTTGACTATTTTGTATTGGCGAATGCAGTGGCAAATGAAAAGGTCGTGCCTACCTTTTTGAGTGTAATCGGGCCAAAGACATTCAATTTACTTCGCAGCCTTGTGCAGCCAGATAAGCCAGGAACGAAAACATATAAGCAACTAGTGGAAATTCTTGGAGCACATTTTTCACCAAAACCTCTGGTTATTGCTGAGAGATTTAGATTTCACAAACGGAATCAAGAGGAGGGGGAATCAGTGACGATGTTTATTGCTGCTTTAAAAAGGTTGTCAGAACACTGCGAGTTCAAGGAGGTGCTGAAGGACACCATTAGAGACAGACTTGTGTGTGGTCTGCAAAATGCAGCCACACAGAAGCGCCTTCTTACTGAAGACAACCTTACTCTTGAAAAGGCCATTGAAGTTAGTGTCTCCATGGAGATGGCGGAAAAGGAGGCTCACCAGTTGAGTTCAACAGGGAGAGTTCACAAGGCGTCGTCTGAGCCTAAAGGTGCGCGGAACGGCACATGTTACCGTTGTGGGAAAACGGGCCATCACGCTAATGACTGCTGGTGTACGGAGCTGGAATGCCGAAATTGTGGCAAAAAGGGTCACATTGAACGCGCCTGTAGAGGTAAAAAAAGACAGAGCTGGGAAGCATGGAAGCAAAATGTCTGTATTTGGACAAGAGAGGAAAAAGAGTGTTCATTCAGTGCAGTATGATGGAACAAGCAAAACAGAGGGGAGCGACACCTCTGAGGAGGAAGAGGTGCACATACTGACGGTTGCAGGTGATTCAAATGGCTACTGGGTGTCACCACTGGTGGAGGGACAATCAGTGCGGATGGAGGTGGACACAGGCGCGGCTGTGTCCCTTGTTTCAGACACTGTCTACAACAAAATGCTAAAGCATCTTACCCTTCAGCCAACAAACATTGTGCTAAAGATGTATACCGGCGAACCTGTGGCCATGAGAGGCGTCATTGAGGCGACAGTTAAATTGAACGGACAGACTGCAAAACTGTCACTATATGTGGTAAAGGGAAATTACCCATCGCTACTGGGACGTGCGTGGCTAGAGAAAATCACGCTGGACTGGCCTGCAGTCCGCATGATGTCAAAAGTGGAGTCAGGTCTGACTGCAGTGTTAAACAAACATGCAGAACTCTTCAATGGTGAACTTGGGAGCATGAAAAAGATCAGCGTGAGACTGGACATTAAACCTAACAGCAAGCCGAAGTTTCACAAAGCCCGACCTGTACCCTATGCAATTAGGCCAAAAGTTGAGGCTAACTTGGAGGCCTTAGTCGAGAATGGAGTCCTGGAGCCTGTGAGCGTGAGCAAATGGGCCACACCCATTGTTCCTGTCCTGAAAAAGGATGGATCTGTTCGAATCTGCGGGGATTTTAAAGTGACTATTAACCTGGTGCTGTCTGCGGAACAGTACCCTCTTCCCCTCATTGATCTTTTTACGGGCCTGGCCGGAGGGCAAAAGTTCAGCAAAATAGACTTATGCCAGGCTTATCTACAAATGCATGTCGATGACAAATCAAAGGAGCTGCTGACAATTGTGACACACAAGGGGCTATACAGGTACTGCCGCCTTCCTTTGGAATTACGTCGGCCCCTGCTCTATTCCAAAGGGCAATGGATCAGATTTTGAGTGGACTGCCAGGAGTCCAGTGCTACCTGGATGACATCCTTGTCACTGGGACAAATGAGGAGGATCATCTTCTGAACTTGGATGCGACACTACAACGACTGAAAGAGTACGGACTCAGAGTTCGTAAAGACAAATGTGAATTCTTTCAGTCTTCAGTTGAGTACCTGGGGCATGTGATTGACGCTACTGCCCTGCATAAGGCGCCGTCAAAGGTCAAGGCGATCGTGGAGGCCCCAGCACCCCAGAATGTGAGCCAGTTACGTTCATTTCTGGGGCTACTTAACTACTATGGGAAGTTTATTCCAGACTTAGCAGCATTGCTGAAGCTGTTACTGTAGTGTATGTGCCTTTAAGTCAGAACTACTTTTACAGCTCCTGTATACTGTAGTACCAGCAGTGACCACACCGGTATGCAAGCTTTGCGCATGCCTTTGTACCCCCAGTCTAGAGACTACCCTCCTCCAGTAAAGACCTGTTATTTGTTAATGTACAGCATCCGTGTGCTTACTTAATAAGAGCATATCCACTGAACCACGGATCCAACAGTGGCAACGAGTGTCGATTCGAATCTACCTGCAACAAAAAAATAAATTAAAAAATAGTCGAGGCCAGGAACACGGGCGTCGACCACGAGCAGCCGCCCAGCAGTCAGGCAGAGATCCAACTTCGCAGGGGAGGCTGTGGAGAGCTGGGCTTGGTTCCCCAGCCACAACGAGCAGTAAGAGACCGATGACAGGTCCAGCGCAGACCCTTCCCGAGCAGCGGCGGCTGGAGCCGACCGACGGCGGAGAGAGAGCCGAGCAGCGTCAATGGGGTAAGACAGAGGGTGAAGAGCGCAGGGCGCAGCTGGGGGTTGAACACCGAGCGGCGTCGAGGAAAATAAAACAAACCGGAGAGAGAGAGGGTAAGAAACAGTCGGGTTCTAGACTGAGCGGCGTCGAAAAATATAAAAAGAACGCGCAGAGCACAGCCAGTGCTCACGGGCTGAACAGGGTCCGTGGGGCGAAGGGGAGACGCCATTGAGCCGTGAAGAAGGAAGAGCACGGGAGGTGCCATTGAGCCGCGGAGAAGAAGGAAGAGCGCGGGAGACGCCATTTTTAGAAGCCACAGTGGAGAAGAAGGGTGAGCGCGGGAAGGAAGGAAAACGCGGGAGACGCCATTTTGTGCCAGCGGAGAAGAAGGGGAAGCGCGGGAGGCGCCATTTGTGATAGTTAACGCACACCCAAGTATGCCGAAGAGTGGCAGTATCTCTACGTTCGACAATGAAGTCGAAGATTGGGCGACATATGTGGAATGTATTGAGGTGTACTGCAGGGCGAATGAAGTGCCAGATGCTAATAAAGCACTGGTTCTGTTAAATTCCATGGGTGCAAAAACTTATGGGTTACTGCGAAATCTAATAACCCCAGAGAAGCCGGTAAACAAGAATTTTGAAAGCATAGTAGAAATCCTACAGGACCACTTAAACCCCACACCGCTGCTGATAGCAGAACGATTTAAGTTCCATAAAAGGAACCAACACAAAGACGAAAGCAATGCTGAGTACCTAACGGAACTGCGCAAGCTATCGAAACACTACCAGTTTGGAGCGGGACTAGCAGACACGTTAAGGGACAAGTTTGTGTGTGGGCTACAAAGTGAAGGAACCCAGAAACGGCTTCTATCAGAAAAGGACCTTACGCTGGACAAAGCTTTCAGTATGGCAGTATCACACGAAGCAGCCGCAAGGGGCGCTGCAGAGATACAATGGAGACCGCAAGAATATGGCACCAATGAAATGTCCTATGGAACAGGGAAGTGCTATCGCTGCGGCAGAACAACACATGACCAGAAAGATTGTTGGTTCAAGGACCAAGTGTGCAGACAGTGTGGGAAAGCAGGACACATAGCAAGAGTCTGCAGGTCTGGGAAGAAAACCAACAGTAAGAAATCTCCACAGGAGAAGTACAAAAAGGTACACCAGGTGAGGGACAGTGGTTCAGACGAACAGAAAAGTGACACAGACTCCGGAAGCAAGGAGCTGGCTTGTCTGAAACTACATAAGGTAACCGAAATGGAGGATCACCAGACTATCTGGGTTACACTCAAGATAGACGGAGTCCAAGTGGAAATGGAATTGGACACAGGGTCAGCTCTAACAGTCATAAATCAAAGAGACTACAAGCGGCTATTTTCACACATACCCTTGAAAGCTACAGAAATTGTCTTGAAGACGTATATGGGGCAAAAAGTCTACCCCAAAGGAAAAATAAGGGTGAAAGTGACATATAAAGGCCAGGAAATACCTAAAATGGATATATATGTATTGCCAAATGGAGGACCACCACTGCTAGGACGTGAATGGATCTGGAAGATACAATTAGATTGGCATTCCATACAGGCACTGAAGGTTGAGGCCAAAAAGGATGACGACGTCACACCTGGACGACTGTCAAAAATGCTAACTGATGCAAAAGTGTTCCAGAAGGGACTAGGAACACTAAAAGGAATGACAGCAACGATTAAAATAGAGGAAAATGCAAGCCCAAAGTTTCTGAAGGCCGGACCAGTGCCTTATGCGATCAGACCAGCTGTTGAAGCAGAGCTGGAAGGGTTGGAACATTCAGGAGTACTGTCCAAAGTGGACTGGAGCGAGTGGGCTACACCCATCGTTCCTGTAATGAAGAGGTCGTTGAGTAATACGCCTGGGGAACCAAAGAAGGTCCGCATCGGTGGGGATTTTAAGGTGACAGTGAACCCAGTCCTTCACACGGTGCAATATCCGCTTCCACGAATTGAGGATATTTTCGCCTCGCTATCTGGAGGTAAACGCTTTACCAAAATTGATCTAGCCCAGGCGTACTTGCAAATGGAGGTAGAAGAAGCTTCGAAACATTACCTTACGATCAACACTCATAAAGGTTTCTATCAATACAACCGGCTGGTGTTTGGAGTAGCCTCGGCTCCGGCTATCTGGCAAAGGGCGATGGATCAGGTCCTGCAAGGGATTCCAGGGACCCAGTGTTATTTGGACGACATCTTGGTCACGGGCGAAAATGACGGTGATCACCTCGCCAACTTGGAGAAGGTGCTCACCAGATTAAAAGGAGTATGGGCTACGAGCTAATCGCCACAAGTGCGAGTTTTTCCAGAAACAGATCTCGTATTGTGGCCACGTCATCGATGAAGAGGGGTTACATAAGTCCCCTGACAAGATTGAGGCAGTAGTCAAGGCTCCAGCATCGGAAAATGTGTCACAACTGAGGTCGTTCCTCGGGCTGGTAAACTACTACCACAAGTTCTTACCAAATTTGTCTACGGTATTACACCCGCTGAACACCCTACTGCAAACAGGGGTACCATGGAAGTGGGATGACGAACGTAGACGAGCTTTTCAGAAGTGTAAAGAATTGATCACATCAAAAGAGGTGTTGGCCCATTTCAACCCAGCACTACCAATTCATTTGGCATGTGATGCATCATCCTACGGTATTGGAGCGGTGCTGTCGCACAAATTCCCAGACGGGTTGGAGAGGCCAGTAGCCTTTGCGTCTCGGTCACTAACCTCAGTCAAGCGCAACTACACCCAGATTGACAGGGAGGCCCTCAGCCTAGTATGGGGAGTAAAAAAATTCAACCACTATCTGCATGGGCAGAAGTTCACTTTGCTGACTGACCACCAACCACTTGTCTTCATCTTTAATCCTAAGAAGGGCGTTCCAGTGATGACTGCACAGCGGTTACAAAGATGATCCCTGTTCCTAGGGGCGAATCAATATGAAATAGAATATAAAGGCATGAAACAGCATGGGAACGCTGATGGGCTATCGCGCCTGCCACTGCCTACTGTGGAGGAAGCACCAGCAGTGGACCCTATCGAGATATTTTATTCATCAATAATTGAACGATTGCCAGTAACAAACGCGGATATAGAGAAGGAGACCCACAATGATCCGACGTTGTCACGGGTATATGAATTGACGGTGAGGGGATGGCCAACACATGGCGACTCACTGTTGCCAGCATTCTCATCCAGAAGAGAACAGCTGTCAGTATGCCAGGGGACAGTGATGTGTGGATCCAGAGTGGTGATTCCACCCAAGTTAAGGGAGAGAGTGCTAAATGAGCTACATGAAGGTCATCTGGGGGGAGTGAAAATGAAAAGCCTTGCTAGGGCTTATGTGTGGTGGCCAGGAATCGATCAACAAATCGAAGACCTAACTAAGAGCTGCTTAGGATGCCAGAAGGTCCAAAATGCATCACCACATGCCCCTCTACACCCATGGGAGTGGCCCTCCTCTCCATGGCAACGGGTGCATATTGATTTCGCTGGTTCATTCATGGACTCAATGTTCTTAATAGCAGTGGATGCTCATTCAAAGTGGCCTGAGGTGATAAAAATGTCTTCAACCACTACAGAGAAAACGATTGCAGTCCTACGGACCATATTTGCCAGAAACGGTTTGCCAGAGCAGATTTGCTCTGATAATGGACCACAGTTTGTGTCCGACGAGTTCCAAAAATTCATGAAAAGGAATGGGGTAAGGCATTACACATCCGCCCCGTATCATCCAGCCACAAATGGATTGGCTGAGAGGTTCGTACAAACCTTTAAGAAGGCGATAAAGGCCATGTGCGACGATGAAATTCCACTACAGCATAAGATGGACAATTTCTTATTAGCCTACCGAAACGCGACACATGCAGTTACCAACCAGACCCCGGCCATGATGTTCTTTAACCGAAGGTTGAGATCTCGTCTGGACTTGCTCAGACCAAATGTGCGAAGAAATGTTGAGGACAAACAATTCCAGCACATCAATGAGAAGCCGACAAGGAGCTTCAATGTAGGGCAACCAGTCTTGGCCCGTGACTATCGAACAGAGAAGTGGCAACCCGGAACGATATGTACAAGGCAGGGGCCATTAATGTACACAGTGGATGTCGGGGAGAACATTGTGAGACGCCACGTCGATCAGATCTTAGCGTCACAGGAACGCGTCAACCCCATGTCTCGAGTACCTGGGGATGAACCCGACATACCGGTAGCATCTACTTCAGACCCAGTAGCAGTGGAACCCGATGAACTACCCAAGGAAAAGGGGTCAGAATCGCCTCTGCACCAAGAACAAGAACCTCTGGAAAGGCGCTATCCCGAAAGGGTCAGGAAGCCGCCCCAAAGACTGAATCTATAAATGGACTTTTGTTGTTTAATGTACATGTTGAAATGTTAATTGTTATTTGAATATTAGGGGTATTACTAATCTAAAAGGGGAGGAATTGTAGTGTATGTGCCTTTAAGTCAGAACTACTTTTACAGCTCCTGTATACGGCAGTGACCACACCGGTATATAAGCTTTGCGCATGCCTTTGTACCCCCAGTCTAGAGACTACCCTCCTCCAGTAAAGACCTGTTATTTGTTAATGTACAGCATCGGTGTGCTTAAGAGCATATCCACTGAACCACAGATCCAACAGTTACATCAGTTGCTATGTCAAGGCAAAACATGGAAATGGACTGAACTGTGCAACGAAGCTTTCGTCCAGGCAAAGAAAGCATTGCTGAAATCGGAGGTCCTGACACACTTCGACCCAAAGCTACCCGTGCAGCTAGCATGTGATGCATCACCATATGGTGTGGGAGCAGTCATATCCCACATCATGCCTTCGGGTGAAGAGAAACCTATCGCCTTCGCATCACGCACCTTGAACAAGGCCGAGAGTAACTATGCGCAGATCGAGTGCGAGGCTTTGGGAATCGTTTTTGGAATTCGAAAATTTCATCAATACCTGTTTGGGAGAAGGTTCACACTCCTGACGGACCACCGTCCATTGACTTCAATCTTCGGGCCCCACACCGGAATTCCGTCTCTCGCTGCAAGCAGGATGCAAAGGTGGACTTTACTATTGTCAGGACACACATACGACATCAAATATCGCAAATCAGACTTGCACGGCAACGCAGACGGTCTCTCGAGGCTACCCTTGCCTGTTACTCCCCCAGAGCCTCGTCAGATAGACATCTTCTACTTTGGACAAGTGGAGGGAGCACCTGTCACTGCAGTTCAGGTGCGAAGGCACACCCGCAACGATCCAGTCCTGTCTGAGTTAATGGACGATGTCATTCGAGGGAGAGCTATAGGAGATTCTCCTAGTTTGAAACCTTACGTTTCAAAAAGAAATGAGCTCTCCGTCCAGGCAGGTTGTCTTCTTTGGGGACGCCGTGTCATCATTCCGCCACCTCTGAGGGAACCTATACTGCAACAACTTCATACAGGCCACAGTGGGATGGTTCGGATGAAGGAAATGGCAAGAAGCTACTTCTGGTGGCCAGGTCTCGATGGGAATATTGAGGAGAAAGCCAAAAAATGTTCCCCATGTCAAAGGGTCCAGAATGTTCCACAGCTGGCAACCCTACACCCCTGGGATTGGCCTGCAGAAGTGTGGCAGCGAGTAGATGTGGACTTCGCCGGTCCTTTCGAAGAGAAGATGTTTATGGTGGTTGTGGACGCTCGTAGCAAGTGGCCAGAGGTCGCTGTGATGAGGTCTACCACGGCAGAGAAAACAATTGAGAAACTTGGTGAGATGTTCAGCCGTTATGGCTCACTGGAACAACTCGTAAGTGACAACGGTCCACAATTTGTATCACAGGAGTTTGCAACCTTCCTGCATGTGAATGGTGTCCAACACATCAGGTCTGCGCCCTATCATCCCTCTACTAACAGCCAGGCAGAAAGGTTTGTGCAAACGTTGAAGCACGCCTTGAAGGCATCGCAAGGTCAGGGCTCAATCCACCAACGTCTGAACAGCTTCCTGTTGTCCTACAGGAACGAGCCGCATGCCACAACCAAAACTTCCCCCGCTTCGCTCATGATGAAGAGGCAGTTGCGGACAAGTTTTGACTTACTCAAACCTCCAAGGGCAGAACAGGTTGTCCATTGTCAACAACAAGCTCAAGTTGAAAGAGAGAAAAGAGCCAAGGAGAGATGGTTTCATCCGGGAGAGCACGTCCTAGCTCGAAATTACAACACTGGACCGAAATGGGTTCCTGCTATGGTGATCGCGCAGACGGGCCCTGTGTCTTACACGGTTGAGACTGCTGAGGACGTCGTCTGGAGAAGACACACAGATCAACTGTTGCTAGGAGCAGAGACAGCCACAGAGGCTCCAACGGCTGGTTGGCCTGAACTGTTTCCGGATGATACCGCAAACCAGCATCCTTTGCCACAGTGCTCTTCTCCATCACAGGAAGTCAAAGAGACTGTTCCACCTGTGCAAACTCCTGACTTTTGACGACACAGGCACCTTCTCCATCCAGGCCTGTGTCAATGCCTACTGCTGTGGAAGCCAGCGATGACCGCCGGAATCCTGTCAGAGAGCGGCGGCCTCCAAGACGCTTGGATCTGTAGGCTTAGTGACTTACCCACAAGACTGGGGCAGAATAAACCCCAGGGTAAAGTTAGGGTTTGAGGCAGTCTACCTCTACCCTATGTTCGTTGAGTGCATTGAAAGTAACTTACCTGTTGAGGAATAATGTGGACCTTCCATTTAAGAGGGGAGGAAATGTTATGTATTGTGTGTTCTATTGTGTGTTCTCCTCCCACCTGTGGTGGCGCTGTCACAGGAGATAAATGGTTGGGTGTTCTCTGTTAAGTTTAGCTCTCTTTGTTCAGAACTTGCCAGAACTTCCTTTCCTTCTGTAAAGTCTGTGGGTTGTTTAGTTAATTAATACACAGACTACCAGAGTAACTTAAAACAGGACTTTACTATTCGAAGGTCAGGGCGAATCTGCCCAATAAATCCTGACACAACACTTATATACTGGTGTGGTCACCGTCGGTATTACAGTATACAGAAGCCAAACAAAGTAGTGCCACACCTAAAATAGTTCTCTTAAAGGTGAACGGTTACATACAATAGTTCTCTTAAAGGTAGACGGGTACATACACTACACCTTCCAATAAAGCACTTCATGTTTGAATCTCTGAGTTCTGAGTCCTAAATTGTGTCTAGGTAGAAAGGTACCGACAACATTTTCTGTTCCGTTTGAGGAGATGCTTTGCCATCTCGTGGCCTTCAGCCCGTCTTCTCTTGGGTTGGTAACAGAATGCTGGACAGGATTCAATAAAACAGAAGCTGCATTTAGACACACAAAAGCAGGATATTACTCATCACGGTCAAGTCATATTCCATACTGGAAGGACAGTACTGGAGACACCATACTGGATACAATCTAAATACCATTCATAAATCATACAGTTTCAGCAGGCCTCTTTCCTACAGGTTAAAGGACATACATTTATATGGCACCTTACACCTTACACGTCCTCGGGATGTCCCAAAGCGCTTTACAGCCAATTAAATACTTTTTGAAGTGTAGTCACTGTCGTAACGTAGGGGAGCACCGCAGCCAATTTGCATACAGCAAGCTCCAGCAGCAACGAGATAAATGACCAGACCATGTTTTCTCCATCCCAGTTGCTTTTGAAATTACAACATTGATTTTTCTTCCCTCTTTGAAGCAGTCAACTCCTTGCTAGAGTGCGATTCCAGACACTGGTTGCCTTCCCGCAATACGGCCAAAAGGACATTAATCTAAACCTGGACAATAGCTGAGCTATTTAACTGTGAAAGTCACAACAGTGTAATTCTGCTCCCACCTGATGGCCATGTGTGAGCATTTCCAGCAGGTGTCACTGAACTGCAATCAGCCACAAGAGCCATGACTAATTATTCCCCCTCTCTAATCCAGGGATGCTGAACTGCAAGACCCTTACTGCTGTCCTAGGTGTAATCACTCACTCAGCACATAGAATCAAAACTCCAGCTTCCCTTGTTGCACGGCTCAAGATACAAAATGGAGCATCAAGGATTGGCCGAAAATAATTTTTAAATGGGGCTCTTTGGCGTCCAAGTTCCTATAAATGTGAGCCTGTTTTCTGTGTTGGTTCACCTGAACTTAGATACATAGAAGATAGGAGCAGGAGTAGGCCATTCGGCCCCTTGAGCCTGCTCCGCCATTCAATGAGATCATGGCTGATCATCCAAATTCAGTACCCTGTCCCTGCCTTCTCCCCCTATCCCTTGATCCCTTTAGCCTTAAGAAATATATCCAACTCCTTCTTGAATATATTTAATGAATTGGCCTCCACTGCCTGCTGTGGTAGAGAATTCCACAGGTTCACCACTCTCTGGGTGAAGAAATTCCTCCTCATCTCTGTCCTAAATGGCTTACCCCTTATCCTCAGACTGTGACCCCTGGTTCTGGACTCCCCGACCATCGGGAACATCCTTCCTGCATCCAGTCTGTCCAGTCCTGTTAAAAATGTATAAGTTTCAATGAGATCCCCTCTCATTCTTCTAAACTCCAGCGAGTACAAGCCCAATCGACCCAATCTCTCCTCATACGTCATTCCTGCCATCCCAGGTATCAGCCTGGTGAATCTTCGCTGCACTCCCTCCATGGCAAGAACATCCTTCCTCAGATAAGGCGACCAAAACTGCACACAATATTAGTCCATTATAACAAAAGAAAATGCTGGAAAAACTCAGCATGCCAGGCAGCATCCATGGAGAGAGAAACAAAGTTAACGTTTCAGGTCGAAGACCTTTCGTCAGAACTGGAGCAGAGCAGAACTTCTTCAAGGTGGGCATTCCTAGAAGAGAGGTGGCAGTGAACCAAACACTAATACAATAGCAAAATACTGCGGATGTTGGAAATCCGAAATAACAACAGAAAACGCTGGAAAAACTCAGCAGGCCAGGCAGCATCCGTGGAGAGTAGTCCATTCTTCACCATCAAAAGCTGAGATTCATGATGAGATTCTTTTCATCTTCGCACGACGATTCTGGCACCAGATCTGAGTTCGGTCTTCCTCTAGAAACAGTTTCCGAGCGAGTTCTTCAACATCAATTAATCAATCAATCAATCCCTGGGTAACAATTCAGCTGAAATTCTTCTAATACCTCAATCTGGCTCCTGCTGAAAGCCTCTAAAGCAACAGTGGTTTGATCGAGAAGAGAAGCGCTCCTCACTCCGCCTGTCTGACTCAGTGCAGCACTTGTCACGGACCCTCCCCTTTCCTTCTTTCACTGAATCAGCTGCAGTAGATGGACTGCGGGATCTCAGAGGGGAGCGTGGTCACGAGTACCCTGGAAGACGTAGAGAAGATGCTTCCACTTGCAGGTGAGACCAGAACTGGGGGCCATAAATATAATGTAGTCACCAACAAATCCAATCGGGAATTCAGGAGAAACTTCTTTATCCAGCGAGTGGTTAGAATGTGGAACTTGCTACCACAAGGAATGGTTGAGGTGACGAGCATAGATGCATTTAAGTGGAGGAGAAGCATCCGGGAAGGCGCCGAACGCCTTGAGTCTCTTCGTCGGGAGCAAGCGGAAGCCAAGCGCAGGCAGTGCAAGGAGCGCACGTCAACCCAAGCACCCCACCCACCCGCCCCTTCAACCACCGTCTGCCCCACCTGTGACAGAGACTGTAGGTCCCGCATTGGACTCATCAGTCACCTGAGAACTCATATTTAATGTGGAAGCAAGTCATTCTCGGTTCCGAGGGACTGCCTAAGAACATGATTTAAGGGGAAGCTAGATAAACACACCTAAGGGCAGTGGGGAATTATAATTTGAACCATCTTCTCACTCCTCTCCAGCCCCAGAGTACTTTCAATAGTAAGGTTGCCACCTCTGGTTGGACATATTCCTGGAGGTATCATCACATGACCCTCCTACCTCCAACCATACAGCCCCCCAGGCTCTTGCCGAGTCAGCCAACAACTATGCTAACCGCGCACTGCCTTCCCACAGCCAATTGGCAAGTGAACGGACTCTCCTTCACCCGACTGCATGCTTCTTGACTGTTAGTCAATATTTTTACCGCTAATAAATGAAAGTGTTAAAAAAAAAGGGGAAAAAACAATGTTTTTAATGCCCCAATAATTTTTCGCGAGGGTTCAGGAGATTAATCTTCAGTTCCTGGAGATTCCAGGACAACCCTGGAGGGGTGGCGGCCCTATTCAATAGTGAGTGAACAGTTTGAAGCTTTTGGAAATTAAGAGTGGGCTTTCATAGCATCAGCAGAGGGAAAAGCACGAGTCAATATCCTCCCTCCACCTTCAATCCAAATTCAGCAAGGCAATTAAAACCAAACAACTTTACAGGATCTATATGAGCGTGGGATTATGGTCACCCTTTTGTCCAGCAGTCTTGGCACACGAGCCACAGAAAGGTGGAGCAGCTTAAAAAAAAACAACAAAATTCTGCATTGCCTCCTGGCTGTAATAAGAGATAATGTTTAGGACAATATCCTGAATTATACTCAAATTTCTCCCATGCAACTGTGCTATTGGGTGCCAGTCAAGTTCATTGCATCGTGGTGATTTCAAGAGTCAGCCAAATGTAGCACGGGCGCCAATAGCATTAAGGATGAATTTTCAGGCGCCCTGCCCGGCAAAAACAGGGCTGTCGTACCCCCCAAAATGGTGGGCAACGACCTAGCGCCCCCGTGCCGCAATCGCAGTAACTTAGCAGACGGTGATCGAGCCTGCAACCAAAATGAAGGGGAATCTGAACCAATAGAGAACAAAACATACACTGAACTATCAAGTGTGACAGTACCATGGAGCGCGGCACTTACAGAATACTGAATCAGCAAAGTTCAGATATTTTTCCTTTGCATCACATATCCAGGATCATCTGGGAGACATAACGAAGACTGCCCTGTTATTTCACAGATTTAAGAAATGGCCTCTTGGATTAGAAAGACATCCTCGTGATGAAAGCCAAGGAGCTGCAGCATACAGAGCTGAGACACCTGCCAATGACTATTGCAACCATGATGTGGAATCCTTCTGCAAACCGTCAAAAGCTAAATCACAAAAAGGAAGCGGTGGCAGATTTCACCAAGGACCACAGAAGTTTACAGCACAGGAGGCCGTTCGGCTCAGTGTGTCTGTACCAGCTCTGCTCGATCAACCTAAAACAGATCCCACTGCTCCGCCAGCCTCCCTTAGTCCCATCCTTCAAATATTACCCACTTTTTCCTTAAAAGATGGAATGGTCTCTGCATCAGCCGCTCTGTGGCAAAGCATTCTGTGCTCCAATAGCCCTCTGCATGAGGATGGCTGCTGCCATCCTGGGACCCCTCACCCCCCAAACCTCTGATTGCAACCTCCCACTCCCCCGACCTACCTATCCTCGGCCAGAGCGGCATCGGAGTGCCCATTTGCCGCCCGCAACTCACTGTAAATATGATCATCTTCCATGTAATGTGATTCTACCTAGTTCTACCTAACCCCATCACCTCAAACACACTATCTACTTGCATGATGAACATGCCTTTAATGATCTTAAATAGCTGAATCAGACTACCTCTAAATTTCCATCTTTCCAGTGAATAGAAACCCAAGTCATCAAGCCTATCTTCATTGATCAGTAACTCAGGCTAGGGACCATCTTTGTCCTTCTCTGCATCTTCTCTAGAATTGCAGTGTCCTTCCTAAGAGGGAGAAACAATTTCAAAGTGATCACTCCTCATCATTGACTCCCCAATCAGAGGAAAACGTCTTTCCCTAATCTCTATCAAAACCCTTCATAATTTTAAAAAGCTCTATTAATCTCCTCAGCCTCTACTCCAGTGGAAATAGGCTATACCTCAAGCGTCGCCTAATTACAGTTTCCCATCCTGGCGAATCTATACTGTACATTATGGATTTAATGTCCTTTTATAATAGGTTGCCCAAAACTACATATAGTACTCTAAATATAGCCTAAACAATGTTTTGTACAAATTTAATACTTCTTTACGCCTCTATTTTAAAACCCAAAATGCTGTTGGGCCCCTTTTATGGCTATCTACCTGCACTCACTTTCAGGGACTTGTGTACCTGAACCCCTGGGTTTCCCTTTACATCCATACCCTTCACTGTCTTTCCATTGAGCATAACATGCCCATTCCTTGTTTTTGCTCCCAAAGTGCATTACTGCACACTTACCCACATTGCACCTACTGTCTACCCATTCTGCGAACCGGTTTGTCATCCCGAAGATTTTTGCAGCCTTCCTTGCTGTTCATCAAATCCCCGACTTTTGGGCTCTTGGGTAATTCTAGATGGTGCTTATGGTCAAATCCAAATTATTATATACAGGGAACAAAAGTGGACCCCAGCAGTGACCCAACTCTTACCCTAACCTTTTGTTTCGGTCCATCAATCAACCTATAAAAGGAAAAAAAATACAGGGCTATGGGAAAGAACAGGGGAGTGGGATTAATTGGACAGCTCTACCAAAGAGCCGGCACAGTCATGATGGGCTGAATGGCTTCCTTCTGTGCTGCATCAGTCTATGATTCTATGCTGTTACAATTCCTCTTGTATAATATGCCTGAATTTTCCTACATTGTGCAAATGTGCTGTCCCTGGATACACTGAGAATCAATCCATGATAGCCCACACACACTATTTTAACTCCCTCTGCCCGGTGGAAACGGGGCGGTTGTTAAGTCTGTGTGTTCTAGTTATTGTTAATAAGAATCACTGCACACAGACCACAAGAGTAAATTCAACAGGTCTTTACTAGTCGGAGGTCAGGCTGAACTGCCCAATAAATCATTACACAGCACTTATATACCGGTGTGGTCACCACCGGTATTACAGTATACAGCAGCCAAGATAAAGTAGTGCATCTCTTAAAATAGTTCTCTTAAAGGTGGAACGGTTACATACACCACAATCTTCCCTTTTTAGCTTAACAGTATATATTCCCCATTAAACATAACATAATAACATATATACACAACTTCATGTAAAAACAGTTCACAGATTCAGTCTCTGAGGAGGATCCGAGACGGATAACGCCTTTCAGGGGTCTCTGGTTCTCATTGCTGGGGTGACTCATCTAGTTGATCCCCTATGGATAGGACATCATCATCAGGTATATTCACTTCTGAGGTAGATGCTTCAGGTTCACGAACTTCCTCCACGGTTGTCTCTGTCGTAACCATGGGCTCGACCCTTGTTCTCGATCCCACCAGTTGGTCAGCACGACGTCGCATTACATTTTCACCAACATCTACCGTGTACATCAGGGGTCCTTGTCTGGCCCGAATTGTTCCAGATTGCCATTTCTCATTTTTATAGTCCCTGGCTAACACCGGTTGTCCTATTTCAAAACTCCGAGTGGGCTTGTTATTGATATGCTGGAACTGTTTGTTTTCGACTTCCCTCCGCACATTTGGTTTTAACAAGTCCAACCTGGACCGCAACCTCCTGTTATAGAACATCATAGCAGGACTTTGGTTTGTTGTTGCATGGGTGGCGTTTCGATATGCCAGTAGGAAATTGTCCACCTTGTGTTGCAGTGGAATCTGATCTTCGCTCATGGCCTTTATTGCCTTTTTGAACGTCTGTACAAACCTCTCGGCCAGCCCATTCGTAGCTGGATGATATGGGGCAGAGGTATAATGTTTCACCCCATTCTTCTTCAGGAATTTCTGGAATTCCTCTGACACGAACTGTGGTCCGTTGTCTGAACATATTTGCTCTGGCAATCCATTTCTTGCAAATATCGTTCTTAGCACCGCGATCGTCTTCTCCGAGGTAGTGGTAGTCATTTTAATCACTTCTGGCCATTTAGAATGTGCGTCCACCGCAATTAAAAACATGGAATCCATGAATGGACCAGCAAAGTCAATATGTACACGTTGCCATGGGGTTGAAGGCCATTCCCATGGATGCAGCGGTGCAATTGGAGGTGCATTTTGGACTTTTTGGCACCCTGAGCAGCTTTTCGTCAGATCCTCTATCTGTTGGTCGATACCCGGCCACCACACATAAGCCCTAGCAAGGCTTTTCATCTTGACTCCCCCCAGATGACCTTCATGTAGTTCTTTTAGAACTCTCTCTCTTAACTTAGGAGGGATAATCACCCTTGTTCCATACATCAATGTTCCCTGACAGATGGAGTGGTAGGACCCTAGGAAGTACAGAGGGTCAGAGGGACCTTGGTGTACATGTACATAGATCCCTGAAGGCAGCGGAACAGGTAGATAAGGTGGTTAAAAAGGCATATGGGATACTTGCCTTCATTAGCCGAGGCATAGAATATAAGAGCAGGGAGGTTATGATGGAACTGTACAAAACGCTGGTGAGGCCACAGCTGGAGTACTGTGTGCAGTTCTGGTCGCCTCACTATAGGAAGGATGTGATTGCTTTGGAGAGGGTGCAGAGAAGATTCACCAGGATGTTACCTGGGATGGAGCGCCTCAGCTATGAAGAGAGGCTGGACAGGCTGGGGTTGTTTTCCTTGGAGCAAAGAAGGCTGAGGGGGGACCTGATTGAGGTGTACAAAATGATGAGGGGCATAGATAGGGTAGACAAAGAGGAACTTTTCCCCTTAGTAGGGGGGTCAATAACAAGGGGGCATAGATTCAGGGTAAGGGGCAGGAGATTTAGAGGGGATTTGAGGAGGAACTTTTTCACCCAGAGGGTGGTTGGAATGTGGAACTCAATGCCTGAAAGGGTGGTAGAGGCAGGAACCCTCACAACATTCAAGAAGCATTTGGATGAGCACTTGAAATGCCATTGCATACAAGGCCATGGACCAAATGCTGGAAAATGGGATTAGACTGGACAGGGATGGATGGGCGGCGCAGACACGATGGGCCGAAGGGCCTCTTTCTGTGCTGTAAAACTCTATGACTCTATGACTCTATGACTCATCTTGCTGAGAATGCCGGTAACAGTGGATCACCATGGGCTGGCCATCCCTTTACTGTCAATTCGTAGACCCGGGACAGTGTCGGGTCATTCCTAGTCTCCCTTTCAATATTTGCATTGGTGACAGGTAAACAATCGATGATGGTCGAGTGAAATAACTCCACCGGGTCAACCGTCGGTGCCTCCTCCTCAGTAGGTAGTGGCAGGCGCGACAGCCCATCAGCATTACCATGCTGCTTTGTACCTTTGAATTCTATCTGATATTGATGTGCCCCTAGGAAAAGGGACCATCTCTGGAGCCTCTGTGCTGTCATCACCGAAACACCCTTCTTAGGGTTAAAAATGGATACCAACGGCTGGTGGTCTGTCAGCAGTGTAAACTTCTGGCCCTGCAGGTAATGATTAAACTTCTTTACTCCCCACACAAGGCTGAGAGCCTCCCTATCTATCTGAGCATAGTTGCGCTCAGCGGAGGTCAATGATCTGGATGCAAATGCGACTGGCCGTTCCAAGCCATTTGGCAACTTGTGTGAGAGTACTGCTCCAATACCATAAGGAGAAGCATTACAAGCTAAACGAATAGGTAGCGTTGGGTTGAAGTGAGCCAACACTTCCTCTGAGGGATCAATGCCTTGCTTTTGCGAAAGACCTTCTTACAGTCCTCGCTCCACTTCCATGGTACTTCTTTCTGCAAAAGAGCGTTCAGCGGGTGCAGCACCGTGGATAGATTTGGCAGAAACTTATGGTAATAGTTAATCAACCCTAGGAATGACCTCAACTGGGATACATTTTCCAGAGCGGGAGCCTTCACAACAGCTTCGATCTTGTCAGGTGACTTGTGCAGCCCCTCCTGGTCAATGACATGACCACAGTACGAGATCCGTTTCTGAAAGGACTCACATTTCTGGCGATTAACTCGAAGTCCATATTCCTTCACTCTGGTGAGCACCAGTTTCAAATTTGCAAAGTGTTCCTCATCGTCATCTCCTGTAATCAGGATATCGTCCAAGTAATATTGAGTGCTTGGAATTCCCTGTAATACCTGCTCCATGGCCCTCTGCCAAATTGCTGGAGCCGAAGCCACTCCAAAAACCAGTCTATTATATCGATACAAGCCTCTGTGCATGTTGATTGTGAGATACTGGCGCGACTCTTCCTCAACTTCCATCTGTAAGTACGCTTGCGCCAGGTCTATCTTGGTGAAGTGTTTCCCGCCAGACAATGAAGCAAAGATATCCTCAATCCGCGGAAGCGGATATTGCACCGTGTGAAGCACCGGATTAACCGTGATCTTGAAGTCTCCACAGATGCGGACCTTCCCCGGTTCCCCTGGCTTGTTACTCGATGAACGCTTCATGACGGGAACAATGGGCGTGGCCCACTCACTCCAGTCCACCTTAGACAGTACTCCTGAACGTTCTAGCCCTTCCAGCTCAGCTTCCACAGCAGATCGTATCACATAAGGTCTGGCTTTGAAAAATTTTGGGTTTGCATGTTCTGCAATCTTGATTTTTGCCGTAATTCCTCTCAGTGTTCCCAGTCCCTGTTGGAACACCTCTTTAACCTCATCCAATATTCTGGACAATCGTTCAGGTTTGACATCTTTTTTTTTCCGGAATCTACCGTTATTGCTTTTAGGGAGTGCCAGTCAATATTTATTTTCCTGATACACTCCCATCCCAGAAGTGGTGGACCTCCCTCAGGTAGTACATATAAGTCCATTCCTTGGTGTTCTTTGCCCTTGTGTACCACCTTGACTTTTATCTTTCCGATGGGGTATACTCTTTGCCCCGTGTATGTCTGCAATACTATCTCCGTATCCCGTAGGGGAATATGTGTGAATAACCTTTTGTAATCTTGCTTATTCATGACCGTCAACGCCGATCCAGTGTCCAATTCCACCTTCACTTGGACTCCTGCTATCTGAAGTGTGACCCAGATAGTTTGTAGGTCAGTTTCCTTACTCACATTGTGAATTCTCAGACTACCCAGTTCCTTGCTGTTGGAGTCTGAATCCGAATTCTGTTCATCCGAACTCTTCTCAGCCACCTTATGTACCTTTCTGCACTTTTCCTGCGGTGACTTTTTGTTGCTGGTCTTCTTTCCTGACCGGCATACTTTAGCTATGTGACCAAGCTTGCCACATTTTCTACATTCCTGATTTTTAAACCAGCATTGGTTCTGATCGTGTGTTGTCTTTCCACAACGATAACATTTCGCTGTACCCAAAGCCATTTGATCTACGCTGAGTACTGCTGCCTTCAGCTGCATTTCCGCAGTGCCTCTCGCTGCAGCTTCGTGCGACGCTGCAATAGTGACAGCCTTATCAAGTGTAAGATCATTCTCTTCAAGCAGCCGCTTTTGTGTTCCTTCTTTCGACAATCCACACACGAATTTGTCTCTCAGTGCCTCTGTCAGTCTTTCCCCAAACTGACAGTATTTCGCTAGCTTACGCAGTTCAATTAAATACTCCGCGTTGCTTTCCTCTTTCAGTTGCGTTCTCGCATAAAATTTAAATCGTTCCGCTAACATCAGCGGTGTGGGGTTCAAATGATTTCTCAGGACAGCAACAATATTAGCGAAAGCCTGATCCGCCGGTTTAGCTGGTGATAGAAGATGCTTCAATAGCCCGTATGTCTTCGCACCCATTGAGTTTAGTAAGGTTATTGCTTTATCTTCATCTGATATTTTATTTGCCTTACAATAAATCTCTATGCGTTCTACATACGTGGCCCAATCTTCAACATTGGGATCGAAATCGTTGATGTTACCACGCTTAGGCATCCTCGCAATCTTCTTGAGAAACAAAAAGAATTTTTTTTTTCTTTTCAAAATGGCGGTTTCCCGCGCTTGTCTTCTTCCCCTGCCTACGAAAATGGCGGCTTCCCGCGTTTGCCTTTCTCCCCCGCTGCCTGTAATGGCGATTGCCATATTGCTGCGTTCGCCCTCCCCAGCGGTTCTCAAATTGTGCCTCCCAGCCCCTCTTGCAGTCCGGTCCCTTCCCCCGGCTGCGGCTGAGTTCTCCGCGTTTAAATTTTTTTTTTTATCCCACACCTCGCGGCCTCGGTAGCTGCCCGGCCTTTTTCCCCGGTCGCGGTCGAGCTCTCTCTCGACGCTGTTGCGTCTCCCAGCCCGCTTGCAGCCCGGTCTTTTACACCGGCTGCGTTTGCATTCACCGCGGCTCCCGTGCCTTACGCTGCCCCAGTCTCAGCGCCTCTGGCCCCGACTTCTGTCCGGCTCTTTTCCCCGGCCGTGGTCGAGTTCTCCGCCCTTATATCCTCCGTTTTTCCCTCCCCTACTTCACAGCCAACGTGGCCGACTTGCTGCTCGTCGCTGATCGGCTTACCCACCACCGTGATAGTAGGGATGATCACTGCCTGTTGCTGATGGAAGGCTTCGTGTCAGGATTCTTCCTTGCGCTTCAGACCCGAGTCTTTTCTCAGCAGGATGATGAAGGCGGATGCCTCTTCTCGACGCCCGTTAAACTGCCTTGGATATATCTCTGCCGCAGGGTAAGATCGTCATCGTCGCCACTGTTAAGTCTGTGTGTTCTAGTTATTGTTAATAAGAATCACTGCACACAGACCACAAGAGTAAATTCAACAGGTCTTTACTAGTCGGAGGTCAGGCTGAACTGCCCAATAAATCATTACACAGCACTTATATACCGGTGTGGTCACCACCGGTATTACAGTATACAGCAGCCAAGATAAAGTAGTGCCTCTCTTAAAATAGTTCTCTTAAAGGTGGAACGGTTACATACACCACAGCGGTAACAGAGTTAAAATGGAGGCGGTCGACATACCGCCCCGTTCGCGCTCCATCGCCATTTTTCCGACGGCATCTGCCGACGGCAGAAACGCCCGCCTGAATCAGGCAGGAGCCTCATTAATCTGTGCAAATCGGGGTCCTATTGGATACAGAGGACTCCAGCAGCATTTTAACTGCCTACTGGCTGGACACATCGCTCAGTAAAACTGCAGAAGAGGCTCGAAAATGTGTTGGAATTAATTTTCTGGGGCCTGGAGGAGCAGGAGCACCTGTCCAGTCATAATGAAATTAAGTGGGCTGCTGCAATCCTGGGACACCCCCCCACCCCCACTCGCAACCTCCCACTCCCCCGACCTACCTAATCTCAGCCAGAGCTGCATCGGAGTGCCCATTTGTTGCCCGCAACTCACTGCAAATATGACCACGAAGTCTGTCCCTCTTGCCGGCGCTGTTCGGCACGCTCCGTCGATCGGCAGCCTGATAGTTAAAATCTACCCCACTGTTTTGATGTAGCCCTCAAGCCTAACAATGAATTGTTCAAGGGCCAAGATATAGCTGGGGTGCAAGATCCAATATTGAGTGCCATAGCAGAAAGTTTTGAAGCCCAACCTATCAATGTTGTTTGGTCAGGACTACGTGGATATGTTGTGCATCTTGGCAAAGTAATTAGGCAGCTTTGAGCACGGTTCCAGTTTTGGTCCCGTCACCCTCTCCCTCTTAGTAAGGACACTGCAATTCTGGAGAAGATGCAGAGGACAAGGATGGTCCCTAACCCGAGTTATTGATTTATGAAGATAGGCTTGATGACTTGGGTTTCTGTTCACTGGAAAGATGGAAATTTAGAGGTAGTCTGATTCAACTATTTAAGATTATTAAAGGCATGTTCATCATGCAAGTAGTGTGTTTGAGGTGATGGGGTTAGGTAGAACTAGGTATCACACATACAAATTGAGGAAGCAGTGGATGAAGTTGTTTTACTTTATTCAGTAGATGAAATGAACATGTGGAACAGGATTCCAGAGGAAGCTCTGATACCTTATAATCCTTCATGAAAATGTTAGATGGATTTCAGGAAAATAAAATGATCACGTTACATGGAAGGCGAGAATAAATTATTCTGGAATATAACTACTGGTTTTGGGATCTCCTGGGGCTTTTCTGATTGTCCACGCGAGATCAGAGGGGAATTTTTAACTGGACTCCAGGATTGGCTACAGGTTACAGTTTTGTTTGTCCCTCCCAGGAGATGTAGAGAAGGGGGTTTGGCTGTTGCTCGCCCTCATTTCACCCACCTGCGTGTTTGGGCCGGCTGACCTTTTCCCAGCCTGGATTCATAAACATGAAAGTTGCTGCACAGTGGAAATGGCCAATTTATGCACAGATGTCGCAAGGTTGTTTGAGATAGGAAAGAAAAGCAGAAGAGGATTTGCAAAATTTACAGTTCAACAATTGGGAGGCACCATGTATTGAGAAGGACTAGAATCCCTAAGCCAGTGTGTGTGAATCTGAAAGTTGATCTATAAAGAATCAACTGGAATTGTTTCAGGCCCTTCAATGGTCTTCTTTGGCTCAGACTAGAGCTTACAATAGTTTTAAAAAATATTGGTAATGTTGAAGCTACACGATCCAGTTTGTTTACCTGTAGCATGTACGAGAGTGATACAGCGGAGGTACAAGTCTCTTTTTTTATATTTTCCCAGTCTTTAGTTGCACAAATAAGCAAGTACTTCAATAATTATAAGCAACAGATGTGTGAAATTAGAGGTACAAAAGTAATTTGGAAAGGGGACGAGCGGAGCTCTTCCCCTTTTATATTAAAACTAGCTGGAGTGCCCGGCGGTGCCGAGGCTTTTTCGAGGGCATGTTGTTGTTGGAAGAGAGAGAGAGAGAGAGCGCGACTGGGGGGGGGGGGGGGAAAGAGAGAGAGAGAGAGCGACTGGGGGGAAGAGAGGGAGGGAGAGGGAAGAGGGGAGGGGGGAAGAGAGGGAGGGGGGAAGAGAGGGAGGGGGGAAGAAACCGGACAGCCCAGACTAAAGATGGCGCTGTTCGGGCCCACATTGAAGTTCCGCCATGATCAAAGATAGCGTCACGAGGAAATTGTCGTGCCGCCAGGATCAAATATGGCGCGGTGGTGTCACTGCATTGAACTGCTGCCAGGATGAAAGATGGCCAGGCCCAGTTGCCGGGGTAACCCTCCTCCCCTCCCGATCTCCAGAGCCGGTTGCCGGGTTAACCTTTGGGGGGGGGGGGGGGAAAGAGGGGATAGGGGCAGAAAGAAAAAAAAGCTGTCTGCCAGCCTTCAGGGCGGGTGCGGCCAGCCTTGAAGGTGCGTGAAGAAGCCGGCGGCCATTTTCTCATGTCGGTTGGAAGCACGGAAATTTTTTTTTTCTTAATTAAAAACTGCAAAATTTCTTTACTTTTAAAAAAAAGTAGCTGCAAGGTACAAAATCGGAAATCTTCTAAGTTTATATGTTCTTTCCTTAAAAACTTTCGGCTTTTGTATATCTTCTAACTTTATATCTTCTTTCGTTAAAAAACTTTCGCCTTTTGAAAACCGAAAGTTTTTTAAGGAAAGAAGATATAAAGTTAGAAGATATACAAACGCCGAAAGTTTTTAAGGAAAGAACATATAAAGTTAGAAGATATAAAAACTGAATTATTTATTCTCTATCTCTTCACTTACGTTGCAATAGTTGCTGCAGTCACTCCAGTGCTCACGAAGACTAAAGTAACTTTTATTTATTCTGTCTTATTAAGCATCAGGCCCCGCCCACACACACCATAGGATTGGTCAACCATCACGTGATGGGGGAGACCGAAGGGGGGGGGGGGGGGGTGAGGGGTGGGAGAAGCTTGCCACAAAACAATTGCCTAGGGTCCAGCATGGCTGGCAACAGACGCCCAGGCTTAGAGGCCTACCTGCAAAAACGGGGAAAGGTAGGAAAATTAATGAGATTAGATAAAAGACTTAGAAAGTAATTAACTTTTTTTTTTTTAAAAACAATTTCTGAAAGTAATTAACTTTTTTTTAAAAAGAATTTCTGTTTTAAAAGGAACTTTTTTTTAATAATTTTTTTAAAAGACGCAGAAAGCGGGAAAAAGGAAAAGTTTGGAATCAAGATGGCGGCGACTCACCTCGGTTCAGAACGATAAGGCCCGCCCACACAGGCACCGATTGGTGGACCGTCAGGTCACCGAAGCGTAGGATTGGTCAATCGTCCCGTCACTCGACCGTAGGAGGGCCCGGCCGCACGCGCCAGGAACCCGCCGTACGATTGGTCGACCTCGACGTCAATCGATGCTAATGAGCGGAATGTTGAACGTTTTTTGGATACTGCGGGCGCAATTTTTGTCCGGCTGAAACGTAAATACGCTTAGGACGTTTCTGGAATCGTCAGCTTTCTTTCGACGTAACGCACGTGTAGGTACGCTCTATAACTTTCGAGTTAATTCAAGACAGACAGACAGACAGAAAGACAGACGGAATGACAGAAGTATCCTTTTATATATATAGATAACATAGGGTGCAAAATTAAAAGGCAAAATTCAATTAAAACAAATGGTAACCTACTAAATAGAATTGAAGATTATATTGGTGACAATAAACAAACACGAACAAAGAGAATAAAAGGAATCCATTGTATAGAGAAATTTCGGCAATCTTTTTTATTTTTTTAAAATTTGCCCGACTTACCAGTATTTGCTGAGCTGTCTCAGTTTGTTGTGTGATTTGTAGCAGCACGCCAAGCATATCTTGATGAAAACCAAAAACATGATACAAGCATTGTGACAAAAGTAAATAACGTGATGCAGCATCACGTGACATAAAATTAGTATGTTACAAGGTTCAGTGAGATACCTGGGCTAGATTTCAAAAATCAGTGCTTGGCTGTCTTAACCGGAGCAGAAAAGGCTGGGTTACAGGGGAAAGGGAGAAAGTTTCAGTACAATGTAATTCCCACCCCTCATTTAAAAACAATTGAAGATGGAATTTCCTGCTTCTTCGCCCATGGAGACCTCTCTTTTCTGAATCCAATTGAAATGAGTAGTGTTTCCAATGGATGAATATTGGAAACCCTTTAATACCTGCCACATGAATAGCATTGGATCTGAGCAACGAAAGGAATTGACAAGTATCCATGGAATGAGGAAATAGCTTACTAAACTGGAGGCATTTCCTGACAGAGGGGAGACACTGCCTTCATGTGTTTAGTAGAGAGATGGGATCCAATTATAACCTATTCTCCTTTAGCTAAAACTGAATGAGGTATGATAGCCTAAGATAGCTAAGCACCACTTTGAACCGTGCCTCAGATTACTGACAATCTTATCACGTCTCTAAAATGATCATAAAAACAAACTTTAGAGATGTACAACTGCATATACTGTACCATTTACCCCATTGGCAAAATGTTCCATCACAAAAATGCAAAAAACATATCAAACTGCCAAGTATACATTTTATTTATAACTTCCCTAAAATGTCAAAAATATTTACATTTAATCATTTTATATACGTTAATAAAATGTATGAAGAATCATTACAAAATTAAAATGAGAAACATTTGCCTAAAAACAAAAAAAAGCAGTTACAATACTCCATATGGAGTTACAGTTCCCCTTACAGACCATTTGTTCATGAAATGTTAAAATAATTTATATAAATTATTTTCCGAAAATTAGATGAACTTCAGAAATTCGCTCAGTTCTGTATACTGTATAACTCTTATATATAAACTGCATCCAAGTATTAAATTGATAAAACAAGTAAAACTTCTCATTATTTGTGCCGGTTTATTTTTCTGCGCGTGACTGGCTTTCGAAACACTGGGATCAGTTTTTTCCTCTTATAACGAAGTGTCATCTTGTGTTCTACAGACCCAGCATCATCATCTGCTTCTCCTCTTTTACTGGACAGTGAATCCAAAGGGCTTGCTAAAGGAGAAAGAAATTCAATTTCCACTGGCGGAGCTGACCATGAAGCCTTCTTGGTTATTCTGTCAAGACAGAAGCAATCAGGGTGTCAAAATCTATTATAAGTTTCACATTAAGGGTACGTGTTTTCAGTAAAAGATAGAAAGAAGTCAATAAAAACTCCTAGGATAGAGCTTACATTTTCAGTGTCGTTCCTTTGAGCAAGACAGAACTGCAAACTACAACCACGGTCTTACTCTGCCCCTGCAAGTTACTTTTGAAGAATTATATATTCATAATGTGTTACCTGAAGAATTATATAACCTGTTACCTGGGACTCTTTTTCACTCGGAGTCTTGTAGTTCTGCTTCTGGTACTTATTTTCTCCTCGTGTTTTTTACTTATCTCCTCTTCCAGTTTTCTAACCTCCATTACTTTGGGGACAACATCCTCCATAACATGAAAGTCCTGAAGTGCACAAAAAGAGTGAAAATTTGATTCAACAAAATATTATTTTCCTCACAAAAACATATTACCCTCTAGACTGTACTACTAAACATGAAAAGTGCGTTAACCAATGGCAATAATTGTTTATTTCTAGGTACAAAGGTTTGGCAGTTACAATTAAAAAGAAAACAAGGGCACCCTAATAACTAAAGGTCAGCACAAGATGCCTTGTCCAGAAGTTAGAATATAAATCCGGAATGGAAAAAAAGCCCAGTCAGCTCATTGAAGCCAATTCCTTTATTGCACAAACTCTCCCAACTTGCACATTTACATTTCAGGCTCAGCTGAAATTTAACTTGCTAGCCTCATTAGGTTAATTGAAGTCGTTTTATTTTATATGTCCAATTTAATATAGTTTTAAAAGAAAGAATCTTTATACTAGATCCTAAAATGCAGTTTGTTTACCTGTTCTTCCACTATCTGCAAGGTTGCTTTGCCAGTTCTTCTTCTGGACCTTGTTAGAGGAGTAGAAAAAACAAACTCTGGTGGCTGCTGCACAGAAGGCTCCTCCAACATGGTTTTCTCAACTACTAAAAATAAAATTGGAAACAAAATTGGTTAAGGAACCACCTGTCCATTAAGAATGACAACTTCATGGCATTCAGTAAGGTGAAATCCCAAACACATTTACCAATATTGACAAGCTTTTAAAAGTCACAAAGTGATCAACACATACAAAAACAAAACTTCAAAGTCCCATTGCAAAGGATGGCAAATTCTTCATAATGTGTTACCTGAAGAATTCAACATCCTACTGCAAATGGACTTTGATAAAAGTTTTGTTTTTGCAATGGGACTTGGATAAATTAGACTTGCCAATTAGTACTGTATTATAACCTCATTCATTTAGGTGGATAAATGTCACCCATGTTCATTTAAAACAGTGTCATTATTTCATTAGAGGTACTGTCTACAGAGTGTGAATATTGTAATTTTAATGTGGAGTGCAGATTGTTTGTGGTAGAATTACAAATGGACCACAAGGGCCACTTTTTTTTTTTTTTTTAGTTAAAAAGGTATTCAAGTCAAGCCCGTTTCACTAGACGTGCCAAAGCGCATCACAGCCAATGAAACACTTTTGAAGTGTAGACACGTTGAAATGTAGGGAAATGTGACAGCCATTTTGTGCAGAGCGAAGATCCACAAACAGCAATAAGATAAATGACTTGATAATTTATTTTAGTGGTGATGGTTGAGGTACAGCTACTGGCCAGGGCACTGGAAGAGCTACTGTAGATATGGTCTTGCACCACTTATGACTGTGTCGTTCTATATACAATGAATACTCTACTATGCAGTGGGGAATAGCAGCTAGGAATACGGTATCTTAAACAGATTCACGTCATTTAGAGTGCATCTTGACTGGTGCTCGTCCCCATCATATACAAGGTCTTGTTTCAATCCAGAAGGAAATGCATTCTACAAGCCAATTTAGCATGGTCTGGTTAACAACACGATGATGCAATTTACAGCACAGAAGGAGGCCATTATGTAAAGTTAACTGTAGACTTTTGAATGTCTAATATTATCCCTTTGTAGAACGCGAACACTCTGTACATCAAAGTGGTATTTCCATCCAATGGAAGAGGCATGTAACGGCAAGGTAACATTTCAGCACTGTTATTTTCAGAGATAAATGAAAATACGATGCACCGAGAAAAGCGGTGGAGATTTTCTACGAGCACTCCTACCGCAAGCCTTAATCACACATCAGAAACTGCGTACCCATTCTGCGAATTTCCATCTATTTTAATAATACATGGAAAGTCACACACTGGGAACATCCAATTCCCGATATACACTCCTAGCATGCTCCAGAAGCACAAAATTTCCCCTATAGTCTTATGCCAGCCTTATATTGGTGCCAAAGATGATAATGTGGACTAACTACCAAGGAATTAGGTTTACTGTGTTGAAATAAGAGGAAACAAGACGTTAAATATAAATAGACTGAACTTGTACGTTCTTATTTCTGCTGTTAAAAACCTGTATATTTGCGCCCCTAGATCACCCTGTTCCTTATCCCCACTGGGAACTTTACCATAGTATAGTCCTTCGCTGTTCTTTTCCTCAGAGGATTACCGCTTCACATTTATCTATGCTGAACTGCATTTCCAGATGTTTTTCATTTATTCATTCACGGGATGTGGGCGTCGCTGGCAAGGCCAACATTTATTGACGCCCCTAATTGCCCTTGAGAAGGTGGTGGTGAGCCGCCTTGAACCGCTGCAGTCCAAGTGGTAAAGTACTCCCACAGTACCGTTAGGTAGGGAGCAAAGTTCCCGCTAAGCTGCGCGGCCGCTCAGCAGTCTGGAGGTCCTGTGCAGGCCGCTCACTGGCTTTTCAATGGGAATAACTGCGCATGTGTGAAAATTTGAATGGGTGGTGCAGCCAGTTAGTTACCGCGCACGACAAAAAAATTACAGGGAACGTTGGTAGGGAGTTCTAGGATTTTGACCTAGTGACGATGAAGGAATGGTGATATATTTCCAAGTCACGATAGTGTGTGACTTGGAGGTGGTGGTGTTCCCATGTGCCTGCTACCTTTGTCCTTCTAGGTGGTAGAGGTTGCGGGTTTGGGAAATGCTGTCGAAGAAGCCTTGGCGAGTTGCTGCAGTGTATCTTGTAGATGGTGCACACCACATTTGTTACAAAGATTAAAACATATGGTACTAAAAAGGATTACAACTACTTGAGTAGAGATGGTAGGGGATAAAAAAAGTTGGGGTAATTGGACATTTTTCAGATCTGTAGGACGTTGGTTAGGGTGCTGTTAGAGCATTACTTGCTGTTCGAGCATTACTTGCTGTTCTGGACACTCCATTTTAGGAAGGATATAGACCTGTGAAAAGGTATGTCAAAACCACACAGCAAGGATTCACTAGAATACTAGGAATAAGTGGTTATAGTTATGAAGAAAGGCTTGAAACACTATATTCC
Source organism: Somniosus microcephalus (assembly GCF_052327205.1). Lineage (NCBI taxonomy): Eukaryota > Metazoa > Chordata > Chondrichthyes > Squaliformes > Somniosidae > Somniosus > Somniosus microcephalus. Next base: position 31,986,544 of record NC_140989.1, read on the forward strand.
CATTGAGACAGAGAAGGCAAAGGGAAAGAAGAATCTGAAATTTTCAAAATTATGAAAGGTTTTGAGAGGTTAAATAGTAAAAGACTGTCTCCACTGGTTTGCAAATCAGTAATGAGGCATAAAGTTAGGAATATTGAGATGATAGTCTCGTCTTTCGTCTGAAAATGTGTCAGGTTCCACATATACTGACGACACCCAGCTCTAGCTCATCACCAGCTCTCGCGACCCCTCCACCATCTATGATTTGTCATGCGGCTTGTCCAACACCCAGTCCTGGATGAGCAGAAATGTCCTCCAACTAAATATTCGGAAGACCGAAGCCATTGTCTTCAGTTCGTTCCCTAGCCACCGACTCCATCCCTCTCCCTGGCAACTGTCTGAGGCTGAACCAGACCGCTCGCAACCATCGCGTCCTAGCTGACCCCGAGATGAGCATCCGACCACATATCCACTCCTTCACCAAGACCGCCTACTTCCACTTCTGTAATATTGCCAGTCTCCGCCCCTGCCTCAGCTCACCTGCTGCTGAAACCCTCACCCATGTCTTTGTTACCTCTAGACTTGACTATTCCAACACTCTCCTGGTCGGCCTCCCATCTTATACCCTCCATAAACTTGAACTCATCCAAAACTCTGCTTCCCGTATCCTAACTCGCACCAAGTCCCGTTCACCCATCACTCCTGTGCTCGCTGACCTACACTGGCTCCGGACGCCTCGATTTTAAAATTCTCATCCTTGTTTTCAAATCCCTCCATGGCCTCTCCCCATGCTATCTTTGTAATCTCCTCCAGCCCTACAACCCTCCGAGATCTCTGTGCTCCTCCAATTCTGGCCTCTTGCGCATCCCCAATTTTAATTGCTCCACCATTGGTGGCCGTGCCTTCGGCTGCCTAGGCCCTAAGCGCTGGAATTCCCCCAACCACCCCCAAAACCTATAAGGCATATAAATAGTGAACGGGTAGTAAGAGGAGGGGTGGGGCCAATTAGGAACCAAAAAGGAGACCTACACATGGAGGCAGAGAGTATGGCTGAGGTGCTAAATGAGTACTTTGCATCTGTCTGCACCAAGGAAGAAGATATTGCCACAGACATAGTGGAGGAGGAGGTAGAGGAGATACTGGATGGGGTACAAATTGATAAAGAGGAGGTACTAGGAAGGCTGGCTGTAGATAAGTCACCAGGACCAGATGGGATGCATCCTAGGACCCTGAGGGAAGTGAAGGAAGAAATCGCAGAGGTATTGGCCATAATCTTCCAATCCTCCTTAGAAACGGGGGTGGTGCCAGAGGACTGGAGAATTGCAAATGTTACACCTTGTTCAAAAAAGGGTGTAAAGATAAATCCAGCAATTACAGGCCAGTCAGTTTAACCTCGGTAGTGGGAAAGCTTTTAGAAACAATAATCAGGGACAAAATTAACAGTCACTTGGACAAGTGTGGATTAATTAAGGAATGCCAGCATGGATTTGGTAAAGGCAAATCGTGTTTAACCAGCTTGATTAAGTTTTTGATGAGGTAAGAGAGGGTTGATGAGGGCAATGCGGTTGACGTGGTGTACATGGATTTCCAAAAGGCGTTTGACTAAGTGCCACATAATAGGCTTGCCAGCAAAGTTGAAACCCATGAAATAAAAGGGACAGTGGCAGCATGGATACAGAATTGGCTAAGTGACAGGAAACAGAGAGTAGTAGTGATTGGTTGTTTTTTGGACTGGAGGAAGGTATACAGCGATGTCCCCCAGGCGCGGTTGTAGGATCACTGCTTTTCTTGATATATATTAGTAACTTGGATGTGGGTGTACAGGGCACAATTTCAAAATTTGCGGATGACCCAAAACTTGGAAGTATAGTGAACAGTGAGGAGGATAGTGATAGACATCAAGAGGACATAGACAGGCTGGTGGAATGGGCGGACACGTGGCAGATGAAATTTAACGCAGAAAAGTGCGAAGTGATACATTTTGGTAGAAACAATGAAGAGAGGAAATATAAACTAAAGGGTACAATCCTAAAGGGGGTACATGAACAGAGAGACCTAGGGGTATATGTGCACAAATCGTTGACGGTGGCAGGGCAGGTTGAGAAAGCAGTTAAAAGCTTACGGAATCCTGGGCTTCTTGAATAAAAATATAGAGTACAAAAGCGTGGAAATTATGATGGACCTGTATAAAACACTGGTTCGGCCCCAACTGGAGTATTGTGTCCAATTCTGGGCACCACACTTTAGGAAGGATGTGATGGCCTTAGAGAGGGTGCAGAAAAGATTTACGAGAATAATTCCAGGGATGAGGGACTTCAGTTATGTGGATAGACTGAAGAAGCTGGGGTTGTTCTCCTTAGAGCAGAGAAGATTGAGAGGAGAAGATCGAGAGATTTGATTGGGGTGTTCAAAATCATGAGGGGTCTGGACAGAGTAGATAGAAACTGTCCCCATTGGCAGAAGGGTCGAGAACCAGAGGACACTGATTTAAGGCCATTGGCAGAAGAACCAAAGGCGACATGAGGAAAAACTGTTTTACTCAGAGAATGGTTAGGATCGGGAATGCACTGCCTGAAAGGGTGGCGGAGGCAGATTCAATCGTGGCTTTCAAAAGGGAGTTGGATAAGTACCAGAAGGAAAAAAATTCGCAGGGCTACGGGGAAAGGGCGGGGGAGTGGGACTAGCTGAAGTGCTCTTGCAGAGAGCCAGCACGGGATAGACGGGCCGAAAGGCCTTCTTCTGTGCTGTAACCATTCTATGATTCAACAAAACCTTTCTGCCTCACTCTCCTTCTTTAAGGTGCTCCTTAAAACCTACCTCTCACCAGTCCTCATATCTCCTTATGTGGCTCGGTGTCTAATTCTGTTTGATAGCACGCCTGTGAAGCGCCTTGGGACGTTTTACTACATTAAAAGCACTCTATAAATGCAAGATGTCGTTGTAAAGGCCAGTCTTAATATAGATCTTCTTTGGGCGGGCACCTAGTTAAAAACCTGACTCGCATTTGGCACTAAATTAAACATCCCATTCAAGACCAGCAGGACAGCAAATTTCGCTTTTTCCAAGTATACATCCAATTTCCTTTTGAAAGTTACTATTGAATCTGTTTCCACCCCTTTTCAGGCTGTCCATCAGATCATTACAACTCATAGCGTAAAAAAGATAAAACAGTGACATTTCATGTCATAAAGACAGCAGGGCCTCCTTTAGGCACAGCTGAACTCTACAAAGGGTTTATACCCAGAAGTTCACACAGGCAGTCTGCTCAGGTTTGATCCTCACAGGTGCTTCTTATGGGATACTGATAATTCACTGTGAGGTGATGGTGGAGTGGGGATAATTGGATTCTACTGCACTCTTGAGCAGAAATTCCCAGAATTGGCATAAACTATATCAAGATATTCCCACGCACAAAATTCAGTAGTCTGATCCAGGAACAAAGCAGCAGCAGGATCAAGTAATGGAAGAGAGGGGTGAAAGGGTAGTGGAACACCTCATTTTTAACAAAGGGAATGGACTTTCACCTACGGGGGAGCAGAAATAGGAAAGAAGTGACTTTTGTGGCGGTGGGAGTTCTGTGAAAAATTAAGCTGTAATTTTCTTGTGGCCTTGTTCATCATCTGTGCTCGCACACAAAGAATAGCCACTGGGGCATGATGCTCAAGAGTGATCAATACCAAATGAACCATACCCCCAGCAAGCAGTCAATGCTTTCAAAAGGGGGAAGAAAATTGGGGCAAAAAGTTTCCCCCCAAAATATAATTAACACAAATTTACTTCCATAAAACAGCGGTGATACACTTTACCCAGCTATGCTAACACAAAGTGATGTACACTTTCCTAACAAGTTCTTTATACACAAGTGAAAAATCACATGACTGACAGTGCTCCAGTGGTTCTGTCCACCAGCCTCACCCAGCCCCCGAGTATCGTTGCTAGTTTATTCATGTGTGTGTGAAAATTAAGCAAATGAGCAATGCTTCCTAACAGAGGTAGGAGTATTGGTAAAAGAGGTAATATATTAACGCTAAATGTTCATGCTTCAGGCCAACAGTAAAACATTCCATATTTGTACAAAAGCAAGATACTGCATTTGCTGGAAATCTGAAACAAAAACAGAAAATGCCGATGACTTTGTCAGAACTGTACAAACTGTACACATTTGTACAAACTTGAGTGCTAATTGAATTATGGCCTTTGTTTCAATTTTTGGCTGTAGTGTCTATTTGGTTGAGTAAAATAAAATAAAATAGCCTAAACCGGTTTAGTGCCTACAAAAAGGTTCAAAATACATTTGAAGCAGCATAATTTAAGAGCTCTAGACAAAATTACCTTTTGACTTTCTTGAGGACCTTGTGAGAGGGGGAGAGAAAGCATAAGGACCCTCTTTTGCTAAAATGATTGCCTGTGGTTCAGAGCCTTTACCAAGTCTCCTTCTAGCTGGTTTGTGGGTAAACGTTACTGTAAGTTGTTCCTCTTGCCTGCCAGCCTCAATGTCATCTTTAAGAACAGGCTTTGGTGTTTCTTTGCTTGCAATAGACTGCCCCCTCCTTGTTGTCTTTGAATTAGCAGGCAACGTTATTTCTACATTTGAAGTCAGTTCAGCAATGTTTTCTAGTGCCACAAGGTGGACATCTTTGGCCCTACTTCTTGTAAGTCTGCTGGGTGTAGGCAGCACAGGCACTTGTTCATCAATCTCCATTGTTGAAAGTGGGTCGTTTAGTAGAGCACCAACGTCAGACAGTTTCCTACTTTTCTTTCTAGCAGACCGTTGAGAAATCGGAATGACTTCAGCTTGCTGACTTAGTGGCGTTTTCAAAGGACCATGCAAGATGTGTTCTGCATCTGCTTTAATAGCAACGCTTCTCCTTGTGGATCTCAAAATAGGAACAGTTTCAGTATGCGGAGTGAGTGGCATTTTGGTAACAAGCAAACTACTTTCCATGACATTTGTTCTCCTAGTGATCGTTTTTCTGGTGGATCTTGAAGTAGGAGGGACAGAGTCAATTTTTTGATCAAGTGGTACATCCTTAGGTTCAGCCAAGTTATTTTTCAGGATCTCAACTACACCTGTAACAACTCTCCTCATACTCCTCCTCGGTGTTGCAGGTATTTCCATTTTAGGTTTAACTTCCTGTATTTCCACTAATACCAGTTCCTCATTATTGGCTTCAGTCACTTTATTACTTTTTCCTCTTAAGGAACTTGTAGGCATCGCCACAGCCTCCATTTGCTTAGTCTGTATAACTTTGCCAACAATCTCTTCAGACTCATCTGTTTGTGCTTTCTTTACTGCCTTGCTCTTATACAAGCCACTTCTCTCACTTGTTACTGGGCTATCTACCTGAACAGGCGAGATCAATTCAGGCAATTCTTCTACATTTGATTGACCTCCTTTAAGAACTTCTATTGAATTATCTGTTATGGCCACTTTAATTGGTTCAGTCACATAAAGCAATGCTTCAGCCAAGTTGTGTTGGTCTTCCAATGGTTCTTCAAGAACTAAAGAATTATTTTTTATACACACCTGCTCTGCACTTTCAACAGCATTACCTTCTGGAGTCTCTTTATTGGGTTCACTAATTTTAGTTTCCATTGATTCAAATGGAATTGCCTTTTCATTCTCAACTAAAGCAGGCTGTTGATTTGTCTCTGTAGACATTAACAGTTCTATGGCCTCATCGCCATCATCGCCTTCTAACATTAAAGTGAAGTTTTCTTGAACAGTATGGTGTTCTGCAACCTCAATTTCTTCATCTTCAGCTTCGCTCACAGCTGTTACTGTAATATAGGACTGCTCTGCAGGTTCGATGTCAAACTCTCCAGCAAATACAACTGGTTCATGCTGCTCCGGCTCTGCAGAAACTGCAGGCCAAGATTCCTCCCTTGGGGGCTGCACTTCAAATCCATCATCAACATCCTGTAATCAGAGGGCAGGGGTTTTGAGAAAAAAAAGTATTTCCTACAAGTAATACCACAAATCATACATTTAAATACACCTATTTTGACACCCTTTGTGCACACCAGAATGTAAAGAGGAATTCACTACATGGTTTATTTTAGTACACATACCAACGGATCACAGTTAAAGGAGAAAGTAGTGTTAAAGGCAAGCACTTAATGTTACATGACCTTTTTAGGTTAATCTTTCTCATTGAGTATAGTTTGCAACCTTCAACATACAAATAAATAGGTGATCATTCAAACAGGGGGGAAAACCACTTGAGAGTTTGGTCCCCTGCAGGAATCATGCACACTTGTATTCCCTCAGCCCCACTGCACAGAAAGCTTCATTTTGGTACTGCACTGCAATTGTTTTGAATAAGGTGAGGAGAGATTGCGAGAGAATGAAAACAGGGGAGATGAATACGTACAGACCTCAAGGGGTAGAGATACTTTGCGTGCGAGTGTTTACACAGGCAGTGCCAGATTTTGGTATGAGCATTGGAGCAGTCAGTCAACTTTTGTTCCAACGTTGTTCATGAGATGAAGTCACTGGGCCAATATCCTGGACTTCCCTACCTAACACTATCCGGATGGGAACACCATCAGCACAAGGATTGCAGCGGTTCAAGGAAAAGGCCCATCAACACCTTCTCATGATAAGAAGGAATTTGCAATAAAGGTGGCCTTGCCAGTGTCGCCCACATCCAGAGAACACATTAAAAGTGAGCAATGAATAGCCAACAGTAGAAGAGATCCATGGGTAGGACAAAAACGTGTCTATTAACCAATCCCAGGCGCATACGTACGGCCAGGAGGGGAGGTGTGGATTGGGTGACCCAGGGGTCGATGTTGCAGCGTCTCCTGTTTTTACATTGATGACTTGGGATTAAAAATATCAGCAACAAATTGGAGCCAATACCAAACTAGGGGAGGCAGTTGATTTGGAGGAGATCGCACAGGAACCACAAAATGAGTTGGGCAAAATATGTAATAGAGCAGAATGACGGCAAATTAAATTTAAAATGGACAAGTGTACAAGCAGTGCAAGCCTGATGAAAAATGGGTGCAGGTACTCCGTGAATGGTGTTGAAATAGTTATCTGTGAAATTGAGAGAGATCTAGGAATTTAAGTAGATTTGATACTCGACATATTCAACTATTGTGCTGCAGCAATCAACAAAGTAAATAGAATGCTGAAGCTAAATAGCCAAAAGAATAAGAGTAAAAGTCTGACGAAGTCATACTCAAACTATATAGTACTCTGGTCAGACCACACCCTGAGTGCGGTGCCCTGTTGCGGTCTCGGAGATGCGAAGGGCACAGGCCCTGGAAATAGAGGAGCCACGTAGCTAAAACCTAATGGCAGAGGACTGAGTAATGAGAGGAGATTGGAGAAACTTGGGCTTTTCAGTCGTGAAGGGAGGTGTGACCTCAGTGACATACAAGATAGTAAACAGTATGTAAAAAGGGAGATTCAGAAAATTATACACGCCTGCTCTTTACTTTCAACAGCATTTCCCTCTGGAATCTCAGAAAATTTAGGGCAAAAGGGACACAAGGCTCAAACTAGTAGAAAGCAAATTAAGAACTGATGTCAGGAAATTCTTTACACAAAAAGTGATCAACACATGGAACAGATTTCTGGGTATGGCATGGGAGGCAAAAAACCCTAGAATCATTTTTAAAAAAACAATTAGATGCCATGAATGATGGTGAGGGCTGGGGCAAGATAGGTGTAGGGTATTTCTGGATGGATGGGCTGAATAGCATTACTCAGCCACATTTATCTTGTGAAATTTGAGCTTATGCCTACGTAAAAAATAAAATTAAGAAACGTCAATGACATCCATGTCTTGATTTCTATTAAAACCCTGATGCCTCAAAAACCACACAGACTGTGGTAGTTAATCATGGAGGTAAGTGGACCCCTGCCTGTATATAACTGGAAATCTGGCCTAGATAGAAAGTGGAGTGTCTATTTCTTTGGAAAGAAAGTGGCGATGGATCAAATTTTTTCATAATGATTTTCTAAGAAGAATAAATCATAGTCACAATCTTTAGCAAAAACTTCAGATGGTGTCTTAGGAGTGCCATATCTAAATGGCATCTCATACAAGGTGGACCCCACAACCAAAGTACATTGGTTACCAGCTTGCGAGGAGAAGCAAACTTGAAGACTTAAGTGATGGGAGGTTTTCAAAGTAAAGAATGTACTGCACAAAATTAGTACTTTTTTATGGTATCTGCCCATTTGAGCTAATCAAGTTTACAGGTACCTGGTTATCATCAAATATTCAATCACATTCGCCATCAAAGCTGCACAATTGGCTGCAGTGGCTATTATGTCAACCCTCAACAATCTAGATTGACAGACTTTGAGACAATAAAGAATTGGAGATACAATACGAAGACATTTCATGCCTTGAAAGGGATGGAAAGATGCATGCGTGACTACCAATGGGTCCTAGTTTCCCCCTAATTTGGGGGCAACCTTTTCACCTGTATGAAGAAGTTGAATGAATGAAGAACAGTTTGTATAATTATACATACTGTAACATTCAAAGAATACATTAACCATAGAATCAGAATAGCAGAGCACAGAAGGAGGCCATCGCGTTTCCACCAGCTCTTTCGAAGAGCAATCCAGTTAGTCTCAGTCCCCTGTTCTTTCCCCATATCCCTGCAATTTTTTCTTCAAGTATTTATCCAATTCCCCTTTGAAGGCTCCTATTGTATCTGTTTCCACCACCCTATCAGTTAGTGTATTCCAAATCCTAACCACTCGTTGCGTAAAAATGTTTTTCCTCATGTTGGCTCTGGTTCTTTTGACAATCACCTTAAATCTGTGTCCTCTCGTTATCGGCCCTTAGGCCATTGGAAACAGTTTCTCTTTATTTACTCCATCTAAATCCTTCATGATTCTAAACACCTCTATCAAATCTCCACTTAGCCTTCTCTGCCTCAAGGAGAAATACAGTCTGACTATAAATGGAGAACATTATTCAGCGTACCTGCAAATGCTGAGTGTTTACAGGAAGCAAAACTGCAAGTGGCTCATCCGGTGTACACACAGCATTGTTGTCCATCATTTCAACATCAGTTTCCTCGTAGCTTGATAATGCAGACCCATTTTCTTCATTTCTTGACTGTGTACCAGGAATGTCCTCATTGTCAACTACAATCACCACAGCTGGAAAAGAAAAATTAAAACTTTGAGAAACCTAAATCCCTTTCTTCTACTGAAGTACAAAGTAAACAAAACTAAATATTTAATATCTACCGTAGCTTTAAAAAGGGCATTAGATGGTGATGAATCAAACCATTTTAGCTATCTTGCACATTTGTGTACAAGATTCAAAATGTCCAACAACCCCCTTTTCACATTGGTGTGTACATTGAGGAGGTCTTTTTCTTCTCCCCACCACGCAAAATAAAATTTATCTCTGCTTCAACAATTTCTATGGCTCCCAAAGAAAGCATTATAGAAAACATCAATTTTCCCCATCTTGAAAACATTATGTGGGTCAAATCTTTGAAATTCTAAATGAAGGAACTGTTACACTTACAAGCCATAAGATCATTGCAACAGAATTCATATGAAGATACATTGGGCCTGAAATTGCAGTCTCTGTGACAGCGCACTCCGTCGTAATCCATTTGAAAGGCCCCGCAACTTCCGGATTTCATGCATGAAATCTGGAACTTACTATTTGTCAAGGTACACCTTGACAGATCATCCGAACCACCTGAAAAATGAGTATTGCTGGCAGAGTTGGACTATTTGCACAACAACTGCCCAGCAATTTCCCATGCAACTCTTACGGCTGGTAAAAGCAGGCATACGGCCTGCTTTCATCAGCGTAAGGGTACATTATAAGGCTTAAATAAAACATTTAAAAATCAAAAATTATCCACATACACTTCAAATGAGTTGATGCAAGTATTTGCCCGGATTAAGAGGTTTAAAATTACTGTATATATCAAAAAATTACATTTTTTATTGATCTTGGTGCAATGAAGGAACTAATGAATAAAACTGCAATTCATTACATTTATAATTATTAGAATTCTGTACATTGTATAATTATTTGGGGATTCCATTGCATATCATTAGGGGATTCCCTTCATAAATGATTGCAATGGAATCCTCCTTTGTCATTGGAGGACCGGGCCCACGTGATCCCAGGTACGCCTCCGAACAGTCTGTGTCCCTGGGCCTTTACGCTGCCGTCCGTCTGGAGGCCCGAGGCCGCAACTCTTTGCAGCCTGGACACACTTTCGGAATTGTTTCGTGGGTTGGCGATGTACTCCAGAGGTACACCTCCGACCGCAATTTCTAGGCCAATGGCTATGAGAAAATGCAGCCTCCAGATGGACTGCAACCATAGCCCCCGGTGACCAAGTCTCAGATGTTTCCTTTCCTTCACATGGGGAAACAACTGGCACTTCTTTTGAAATCAGGAACTGTATGGAAAATCATGTTAATACATATTCTAGATTTCGATTGGCCTCAAGTCTCATCTACAGGAATAGGCCATTCAGCCCCTCAAGCCTGTTCTGCCATTCAATTAGATCACGGCTGATCTGTCTCTTAACTCCAATTACTCGTTTTGGTTCCGTAACCCTTAATACTTTTGCCTAACAAAAATCTATCAATCTCAGTTTTGACATTTTCAATTGATCTAGCCTCAACATCCTTTTGGGGGACGAGAGTGCCAGATTTCCACTACCCTTTGTGTGAAGTGCTTCCTGACATCACCCCTGAACGGTCTAGTTCTAATATTAAGGTTATGCCCCCTTGTTCTAGACTCCACCACCAGAGGAAATAGTTTCTCCCTATCGACTCCTTGGATCATCTTAAACACCGCAATTGGACCACCCCGTTATCTTCTATATTCAAGGGAATACAAGCCTAATGTGATCAGAACACGATAGAATTCCACATTCAGTTTGAAGGTGAGAAACTTGGGTCTGAAACTAGAGTATTAAATTTAAATAAAGGCAATTACAAAGGTATGAGCAGAGAGTTGGCTAAAGTGGACTGGGAAAATAGATTAGAAGGTAAGATGGTGGAAAAGCAGTGGCAGACATTTAAAGAGATATTTCATGACTCTCAACAAAGATATATTTCAGTGAGAAAGAAAGACTCGAAGAGAAGGATGTACCAACCATGGCTAACCAAGGAAGTTAAGGATGGAATCAAATTGAAAGAAAAGGCATACAATGTTGCAAAGATTAGTGGTAGGCCAGAAGATTGGGAAAATTTTAGAAACCAGCAAAGGATGACTAAAAATAATAGAGGGAGAAAATAGCTTATGAGAGTAAACTAGCAAGAAATATAAAAACTGACAGTAAGAGCTTCTACAAGTATATAAAAAGGAAGAGAGTAGCTAAAATAAACGTTGGTCCCCCAGAGGACGAGACTGCGGAAATAATAATGGGAAACAAGCAAGTGGCAGAGGCATTGAACAAATATTTTGTATCTGTCTTCACAGTAGAGGAGACTAAAAACATCCCAGTAATAGTAGAAAATCAAGGGGCAAAAGGGAGGGAGGAACTTAAAACAATCACTGGAGAAAAAGTGCTAGGCAAACTTGCGTATCGAATGGCTGACAAGTCCCCTGGACCTGATGGCCTGTATCCTAGGGTCTTAAAAGAAGTGGCTACAGAGATAGTGGATGCATTGGTTGTAATCTTCCAAAATTCCCATGACTCTGGAAAAGTCCCTGCGGATTGGAAAACCGCTAATGTAATGCCCTTACTCAAAAAAGGATAAACAGAAAGCAGGAAACTATAGGCCAGTTAGCCTAACACCTGTCATTGGCAAAATGCTCAAATCAATTATTAAGGTAGTAGTAGCAGGGCATTTAGAAAATCATAATACAATCAGAGTCAACATGGTTTTATGAAATGGAAATAGTGTTTGACAAATCTATTAGATTTCTTTGAAGCGGGGAACCAGTAGATATAGTGTATTTGGATTTCCAAAAGGCATTCGATAAGATGCCACATAAAAGGTTACTGCATAAGATAAGAGTTCATGGTGCTGGGGGTAATATATTAGACTGGATAGAGGATTGGCTAACTAACAGAAAACAGAGAGTTGGGATAAAGGTAATTTTCAGGATGGCAAACTGTAACTAGTGGGGTGCCACAGGGATCAGTGCTGGGGACTCAACTATTTTTAATCTATATTAATGACTTGGATGAAGGAAGCGAGTGTATTGTAGCCAAATTTGCGGACGATACAAAGATAGGTGGGAAAGCAAGTTGTGAGGAGTCTGCAAAGGGATATAGATAGGTAAGTGAGTGGGCAAGAAATTGGCAGATGGAATATAATGCGAGTAAATGTGAAGTTATCCACTTTGGCAGGAAGAACAGAAAAGATAAATATTATTTAAATGGAGAAAGACTACAAAATGTGGCAGTACATGAAACACAAAAAGTTAACATGCTGGTGCAGCAAGTAATTAGGAAGGCAAATGGAATGTTGGCCTTTATTTCAAGGGGGATAGAGTATAAAAGTAGGGAAATCTTGCTACAACTGTATAGGGCACTGGTGAGACCACACCGGGAGTACTGCGTACAGTTTTGGTCCCCTTATTTAAGGAGGGACATACTTGCATTGGAGGCAGTTCAGAGAAGGTTCACTAGGTTGATTCCTGGGATGGAAGGGTTGTCTTATGAGGAAAGGTTGAGCAGGTTGGGCCTATACTCATTGGAGTTTAGAAGAATGAGAGGTGATCTTATTGAAACATATAAGATTCTGAGGGGGTTGGACAGGGTAGATGAGGAGAGGATGTTTCCCCAAGTCAGGGAATCTAGAACGAGGGGGCATAGTCTTAGAATAAGGGGTCGCCCATTTAAGACGGAGATGTGGAGGAATTTCTTCTCTCAGAGGGCTGTGAATCTTTGGAATTCTCTACCCCAGAGAGCTGTGGAGGCTGGGTCATTGAGTATATTCAAGGCTAAGATAGACAGATTTTTGAGCAACAGGGGAGTCAAGGGTTATGGGGAGCGGGCAGGAAAGTGGAGTTGAGGCCAAAATTGGATCAGCCATGATCTCATTAAATGGCGGAGCAGGCTCGAAGGACCGAATAGCCTGCTCCTATTTATGTTCTCATAATTTAACCCTTTTAGACCCAGTATTTTTTTTAAAATTCATTCACAGGTTGTGGGTGTCTCTGGCAAGGCCAGCATTTATTGCCCATCCCTAATTGCCCACGAGAAGCTGATGGTGAGCCGCCTTATACAACTTGCTAGGCCATTTCAGAGGGCACTTGAGAGTCAACCACATTGCTGTGGGTCTGGAGTCACATATAGGCCAGACCAGGTAAGGACAGCAGATTTCCTTCCCTAAAGGACATTAGTGAACCAGATGGGTTTTTATGACAATCCGGTAGTTTCATGGTCACCATTACTGATACTAGCTTTTTATTCCAGATTTATTTAATTCACTGAATTTAAACCCAGCTGCCATGGTGGGATTTGAACATGTCTCCAGATCATTACTTCAGATCTCTGGATTATTAGTCCAGTAATATAACCACTATGAGCCATGTATTGCACATTTCTCTGCATTAAACTGCGTATGCCATGTCTCTGCCCACAGACCAAGCTTCTCTAAATCTTTCTCACCAGATCCTCATAGGAATGATATGCTTGTGCTTGCAGTCACCTACATCTAGTATGGCAAAAGCCCTTAATCCACAAACTCAGCTGTTTATGCTTATTTTCATATTTGGCATTTTTACTTGTACAGGAGACTTGCTTTATTTGATCTGCATCTGAAATATAACTGGCAAAGTGGTTGCTGGGTGCCTAAGTACAACCCCTTTGGATACTTAGGTAAACATAGTGGCCCCTGTCTGGATGGGACATCACTTCTTGTTGGGAGCAAGTGTTACCAGAAGGTATTTGGTGAAGGCCAGAGGCGACTTGGCAACAACAAAGGTAATAAGCTGACTAAGTATCGCAATGAGTTAGCATACTCCATTTACCCCAGGGACCGGAGCGCAAATCTCAAACATGAGGCACTATTACACCAGTGCTTCTTTACATCAAATTCCAGGAAATTGTCACCCGTGAGGCATTTCCCTGTATTTGCACTGCTAAATCTGACTCCCATACCCTGGTGAAAGAATTGCAGACCCATGAAAAACAGCCCACAACTCTGCTGCCAGGCTAGGAGTGCAGCGTAAATGTGGGAAGTCACACACAGATGCCACTCTCTCAGCATCTAAACTAAAGTGGCAGTCTACAAGCATTTATTGATAAACAATTCCTCACTACTTCTCCCCACCCCGACTGCAAGAGTCCTATGTGAAATGAATTTGGAAAGTCTGTACCCAATCCCAACTGCACACAAGTTCACAGCACAGAATTGCATTTAATTAAATACAAAATTGCAATCTCACTCATCAATTTTAAAGGGCGGCTGGTGCAAGAAATTGTAAAATTAAATACTAACCTAGGACAGACCACTCATCCAAATGAGAGTTTAAAACAAGTTGTTGCGGCAGAGCAAAGGGAGCTAGATTCTCCATTTGGCCATCCTTTACTTGACCTGGGGATGCAGAGATTGTTCAAGTGGAAGTTTCTCTAAAACACAAACAATCCTCATTTGGATGTGTGTGAAAATTTGTCTACTGAAAAATGGTAACCCTTGGTCTTTCAGTAATGAGGGAGAGGAGATACTGGGGCTATTTCCACTGCAGCAGAGAAAACTAAAGAGATTTAATAGAGGCTTTTAAAATTGTGAAGGGTTTTGATAGTGTGAATAGTAAAAGACTATTTCCCCTAGATGGGGATTCAGCACCCAGAGGTCATCAATTTAAGATTGCTAGCAAGAGAGTGAGGAAAGACGTTAGAAGAAATTTCTTTATGCAGAGGGTTATTGAACTATCCGATGCTTTTCACAAGAAGTGGTTGAGGCAGACAGTATTGCATCTTTGAAGGGAAGAGTAGATAAACATTTGAAGATACAGGGAGACAGCAGGGTTTTGGGATTAGTTTCGGACTGCTCAAGCAATGAGCCAGCATGGACATGATGGGTCAAGTGGCCTCCTCCTGCTCTATAAATAGCTTCCGTCAGTGCTGTAAACACCTATGGTTCCAGGTTTCCAATCATAACAGCAAATGTCTGTCTTAATCTAATGCAAAACCAGACAGTTAAAGACTTAAGTTCTTTTTATCCTTCTAGTGATTAGCATGCATACTACACAATACAGGAAGAAATAAAATGGACCGGTGTAGGAAGTTTATCAGCATATTATTTACCGACTTAATAATTACTGCACTTCAGAATAATTAATTATACGTAAAGTGCTTTGAAGTGTCTCAGAGATGTGATAAAGTGCTATACAAATGCAAGTTTTTCTTTCATGTTAACATAAACCATGATCTCCCGAGGAGATATTTGTAGAATCTACATTCATACGTAACTAGACAATATTGATGTTGCACAAACGAGCTCAAAGACAGCAAATCGGGCGGTTTTGTTTATTAGACAGAGTCATTTTTACACACGTTTTTGTTCAGAAGGTATGGCGCTGACGTGGATTTCACAGAACAAGTCACTCCAGTTGTTTTCAATTGTTCCTTGGCAAACAAACATGTTGACTGTAGATGCTGCATTGAAAAAAATTTGAAAGAAAAGCTCACCTGCAATAGTAAGCTAGTTTAGTTAAACTAGATGGTAATTTTACACAGAAGTAATAAAAGGAACTAGACATACGTTCAGCATCTGCAGTGACTGCGTGGAGAATGTCCTCACTCTGGAACAATCCTTTCTTTTCCTGTGGTACATAGGACAACTGCTGTTCCTCAGGCATTTCTGGATGCACAACTTCACTGTATAACCAAACAAACAAAGGTAAACATAGAATTAACAGCACAGAAAAAGGCCATTCAGCCCAACTTTATGCTGGTGTTTTTATGCTCCTCCCACCCTACTTCCTCTAACCCTATCAGCATATCCTTTTATTCCTTTCTCCCTCATGTGTTTCTCTGGCTTCCCCTTATGCATCAAGGCTATTCGCCTCAACTACACCGCATCATAGCAAGTTCCACATTCTAACCACACTCTGGGTAAATAAGTTTCTCCTGAATTCTTTACTGGATTTATTGGTTACTATCTTATATTTATGGCCCCTCGCTTTGGACGCCCCCACAAGTGGAAACAGCTCATCTACGTCTACCCAATCGAACCCGTTCATAATTTTAAAGACCACTATTAGGTCACCCCTGAGCCTTCTAACAGTGCCATTAACTGAGTTCATGCTGAAAAGTGTTGCCACAATAGATCATCATATTTCTGGTTGAAAAACCGTAGATTAGTGTAAGCAGTTTTCCTACAGCTCAATATATATCATCCAGGCCGTAATGTTGAGAGAAAACATTGACTGGGAATAGAATTTCCTCCTTCCCTGCCCCCCGCTCCCCCAATTGGCAGCAAGCACTCAAGTCAGTTAACAACCTGAATGATTCCGTTCAGAGATTCCCCCAGGCCGAGAAGAGCATCCCTTGATATTTCAATAAAGAGCTGCATTTCCCAGATTAGCTGTTGCTTATGGTCTCACTGAATGAGACGGTCATGTTAATGTTAAATTCTCAGCAGTTATATGTGGCACATACTGGTGTCTGCTAGGAAGTGAGTTAGGAGTATCTGAAGTTTTTAATTATAAAAAGATTCTTACAGCCAGAGAGGAGAGTTTCATTTTATTCATCTAAGCTCAATTCTTATCCAAATTCTAATATAAGTAGGATAACTAATCCATTATTGGATACAATACATTGGAAAAAAGAGGAAAAAATGGCAGTTCAGTTTTGCAAAATCAGATACGCTATGAGCACTACAGTGGCTGGGGGGGGGGGGGGGGGGTGGTAAACCATGGCGGTTTCTTGAAAGTAGAACAGGGTTGCAAGTGACAATTTTATTCTGTTCTTATACCCTGTTCTCAATGTTATTGTTACTTTATATCCATATGGTCATTTCTCCCTCACACAACACTTCGAGTGGACGTGTGATCTGCTCAGGCCCTGGGCCAATGGTGTGCTGTGGTCAACCTATAAGGAGGTGCGCACGACTGGCAGATAAAGTTCATGCAACAGATAAAAAATGCTTTCCAAGCCTGTTCATTTGTACTGTAAAAGCAACACGGTAATCCAAGAAAAAAAATTGCCAAAGGTTTAGAAACACGCTGATTTACCAATATACCAAGACACAGCAAACCTATCTGCAAATAGGAATCAAGAGGAATGGAAAATACTTAGCAAATTTTGTGTAAAAAGTAGTTGAGCAAATCTTGTGGGATGGAGAAGTGTACAGACACTAGTATAAGGGAATGCTGACAAAGAAGTTAAAGGGGAAAAATATTGCAGACTTACCCCTCGTTAGCAGATTCAAGGTTATACTTCGGCAAGGCTGCTTCTTCATTACTTGAGCCGATGAACGCTGTGGTAATGTTTACAAATGGTGAAGTACTTCCATTATTGACATCAGTGTCCAAAACTATCAACAGAAAGTATAAACCGGTTACTGGTTTTGTGACAGACAAAACCAGTTAAAATTAAAGCTATTTCAATCCTAAAATGAAGGATTTCAGAGCACGCGGCAATTCCCTGATCAACTCTAAAAGTAGGCAACACCGCCAGTGTACACAGCAACGTCTGTAAAATTAATCAGCAAGAACAGTAAAAAAAAAAAAGCCCAAATATATTGCTCTTTACCAACCCTGACATGGCTTAGTAGGATCCTAACTCCAAGGTCTACGCAATGAGGCTCTTTAGTGGATGCAATGGAGTGCGAGACATTTGGCACAACATTATGCCACCTGATTTTAAACTGTGCTATATCGTTTGTCCGCATGGCTGACTTAACTGCCCAATTATTGTCTAAGACAAAAAAATATAAATCCATTAAGTTTGGCCAAACATACCTTCTTCACACTCAGAAGTTTTCTCATTATCTGACTCAACAAACAGGTTTTCATTTTCAGGCAAAGCCTCATTTTCAGTCTGAGGCACCTCAACTTCGTGGCCTCTTGTAGCATGTTCCTCCACAACATGTTCTTCCACACGAGTAGGACTGCCACTTAAGATGTTCTCCTCTTTATTTAGGATGAATACATCTGCAGAAACCGTTCTGCCCAGATCCTTGGAAGTGTCCCCTCTATCCAGAGACTCAGCAGCATCTACATATTCTTCAATGGACCACTCTTCTGTTCTTCCAGAACTATCAAAGTCATCTTTTGGGACTTCAATATTGTCATTGTCTTTGTCCGCACCAGAAAGATCAACCATCTCCACTTGCTCGGACAGTACTTCATGGTCTGGAGTTAACTCATTTGTGGCCAGGTTCACTGCAGTTGAAGGCCATGACTCAATGGATGGTGTTTGTATAATCCGTTTGGATGATGAAGGTAGCAGTTGTAATTCATCAGCAGCTGCAACCTTGAATTAAAAGAGATATGTCAATTTGCAACCAGCCGTAAAATAACAGGTTAACCATTAATCTGCTACTCGTGAATTCTGAGGTCGCAGTAGGCTAAGGGTTATAAAATCCTATTCCTCTTGCTTAGTATTTTGGCCTGGATTTTGCAGTCAGTGGTGAAATGACGGTGCTCGCTGCTGACCTCGAAGAATGCTGCTACACAAAGATCTACTGATCTTCGTGGCGTCGATTTCACCTTTCCCGACATGAATTTGATTCTGGCACCAAGGGGATCTCCAGCGTCCAGCAACAGCGAAGCCATCAGGCAGGCTAAGCAGTCAATCACAGCGACAGCAAACCAGGAAGTAAAATGCACTAATTATCCTTCACTTTTTATAAATTTTACAGAGAACGAAATAAAGATTGGGACATACACATGGGATTAAGATAGAAGCTGAAATATCAAACAAGCTTTTCAAAAATATACAACTTTTATTATATTAAAAAATATGGAATTATCATAATGGGAAAAAAAGGCATTCCACAAATGTAAAATTCATTTTTCAGGGCCAGAGAGGTTGTTCAGCAGTAATTATGACTTAGTACATCGTTAAAAATGCAGTTATACCTCACTGAACAAGGCTCAACTTTTCCTGGGGTTTATAACCGCGATATTACAGCGTGAAAGGGGAAGTTCTCGTCAGTTCAGTGATAAATAGAGGCATAGAGTATAAAAGCAAGGAAGTTATGATGAACCTCTATAAAACATTGGTTCGGCCTCAACTGGAGTATTGTGTCCAATTCTGGGCACCGCACTGCAGGAAGGATGTGAAGGCCTTAGAGAGGGTGCAGAAAAGATTTACAAGAATGGTTCCAGGGATGAGGGACTTCAGTTATGTGGATAGACTGGAGAAGCTGGGGTTGTTCTCCTTAGAGCTGAGAAGGTTGAGGAGATTTGATAGAGGTGTTCAAAATCATGAGGGGTCTAGACAGAGTAGATAGAGAAAAACTGTCCCCATTGGCCGAAGGGTCAAGAACCAGAGGACACAGATTTAAGGTGATTGGCAGAAGAAACACAGGTGACACGAGAATTTTTTTTTATTACGCAGCGAGTGGTTAGGATCTGGAATTCACTGCCTGAAAGGGTGTTGGAGGTAGATTCAATTGTGGCGTTCAAAAGGGAACTAGATAAGTACCTGAAGGAAAAAAAATTACAGGGCTACGGGGTAAGGGCAGGGGAGTGGGACTAGCTGAAGTGCTCTTGCAGAGAGCCGGCACAGGCTCCTTCTGTGCTGTAACCATTCTATGATTCTATAACAACAGGCATCTCAGTACAAAACTCAATAAGACTGCCTAGGATTTTTTTTAAATTTTTTTATAAAAACATGCTCATATAGATACCATGGAAATCATTTCATTCTTCTCCTCTAACAAAATACAGTTCTACAGATGAGGATGGGAAGGAAGACATGGAGCACATGATCAAAGGACAACGTATCTATCACTCTTCCAATCCTCTGCCACTGCTTCTGAGTATACTATTCTACAAATTCCCATCTCTCGGCATGGTTATATCTTAACCTTTTTCTAGTCTAAGCTCGATCCAATTGCACAGCTTGTGTTAATCAGGAACCTCACTCTGGGGCCCAGTTGATCTATTCTCTTTAAGATTTTAAATCACTCAATAAAATCATCCCTAAACTGCCTCCCCCGTCCACTGCAAATATCCCAGAACCTGCATTCTTTCTCCACAACATGGATGCCAAAATCTCATTCATCAAATTTATGCCTACCTTTATACTCCCTCCATGAACAAAATGTCACCCTCTTGGTGAAATGGACACAGTACTCAAGATGGGGACAGACCAGTGCATTGTAGGAACTAGATCACTTTCTGGGACATGCTCTATTGCTCGAGCTATACGCCCTGTTGCCTTCTTCACTGCTGCACGTTGTGCTAATGGTTTAAGGGTATTTTCATTTCAAAAACAGCATTTTTGTGTATAAAATATCCTCAGAAGGAAATTCTGAAGAACCTGCCATGAAGCTTTATGACAGCTTGCTGGTTCACCACAACCAACCCAAGATGATATCAATGAAATCTCATTTAGAAAAGTTAGTATTTGAAAGTCTACCTCAGCACTTATGACATGATAAGGCCTTGAACATTCATCTTGTGCTTTTTAAAAATATAGAAAAATAACTGTATTTGAATCAGATAAATGCTCATGATTTGACAAGTCTTGATAAAATCCAAGATGTAACCTTCAATTTCAAGAACTTGCACAGAGAAGTATGAAATAGTCATCCTGCCTTATATTCATAGCTTGTTATGTGTTTACATTCTGAGTTTAGAGAGAATTCAAAAGCTCCAGAAGGCAGAAGATAGTTAATGACCAAGGCGTTATCAGTCAGCAAAGGCGAGTATAACTCCCTTTAATAAAGCCGAGTAACCCTCAAACACCTGAACGCTTGCCTAATCCAAAGCCACAAAATACATACCCCATTAGTCCATCGAATAGTCAGTTTCTCCTTCATGAACGAAATTTTGGTCTCTTTAGCATGAAGTGGAGGAGTTGAAGACCTACTCGGTGAGGCACATGGTGATGCCAAGGGTGTAGGGCGAAGGTTGGACCTTAAGATAGACTGAGGAGTAAAATTGGCAAAAGTGGTTTCTGAAGCTGTAAATGTTCTTGCCCTCTGAAAAGGAAAGAGAAACAGAGTTTTTATTTACCAGTGCTCACCAGGTTTGATGACTGTGCCTTCCCCATTAAAAACAATGAATACCAGAAACATGGGCAAACTGAAAGACCACTAATTATAGCAAAACTGAGCACACACAGTGAACTGATACTATCTAAAAACCAAGTTCAAATAGCTTTGACTTAATCAGGTGGCCGAGAACATAATTGTGTTTTTTTTCCACCCCCGTGACAATTTTTTCATGATGGAGGTGTAACATTGACTACAGTATAGTTCCTTTGCTTAGGAATTAATTAATAAGGTTTCATAAAATGTACTCAATCCAAAAAATGCATAGAAATTAATTGCATACCTTCACCACAGGAGGTGTTTGCAAAAGTTTTAGTTCCGATGCCTTAGCAATGCCTCCGAGGTAGCCAGTATTGACAGTGTATGATTGCAATGGACTGGTTGTGACCCAAGGACTAGCCTTACTTTGTGTACACGGAGTAGTCTCTGCTTTCAAGGTGGACTGGGTCTTCAGCTGCCGCACAGAATCCCATAACCTAATCAAAGAAAAGAATTCTGTCGGAAATACAGTCTCTCTGAACGTCCCCCCACTTTCCCAACAGAAGTAATAGTGAACTATTTGCAAAAGATGTAATGAAAATGAATTTATTTGAGAGAGCTAACTGCTCTGTATTACTTAATTCGCAGTCCTCTAGAAACAATACTCAAGTAGGCAGAGCTTGATTACACTTTTTCAGGTTATAACATTGGTATTTATGTTTAACCTGTAAATGTTAAAGTAAGATACAAGCTTCAGCATCAAGACATAAATCTACTACTATACTACTACAGGATATTATGAAATTTAAATGTCAGTTGTTTAGTTAAAACTGAGCAGTGTTTCTCTTTCTAGCAAGTCAAAACTCCCTTTCATCACAGAGGCCACGGCCACGCAAGCCTACATTTCGTTGTACTGCACTTGTGCACTAACAATGACAATAAAAGTTGATTTGATTTGAAATGAATATTCTGTATACTACATATGCTGTTGGAAGAGGTATTCATGACTAGGATGGGGGGGATATATATTCTGGAAATAAACAGAGTTTGTTTAAGCTGCTTACAGCTAGTATACGTCTCACCACCCGGAGAATGGTACATGGCATGCAAAAAGGGAAAGGAATTCAAGGAGTCTAATTAAAGCTTTAATTGAAACAGTTATAGTGAGGCATTTTTTTCATAATACACTGCAATTAAGCTGGATTTCTCAATGTAATGACAAATGACTCAGAAGGTATGGCAGCATGGTGAAGAACATTAGTTGAAAAAAACATGAAATCAAGTTTAAAGTTAAAGCTCACTTGTCGGGTGATCATAAAACCTTCATCACATCCACAATTATAATTAGTGAAGTCTGATTAGTAGAGTCTAACCACGTGGCACAGATTCAGAAGTAAAAGTCTCTGCTCTCTGCCAGCCATAGCAGTACTATACTGATGTGTTTCAGCAGTCAACC
Organism: Somniosus microcephalus; assembly: GCF_052327205.1. Taxonomy (NCBI): domain Eukaryota; kingdom Metazoa; phylum Chordata; class Chondrichthyes; order Squaliformes; family Somniosidae; genus Somniosus; species Somniosus microcephalus. Next base: position 32,009,109 of record NC_140989.1, read on the forward strand.
CAGTGGAAAACCTGCAGCAGTCTTAGTCAGACGAAGATGCAAGGCACAAGTGGGGAAAAAAGAACACATTGGTCAGTAGAGGCTTTTAAAAACATTAAAAAAAAATTAAATCTCGGGATGTGGGTGTCACTGACAAGGCCAGCATTTATTGTCCATCCCTAGTTGCCTCGAGATGATGGTGGCAAGCCGCCTTCTTGAATCGCAGCAGCAGTCAGTGTGGTGAAGGTACTTTTGACCCAGCGACGATGAATAATGGCGATGTATGTCCAAGACAGAATGGTGTGTGACTTGGGAGGTGGTGCTGTTCTCATATGCCTGCTGCCCCTGTTCTTCTAGGCGATAGAGGTCACGGGTTTGGGAGGTGCTGTCGAAGAAGCCTTGGTGAGTTGCTGCAGTGCATCTTGTAGATGGTACTGATGTACTGAAGCCTCGGTATGCCAGGGGCGGAGGCAGTGATTGGTGTATGGCGTGCCGATCAAGTGGGCTGCTTTGTCCTGGATGATGTTGAGCTTCGAGTGTTGTTGGAACTGCACCCATCCAGGCAAGTGGAGGATATTCCATCTCATTCCTGACTTATGCCTTGCAGGTGGTGAAAAGGTTTTGGGATGTCAGGAGGGGAGTCACTCGCCACAGAATGACCTGCTCTTGTAGCTGCAGTATTTATGTGGTTGGTCCGTAGAAACACAGAAGATAGGAGCAGGAGTAGGCCATACGGCCCTTCGAGCCTGCTCCGCCATTCAATGAGATCATGGCTGATCATCCAAATTCAGTACCCTGTCCCTGCCTTCTCCCCATATCCCTTGATCCCTTTAGCCTTAAGAAATATATCCAACTCTTTCTTGAATATATTTAATGAACTGGCCTCCACCGCCCTCTGTGGCAGAGAATTCCACAGGTTCACCACTCTCTGGGTGAAGAAATTCCTCATTTCAGTCCTAAATGTCCTACCCCTTATCCTTAGACTATGACCCCTGGTTCTGGACTCCCCGACCATCGGGAACATCCTTCCAGCATCTAGTCTGTCCAGGCCTGACAGAATTTTATAGGTTTCAATGAGATCCCCTCTCAATCTTCTAAACTCCAGTGAGTATAAGCCCAATCGACACAATCTCTCCTCATATGTCATTCCTGCCATCCCAGGTATCAGCCTGGTGAATCTTCGCTGCACTCCTTCCATGGCAAGAACGTCCTTCCTCAGATAAGGCGACCAAAACTGCACACAATACTCAAGGTGCGGTCTCACCAAGGCCCTGTACAACTGTAGCAAGACATCCTTGTTCCTGTATTCGAACCCTCTTGCTACGAAGGCCAACATACCATTTGCCGCCTTAACCGCCTGCTGCACCTGCATGCTTACCTTCAGCGACTGGTGCACAAGTTAAATTTCAGGTCAATAGGGACCCATGGGATATTGATGGTGGGCAATTATATGATGGTAATGCCATTGAACGTCATGGGGAGTTGGTTAGACTCTATCTTGTTGGAGACAGTCATTGCCTGGCACTTGTGTGGTGCAAATTGACACTTTTCAGCCCAAGCCTGGATGTTGTCCATGTCTTGCTGCATACAGGCGAGGACTGCTTCATTATCTGAGGAGTTGCGAATGGAACTGAACACTATGCAATCATCAGCGAACATCCCCACTTCTGACCTTGATGGAGGGAAGGTCGTTGATGAAGCAGCTGAAGATAGTTGGGCCTAGGACACTGCCCTGAGGAACTCCTGCAGCGATGTCCTGGGGCTGAGCTGATTGGCCTCCATCAACCACAACCACCTTCCTTTGTGCTAGGTTATGACTCCAGCCTTTGGAGAGATTTCCCCCTGATCCCCAGTTTTATTAGGGCTCATTGGTGCCAAAGTCAGTCAAATGCTGCCTTGTTGTCAAAGACAGTCACTCTCATCTCGCCTCTGGAATTTACCGTTTTTGTCCATGTTTGGGCAAAGCCTGTAATGTGATTTAGAGCCCAGTCGGAACCCAAACTGAGCATCAGTGATCAGGTTATTGGTAAGTGCCACTTGATAGCACTGTTGACGACACCTTCCATCACTTTGCTGATGATTGAGAGGGTGGTAATTGGCCAGATTGGATTTGTCCTGCTTTGTGTACAGGATATGCCTGGGCAGTTTTCCACTTTGTCGGGTAGATGTCAGTATTGTAGCTGTACTGGAAGAGCTTGGCTATAAGCATGGCTAGTTCTGGAGCACAGGTCTTCAGCACTACAGCCGGGATGTTGCCCATATCCTTTGCTGTAACCAATGAGCTCAGCTGTTTCTTGATACCACGTGGAGTGAACTGAATTGGTGGAAGACTGGCACCAGTGGTGGTGGGTACCTCAGGAGCAGGCAGAGATGGATCATCGGCACTTCTGGCTGAAGATGGTTGCAAACACTTCAGCCTGGTCTTTTGCACTCGCATGCTGGGCTCCGCCATCAGTGAGGATGGGATGTTCATGGAGCTTCCTCCTCCCGTTAGTTGTTTAATTGTCCACCACCATACACGACTGGATGTGACAGGACTGCAGAGCTTTGATCTGATCCATTGGCTGTGGCATTGCTTAGCTCAGTCTAGACCATACTGTTTCCACTATTTAGTATGCTTCACCAAGTTGGCATCTCATTTTCAGGTTCGCAGGGTGCTGCCCCTGGGAAGCTCTCCTACACTCCTCATTGAACCAGGGCTGGTCGCTTGGCTTGATTGTAATGGTAGAGTGAGGGATATGCCGGGCCATGAGGTTACAGATTGTGGTGGAATACAATTCTGCTGCTGCTACTGATGGGCCACAGTGCCTCATGGATGCCCAGTTCTGAGCCGCTAGATCTGTTCTTAATCTATCCTATTTAGTACAGTGGTAGACATGATAAGAGGGTGTCCTCAGTGTGAAGGTGGGACTTCATCTCCACAGATGCATCTGCGACAGGTAGATTGGTGAGGAGGAGGTCAAGTAGGTTTTTCCCTTGTGTTGGTTCTCTCACCACCTGCCACAGGCCCAGTCTGGCAGGTATGTCCTTCAGGACTCGGCCAGCTCAGTCAGTAGTGGTGCTACCGAACCACTCTTATTTAAGAGGGAGACAGAAAGCAGGAAACTATAGACCAGTTAGCCTAACATCTGTCGTTGGGAAAATGCTTCATTAAGGAAGCAGTAGCAGGGCATTTGGAAAATCATAATGCAGTCAAGCAGAGTCAGCATGGTTTTAGGAAAGGGAAATCATGTTTAACAAATTTGCTGGAGTTCTTTGAGGATGTAACAAGCAGGGTGGACAAAGGTGAACCAGTAGATGTGGTGTATTTGGATTTCCAGAAGGCATTCGATAAGGTGCCACATAAAAGGTTACTGCATAAGATAAGAGCTCACGGAATTGGGGGTAATATATTAGTATGGAGAGAGAATTGGCTAACTAACAGAAAGCAGAGTTGGGATAAATGGGTCATTTTCCGGTTGGCAAATGGTAACTAGTGGGGTGCCACAGGGATCGGTGCTGGGGCCTCAACTATTTACAATTTACATTAATGACTTGGATGAAGGGACCGAGTGTAATGTAGCCAAGTTTGTGGATGATACAAAGATGGGTGGGAAAGCAAGTTGTGCAGAGGACTCAAAGAATCTGCAAAGAGATATAGACAGGCTTAGTGAGTGGGCAAACATTTGGCAGATGGAGTATAATGTGGGAAAGTGGCAGGAAAAATAAAAAGCAAATTATTTTTTAAACGGAGAGAGATTACAAAATGCTACAGTTCAAAGGGACCTAGGGGTCCTTGTGCATGAAACACAAAAAGTTAGCATGCAGGTACAGCAAGTAATCAAAAAGGCAAATGGAATGTTGGCCTTTATTGCAAGGAGGTTGGAGTATAAAAGCAGTGAAGTCCTGCTACAACTGTACAGGGTATTGGTGAGACCACACCTTGAGTACTGCATACAGTTTTGGTCTCCTTATTTAAAGAAGGATATACTTGCATCGGAGGCAGTTCAGACGATTCACTAGGTTAATTTCAGAGATGAGGGCGTTAACATATGAGGAAGGGTTGAGCAGGCTGGGCCTATACTCATTGGAATTTAGAAGAATGAGAGGTGATCTTATTGAAACATACAAGATACTGAGGGGGCTCGACAAGGTAGAAGCAGAGAGGATGTTTCCCCTCGGGGGCACAGTTTTAGAATAAAGAGTTGTCCTTTTAGAACTGAGGAGGAGGAGGAGGAATTTCTTCTCAGAGGGTCGTAAATCTGTGGAATTCTCTGCCCCAGAGAGCTGTGGAGGCTGGGTCATTAAATACATTTAAGGTGGAGATAGACAGAATTTTGATAAGGAAGTGAAGGGTTATAGGAAGCGGGCAGGGAAGTGGCTTTGAGCCCAAGATCAGCCATGATCTTATTGAATGGCGGAGTCGGCTCGAGGGGCCAAGTGGCCTATTCCTGCTCTTATTTTTTATGTTCTTGGTAATGGACGTTGAAGTCCCCCACCTAGAGTACATTCCATGCCCTCAGTCCCAGTGGCGTTCAACAGAGGAGTACTGATTCATCAGCTGAGGGAGGGCAGTAAGTAGGTGGTAATCAGCAGGAGGTTTCCTTGCCCATGTTTGACCTCATGCCATGAGACTTCACGGGGTCCGGAGTCAATGTTGAGCACTCCCAAGGCCACTCCTTCCTGACTATATACACCATTGTGCCGCCACCTCTGGTGGGTCTGTCCTGCCGGTGGGACGGTGATGGTGGAGGAGTCTGGGACGTTGGCTGATGGGTACGATTCTGTAAGTATGACTATGTCATCAGTCTGTGGGACAGCTCTCCCAACTTTGGCACAAGTCCGCAGACGTTAGCGAGGATGACTTTGCAGGGTCGACTGGGCTGGGCGTGCCTTTGTCGTGTCTGAATCTGATGCCTAGGTCAAACCAGAGTGATCCGTCCAGTTTTATTCTTTTTAGACTTCTTTGTAGCAGTTTGATACGTCGTGGCTTCCTAGGCCATTTCAGAGTCAACCACATTGCTGTGGGTCTGGAGGTACATATAGGCCAGACCGGGTAAGGACAGCAGGTTTCCTTCACTAGAAGGACATTAGTGAACCAGTTAGGTTTTTTAATGACAATGCAATAGCTTCACGGTCACCATTATTGAATCTAGCTTTTTATTCCATTGATTTTTTTTTAACCTTTTAGAACAGAATTCAAATTCACAAACTGCCATGGTGGGATTTGTACTCGCGTCTCCGGATTATTAGTCTAGGCTTCTGGATTACTATTCCAGTAACATAACCGCTACACTACCTATTGAGGTACTTTTCTGGGATAATAACGGGAGTTTCATATTGCATCGGGTCTCTGCTAAATCTGACTTGGACGTGCTTAGGAAAGAAGTTCAATTTCCTAGCACTGACATCTTTCACTCTTGAGGAGTACAAAATATAATAACCACAGATATTCTTTATCTGGCTTGAAACTCATTTTTAAAATGGATCCCCATGAGGAATAAAGTTCCAAATATAGGGAGAGAGAGCACAAGAACAAAAAAGAAAGAGCACTTGAGAGACAGAGTGAAAACAAATTTATTACAAAAAACAATCTCTACCTGGAAAGTCTTCTAGAGTGTCTGCTGATTGGTGTCCCAACAAAAGCATCAGACACTTCAATAGATTTGACAGCGGCTTCACTATTCCTAGGACTGAAGTTAAAAAAAAAGGTTTCAGTGCAAAGATCAACTCAGGCATGTTTTCCTTCTTACATTTATGAATTTATTTTCACCTCGTCTTTAACGCACATATGCAGGTTATTACAGAAAGATTGTGCTGCAGTAAAAGTAGACACATTGAAGTTGGATAGCAAAATTCCTGGATAAACCACTCAAAATTTACTTTGAAATTTCATCAGTGTCGCTGTCCATGTTTATCATTCTGAAAAAGGGGTGGCTTAAAATTCTGCTCATTAAACATACAAGATCTCCACGCGATGCTTAGCTGGTAGAATCTAAGCTCGTTGTTGGCTTACTGACCTGAAGGCCAAGAATACTGTCCGAAAAGAGCAAAGTAGACCTTTCAGGAAATAATAATGCATTTAAAGGCTGAATCCAAAAAACATAAATAGCACAGTATAAATTTTTCCACACCTACTTCGCACTGGCAACTTCCAAAGAACAAAAATCATCCACAGCAATCTTTAAGGGTGACTCGCCTCCTTTCCATCAACTAAGCGTTCCTTGTACTGCAATGATCCACACGCTTCCCATGGCCAATGAATAATTGAATTTTTCTAATTCTTTGAAGACAGTTTCTTCATGTTTCTTGCAAACGCAAACAACTACCTCCCTATTTATTCCCTTTAATGGGTACACTCTTGGCCCTTCATCAATTGACAGTTCCTTCACCTGATCTTAAATGGAACTCCCACATCTCTCTGCTAACGCTACAGTTGCTTCAATATTGTTACCATATCTGGGGAGACGAACACTTCTCGTCACTGGACAGGAAGGGCCGATGGACAATCTTTCTTTCACCTCCAGCCTTAAAACCTTTTCTTCCAGGTCACAAACTTTCTTATCTTTCAATTTAAAATCAATACTACTGCAGATATTCATTTCACCCCTGTTAAATTATAAATTAGCCATCCCACAAACAATTCCTCTTCGCTGTGCTGGAATCAAGACTCATTGTACCATTTACTGTTTGAGTTAATCTTTTTATTACCTCAAAACTACAGATATCCTTAACTCACTCAGTCCCACCTTTGCCCTACAATCTACAAGCTTTTGAAACCCAAGTTTGGCATCACATACTACTTCTTACTCATTTCATCTCCAGTGTGTCAGCTGTGGCTCAGTTGGTAGCACCCAACTGACCTTCTGAGTCAGGACGTTGTGGGTTCAAGTCCCACTCCAGGGACTTGAGCACAAAAATCTAGGCTGACACTCCAGTGCAGTGCCGAGGGAGTGCTGCACTGTCGGAGGTGCTAACGGAGAAGACGTTAAACCGAGGCCCCGTCTGCCCTCTCAGGTGGGCGTAAAAGATCCCGTGGCACTATTTCAAAGAAGAGCAGGCGAGTTATCCCCGGTGTCCTGGGCCAATATTTATCCTTCAATCAACATAACAAAAACAGATGATCTGGTCGTTATCACATTGCTGTTTGTGGGAGCTTGCTGAGCGCAAATTGGCTGCCGCGTTTCCTACATTACAACAGTGACTACAGTCCAAAAAGTACTTCATTGGCAGTAAATCACTTTGGGTGGTCATGAAAGGCATTAGATAAAGGCAAGTCTTTCTTTTATCGTATTTTGATTTTTGCAAGGTAGAGACATACAGAAGGGAACCATCCTCAGCTATTGGCTGGACACAGCGGAGCAGGCAAGACCACCACTGTAGTACTAGAATTCTTACCTGTTGTGAGGAAATAGAGACGCTTCTTGCTCGTTTCTTAGCCACACCTCGTTAACCTTTGAAAGCACTGAACTGATGAACGTTGCACGAGTAATCACACTTCCTGAAGTAGTCCGCTTCGCCACAGTAGATAATGGTTTGGGCCGTGTAACTGTTTGCAAAAACAAAACAAAAGTTCTTAAGTTGATGAAGATTAAGATTCACGGGTTTTAGTAGACTCGGCAAATCAAACTACTGTGTAGCAGCCATCAACAAAGCAAATGGAACGATGAACCAAATAAAAGAGTCAAAACAGCACAGTACAAGTTGAAAGAAGTCATGCTCAAACTGTATGATGCTTTGGTCAGCCCACACACACCTGCGTCCAGTTCTGGTCAATGAGACACGTCAGTCATTCAGGCACTGGATGTAGTTCAGAGAAGAACCACAAAGCCGATCCCTAGTATCAGAGAACTGAGTTACAAGCAAAGACCAGAAATATTTGGACTTTTCAGCCTTGAGAAGAGGCAACCGAGTGTTGACCTCAGAGAGATATATAGTATAGAAAAGGAAAATTTGTAATATTATTTCAAATGAAACTACGCCAGTGGTACAAATGAACATGGTACCTTAGTAAAAAGCCAAACATAGGTCCAGTGTCAACAAACAGCTCTCTACATGGAGAGATAGCATGGATTGGAAGTCCAGGTAGGGAACAAAAACACACTGGTGTCATTAAAGAAACAGGTTGATGTCGTGAAGCAGGAAATTCTGAGGTCTTTTAGGATGGACAAGCTAAGATGCACTGCCACAGCCTTCTTAGCTGTATCTATCTTGTGAAAAGTAACTTATATAGATTGCAGATTTCAAAATTTGGAACAATCTTGAAACATGATCTCACCTTCACGTAAAATTGCTAAATGATGGTACGGTTTAGCACGTTCAATTGCTAGCCTTCTCTGTACCCTTGGAAGAACTTTTCCATACTGCTCCAGGATGGAATTCCTAGCAGCTGTTCTTTCTCGAATTTGAGGATCACGATCATTCTGATAAAACATTTTAAAAATAAATTTTATTCCTGTCATTTTCCCTTTTTATATCCTCATGCTTTACTTTCCATACCTTTCTTCCTCCAGAGCTAGATCCTTATCATCCCACACAGTCAACAGTGGAATGTATTAGCTTATGTGAAGCAAGATATGCTACGTAACATAGGTCTCGTGCCTTTATAACTAGCCATGGCCAAGTTTAATCTAACTTACACAAGATTTACTCTTGCTTATTGTTCAATTATAGCAAATTGTTGAAAAGAACACTCAATGCTGTGGTTTCAAATTCAACTGTACATGATTTCCCGTATCTCTGACTGGCAGGGAAGCAACTACAGTATAAGCTGCTGGCACACTGTCCAAAGGCTATTTTAAACATAACGGAAGTAATGGACATGTCCATTGCAGACCAGGCCTAAATGGAGAGTAGCTCAAAGGAAAAGTACACTTAATTTGTGGGGTGGCTGGGAGAGACTTTACCATAACTTTTTTCAAATGTTACAAATGTGTGTCTACTTAGAATCATAGAATGGCAACAGCACAGAAGGCGGCCATTCGGCCCATCGAGCCCGTGCCGGCTCTCTGCAAGAGCACTTCAGCTAATCCCACTCCACCGCCCTTTCCCCGTAGCCCTGCAAGTTTTTTTTCTTCAGGTACTTATCCAATTCCCTTTTGAAAGCCACGATTGAATCTGCCTCCACCGCCCTTTCAGGCAGTGCATTCCAGATCCTAACCACTCGCTGCGTAAAAAAAAGCTTTTCCTCATGTCGCCTTTGGTCCTTCTGCCAATCACCTTAAATCTGTGTCCTCTGGTTCTCGACCCTTCAGCCAATGGGAACAGTTTCTCTCTATCTACTCTGTCTAGGGGCATAGAAACATAGAAGATAGGAGCAGGAGTAGGCCATTCGGCCCTTCGAGCCTGCTCCGTCATTCAATGAGATCATGGCTGATCATCCAAATTCAGTACCCTGTCCCTGCCTTCTCCCCATATCCCTTGATCCCTTTAGCCTCAAGAAATATATCCAATTCTTTCTTGAATATATTTAATGAACTGGCCTCCACCGCCCTCTGTGGCAGAGAATTCCACAGGTTCGCCACTCTCTGGGTGAAGAAATTCCTCCTCATTTCAGTCCTAAATGGCTTACCCCTTATCCTTAGACTATGACCCCTGGTTCTGGACTCCCCGGCCATCAGAAACATCCTTCCTGCATCTAGTCTGTCCAGACCTGACAGAATTTTATAGGTTTCGATGAGATTTAAAGTAATTGGTTGGAGGTTGTGAGGGGGGTTGAGGAGAAATGTTTTCACCCAGAGGGCGGTCCTCTTTTTGTTGAACCAATTATCTGTTAGATTTCAGGAGATGGTTTTATTCCTGGCTGGGGTGGAGATCGCCTTTACAGAAGGTAAGTACTGTAGAAAATATAGGGACAGAGTGATCTCCTGGAAGAATTTCGATCGCCTAGATGGGTCGGAGAGGAATTTCCCAGATTTTTTTCTCCCAAATTGGCCATTGGGTCTTTATCTGGTTTTTCGCCTCTCCCGGGAGATCACATGGGTTCGGGTGGATGCAGAGTGATAGAAGATTTGAGGTTAGGATCAGATCAGCCATGATCTTATTGAATGGTGGAGCAGGCTCGAGGGGCCGATTGGCCTACTCCTGCTCCTATTTCTTATGTTCTTATGTTCTTATCAAATTAAATCAAAATTACATTGGCCGTTCTGGTACCCTCTCAGGTTCTGCGGCATCTGTCACTCACATGAGCAATCTGAGCGTCTTACCTTTATGGGAGTTGACTCACTGTCCTATATCTACTTGTACAATAGCATAACCCAGGGACACAACAATAGCTTGTGAACTGGACAACGATTCTCGGGGTACACACACACACAATCACTGCCACAGAAAAAAACATTTAGATGGCGTAAAAAATTTCCTTTGTGATGGGTAATTAGCACTGCTCCCTAGTTGCAAACTGAAAGCCTGAACAATTTCAGATGGGCTTAAGTGTATAGAATATTTCAAAGAAAAAAAATGGACAGCAAAATTTGTAACCACATAAATGTTTTAACACTAATGTTTATATATGGTATATTGCCGCTCTAATGTTATCCTATAATATCATGCTGCTTTTTACACACACAAACTTTCCACAAATGCAGGCGAGGTTGGCGTTTCATACAAATCTGTGAAGGTATGCCAGAAAGATCTCTTTTCCCACTATCTCAAGCATACCTCGCGGCTGATTTAGAGACAGAATTAAATTCAGCCCCCAATAATTAAAAACAATAGTCAAATACAGGTGGTTTTCAACTTACCAAACTCATTTTCAGTGACTGATTAAGCTGCAAGGCAGGTACATAGTTGGCACGTTGAAGGTGATGAACTAAAAGAAATTCTTGGTTTTGAAGACTGCCACTGTTTTTCAAAAACTTCTCTAAACACTCCTGTGAATAGATGATAAATCTGAATTCTCAAAAGCATCAGTTTCTGCATGCCCATTTCCAAGAAAGGCAGCATAAAAATACAGTACACTTCAGGAGGTAAGCGTTAAAAGAATTCTTTTTGACATTAGTACTTTCGTGTTGCCAAAACTTAACATGTAGCCAAATACAGGAAACTCTGGTATCCGGCACCAACGGGACCGGGATGGTGCCGGTTGATTAAAAATTCCGGATAAGGAAGAAGGGACATGGAATGACAATGGCCCAAGGTACGAGAGCCCCGTAGCACAGCCAGAAGTGCTGGAGTCCCGTAACACAGGTACAGGGGACCCGGTTACACAACCAGAGGTGCAGGAGCCATGGTTACACGGCAAAAGGTACGAGATCCCCGGTTACACAGCCGCAATTATACAGTATACAGAAGCCTCAAAACCTACTCCTGAATTTTGCCGGTTATTAGAGAATTCTGGATAATTAGGTGCCGTTTAAATGAGAGTTTCCTGTACATGCTTACAATACAATCTACAAAAAAAAAACCCAGTATGAACACATGTATTAAAAATAGGGTTACTGTAATTATATAACTGGCTTCCCTGATAGCTCAGCTGGCAAGGCAGTTAATAGCCGAGCCTAGGAAAGACTCAGAATTGATCCGCAGCGTGTGTATCGGCAGCTGATTTCAGTCGGCATGGCAGTAGGGATAATGGCAAGCCCCCGGATTAGATTAGAGGGTGGCGTGGCGAAAAAGGGCCACGATTTCTGCTTCTGAACATTATGGCCTAGAAATTCACTATGGCCCCATTTGGGGCGCCAGCCTCGCCAGGGCGCTAAAAGTAGCGCCCCGGAAGCAGTCGCGGCCGCCCGCCGGAAATTCAGTTTGCGTGCCCCAGAGGGAAGCGCGGCGCTACTGGAGGCGCCCCGCATCCCTCTTGGGAGCGCTGCAGCTGAATATCGCTGCGCAACGTGCCGCAGCGCCACACGCTGCGGCACGGCGCGCTGCAGTACTGCAGGCCTTCCTCCCCTTCTTAAAGGGGAGGGGCCTTGTGCAGCGTGATCGAGGATTGCGAGTGCCGGCAAAAGACCCCGGCACCGAGAAGTGCCGGGCTCTTGGAACGCAGTCGGCACTCCGCGGGGCCGGGGGGCCCCTCAGGAGGGGACGGCAGCGTGGAGAGGTGCTGGCAGGTGGCCAGCAAAAAAAATGGCCGCCCCGCACCTCTCCTTTAATTAGCGCCTCTACCGCCACAGGTAGACCCCCCTGAACTGGTCGCAAATAGTGCCCGGCGTTAAAGCAGGGGGCGCATTTAAATATCGCGATCGGGGCGTTAGCGGGGTGCTGCGCACACCGATGACGTCATCGGTAGCGGCGCAGCGCTAACGGCTAGCGCCGCCATTAGCATCCCGCTGAATTTAGCGGGAGGCGTGGCCAGTGGCTTCTGACCCACTTAGCGCCCTCTTAAGGCGCTAATGGGTGGTGCAGCCCACTGAATTTCTCGGCCTATGACTTTCAAAATGTGCGCTTGTGTGCATGCAGACATTTTAGGTGATAAAAGGATACTTGCTTCTGATGCCCCGCCCCCCCCACTTTCCTGACTACAGCTGTCTTAAGAATTAGTGATTTGTGGGTACCTTACCTGTTCAGTAGCAGTAAAAGGGAGTTTCAGCAGCTCCTCCATCAGCCCATTCTCTTGACATAACTCATACATGTGCCTTAGCAGGTCCTCTACATTTATTCTGTTAGCATTTAGTCGAAGTAGATGCCAAGCCTCCACCATGCACCTGAAAGTTTTATATTACAAAATAAACATTTCTTGTGTTTAGCTTCAATGTCAGTTTTCACACAATGGTTAAGCTTTTAACATGCACAATCTACCGATTCAGAAGCTATATAATAACCCAATGGCACATGGGAACCTTTAAAGAAATGGTCCTCAAAATAAGGAGAAATGACTGATCGAAATAGCTGACCTGCAAGGCTTTCCTTTTGGAACATAGGAACAGAAGTAGACCATTCAGCCTCTTGAGCCTGTTCCGCCATTCAATTAGATCATGGCTGATCTGTATCTTAATTCCATCTAACCACCTTGGTTCCATAATCCTTAACACCATTGCCTAACAAAAACCTATCAATCTCAGTTTTGAAATTTTCAACTGACTTTGATGTTTTCCCCTGGCTGGGGAGTCTAGAACTAGGGGGCACAGTCTCAGAATAAGGGGTCGGCCATTTAGGACCGATGGGGAGAAATTTCTTCACTCAAAGGGTTGTGATCTTTGGAATTCTCTAACCCAGAGAGCTGCGGATGCTCAGTCATTGAGTATAGTCAAGACAGCGATCAATACATTTTTGGATTCTAAGGGAATCAGGGGATTATGGGGATAGTGCAGTAAGGTGGTGTTGAGGTAGATGATCTTATTAAATGGCGAACAGGCTCAAAGGGCCAAATGGCCTACTCCTGCTCCTATTTATGTTCTTATGAGCTCAACAGCTTTTTGGGGGAGTTTTTTTTCCAGATTTCCACTACCCTTTGTGTGAAGAAGTTCTTCTGGACATGACCCTTGAACTGTCTAGCTCTAACTTTAAGGTTATGCCCCCTTGTTCTGGACTCCCCCACCTCGGTTTCTTCAGTACTTAGACAGGTGTCTAAAATTCAGTTTCAAAAGTACAGCTTTTAATGCCCAGCCCTTGCGCTCCTCTGGTGTCAGATACATGTACACACGATAACAAGGCAATTAACTTAGTCTCTGTCTAAGAAGTTGCTATAGAAAACAAAAGCAGGGAGTGCGAATATTCAGCTGCAGCTTTTCATATTGGCCAGCTTCAAGATGGTGGACTTAACCTATTTGGGGCTTGTTGGAGAATAATTTTGGGTGAGCGTACGTAATTTTAAACGATAATATTTTAAATAGTCAATCAATACAGGAAACTTTGTGCTATCCGGAGGTTGAATGTCCGGCAACTTCGATCTAACGGCAGGAATCAGCAGCCGTTTTGGTTAGGTGTTTTTTCTTCTCCTAGCATTCTTTTCACAGGCAGGCTCTGGAAAGCGTCTTTGTAGCTTAGCAACAGCTTCAGAGAAGCTTCCAAGCTACTGGGCCGAGTGTTTACAAGCTGTTGCTGAGCAACAGTGTTTGTGGTCAGATACGGCAGGCTCTGGAAGGTGTCTCTGTATCTTAGCAACAGCTTCAGAGGCGCTTCCAAGCCACGGGCCGAGTGTTGACAAGCTGTTGCTAAGCAACAGTCTTTGTTGTCAGATACGGAGATGAAAAGCTCCTATCTGATAACATTGACGCTGGTCTATCCGGAAGTTTTGAGGCAACGGCAGCAGCTCGGTCCCGTGGGCGCCGGATAGCACAAAGTTTCCTGTATTTGGAATGTCTGTTTGAGAGTAGCCTGTACATACAAATAAGATAGTGCAGAAATGCCCTTTGGAAATGGCTGAGTTTGGATGCAGGACCTGTAAAAGAATAACTCCTAGGAGTTGAATGGCTTTCAGAAAAGGAAAGAATATAAGCTGAGTGAAAGTTAATTGATTGCGAGGACACTAGCAGCAGCCTAGAATAATCATTTTCATGTGAAAACAAAAGGGAGTTATAGCAGAGCTGTTACACAGCAGTGATAAGGGTATAAAGGGAGAGTCTATGACTAAACGGGGTGCTATGATAAATCCTCCACAGAAGAAAGATTGGTAGAGCTTCCGAAACACAGATAATCACCCTGCTCTGTTGGTACGGTTACCCCAAAACATAATGTAGCACAGTGTTTTCTTACTGCTATGGGCATGTTGCTGCTTTGCTGGTACTTGAAGTCCATCATAAATACAAATTAAATTGATTTTTAAAAATATACATATGTAGTCATGTCTGATTCGACAGGCTCAAACCCAATTAATATTTAGAGACACTGGGCTGGATTTTCATTCAGAAGTCGGGACCACAACGTCCGGGTTTTAGTCCCGCCTCCATCAAGATGCGGCCAATCCACGTGATTTTAACTTGATTGACCTTGTTCCAGCGGGCTCAACAGGCCAATTAAGGGCCACCCGGCAACAGGTGATGTCACAGACTGAAATTTCATCTGTCAAGAGGTTTTGACAGATGAAATATGAAATATCAGTGTTTCACAGCTGTTTGAAGCGGTCAAACACTGACAGTCTTACTTCTAACCTGGGTCCTTCAACGCAGACTCAGTTAGAAATCGCTCCTGCACAGAAAGCTGCAGGCTGTCACTTTTGACAGATCGCAGCCATTCTGCTTTCTGTGCCGGTGAGATGAGGGACTCCCCGAACCTAAAGGAAGGAAGGCTGAAAAGGTAAGAAAATGTATGTAAAACTTATTTAATCACTTTAGACACACCAAACACACTTACCTTTGCACTCATGCACACATCACTCACCTGAACACTGACATCTCGACCCCTCCAAGCCCTTCAACCTGACAGCCCGACTCCTCCAACCTGGCGTGGTTTGGAGCCATCGGGAATCCCACAGTTAAAGCTTCAAAATAGGGATTAGGCTAAAAACTGCCTGTTAACAGGCAGTTAATTGGCACTAATCCCTTCCCACCTCAGGGAGGCGGGTCCCAGTGCGGGGCGGGTACCCGCCTCCTCTGAAACTGACATGGAGGCGGGACCCCCGATTTTGGGAATTTAACCCCCCGCACGCCTCCAATCCCGGCTCCATGGCACACTGAAAATCGAGTCCACTGTATATATCATTTTGACTAACAGGCTTGAGATTTTCTCCCCACCCCCCCCAAATGAAAAAAAAGAGCCCAACGAGAAAGTACACTAGTGCTGTTGATGCTTGCAAAACGGTTAGCACAATTGCTGTATTATAGCAATTGTACCTGTAAGTAAACCTACCTCCAACAACTGAATGAATAAAGGGACTACTCTACCTCTGTGACTCTATGACCAACAGTGAGAAGAACTACAAAAATAAACTTCTGATAATCAATTCAATTACCTGTTAAACAGCAGCACAGTAAGGTGAAGTTTAACCTCACTGCTACTAGACATTGAAGGTTTCATTGCCTGCATGTATCGAAGGGCCTTCCTGTGCTCCCCTTGGCACATCAAGGCCTGTATGATCCGGACATGCTGCCACGTAGAGAGTGACCTGCTGGTAGCTGGATGTAAAATACGATCCAAAGCATTCTTGGAAAATGGGGAAGGAATAAAAAGTGAAAATCAAAATGCAATATTTTCCAACTGAAGATCACCGCCAAATAACATTTATTTAGTTTAGACTCGTCAAACCGTACTCCAATGATTTTCATGGCTGTTCTTGCTGCACAATATACTGAATAATCTTACTACCCTAGGGACAGTTCTATCACAGACATATCTTGCGTCAATCATTGAATTTACAGCAGAGAAACAGGCCATTCGGCCCAACTGGTCTATGCCAGTGTTTATACTCCACATGAACCTCCTCCCACCCTACTTCATCCAAACCTTCTAATAAAGGGATTGTTTTATACGTCTTAAATCACAAATTCAAAGGGAATTAGCGTGTGAGACATATAGAAATCTCATCAGCAAACAAATTCTCGGGGTCTCCCAATATATTTGACGTTTATACCACAGGCAAGTGTTCAGGTGAGAGTTGGTTGTAATTGTGTCAATAATGTTTGGTGAGAGGCGACCGTTTGGAACATGGGAGATGCTATCAATTCACCGACTGCGCCAAGACTTTTGGTCAATGCCTTTGAGATGTAACTCTGTATAATTAACTTTGTTGACAACAGCTTTAAATTCATTTGAAACTTTCAGTAACTCATTAGTATTATATCAGAGTCCTTTTCCTTCTCTGCCTTTGTAGAAATTATTAAAGAAACAGAACAAAGGCACGTTGGGGAGGACTGTAGGTTCTTTCTGGATAGGCCAAATGGCCTCCTTCACCTTTATCTACCTTGTGATGGTCATAAACCACTACTTTAGTTACGTCCTCAAAAGCATTCGAGCAGATTGGTGAGGCACGCCATACTGCTTCTATATCCATGCTTATTACTCCTTACGGACTCTGCTTGCTTTAGATGAGCAGAATAACCTTGTGTGTAATGTCATCAAGTGTTTCTGCTCACTGTAGAGGTTTGGTATCTCATTTACAAGCCACGCCTCCTTCTTTCTTTTTAATATTGGGATGACAATTTATTGGGCCGGATATTCCGATCCCTACGGGTGGGTACGCTGTGTACCCACCCGTAGGGACATCGGAAATGCTGGTCTCAGGCATGCACTGCGCATGCGCTGGAAACCGGCATTTCCGATCGGTCAAGAAAGCTCTTGACAGATCCTCCGGCTGCCCTGGAGAAGGGCCTCTGCGGGCGGATAGTTCCGCTTTCTGGAGACCCTCCGCCCGCAGAAAATCCTTACAACTCTTGCGCCTGATAAAAGCAGACGTAAGGTCTGCTTTTACCAGGATAAGAGTTGAAAAAAGTAAAAAAAAATGTTTTCACTGATTTATCATTTAAAAACTTTAAAAAAGTTACGTTTATTTTTAGCCCCGTAAAAAACTTTGGGGGAGAAATTCGGTGGGCTGCGCCACCAGTTAATGCCTAAAGAGGGCACTCAGTGGCTTTAGCGCCACTGGCCATGCCTCCCGCGATATTTAGCTGGGGCGCTAATGGCGGTGTTAGCCTGTTGCGCTGCGCCGCCACCGATGGCGTCATCGGTGTGCGCAGCGCCCCGATCGCGATATTTGGCAGCGACCGCCTCTGTAGCGCCGCTTGCTAATCGCACCCGGTTCACGGGGCCTACCTGTGGCGGCAGTGGCGCAAATTAAGGTGGAGGCGCGGGGCGGCCATTTTTCTCGGCGGCCGCCTGCCAGCACCTCCGACCCCGGCCTCCTGTTCTCCCCCCGCGGCATTGCCGGCTGTTTTCCGAGAGTCCGGCACTTCTCCTTGGTGCCGGGCTCTTTTGCCGGCACTCGCGATCGCTCATCGCGCTGGTGCAGGCCCCTCCCCCTTAAGAATGGGAGGAAGGCCTGCAGTACCGCAGCGCGCCCTGCCGCAGCGTGTGGCGCTGTGGCACGTTGCGCTGCGATATTCAGTTTCAGCGCCCTAAGAGGGACGCGGAGCGCCTCGAGCCTCGCCCAGTGTCCTTCTTGGGGCGCTCAAGCTGAATATCCGGCGATTGCTGCTGCTCCAATCGCAGTGCAAAATCTGGCGCCCAGGCGAGCTTGGCACCCCGTTTGCGGTTCAACCCAATTTCCCCTTTAATTTTTTTTCAAAACTTTAAATGTTTGTTTAAAAGTGTTAATTTATTGTAATTTCAAGTCATTTTAAAAATGTGAGATTTAAAAAAATTATTTAAAGTTTTACTATGTTTTGGGGGTGATCTCCATTCATATATTTGGCAGGTCTTCCTGTCAAATGTATGAAGGGAGATTCCCTTCAGTGATTGGCTCCCCGTGATCCCAGGGACGCTGCGAACTACCTGCGCCTCTGGGATACGTGGGCCCTGCGCACTGGCAGTTTGGAGAGGCCCAGCATCGGAATTGTGCGCCTCCCGGGAGCCCTCGGGTAAGGGCGCAGATTTTTCCAGATCGCAGCCCTCCGCCCGCGGGAGGCCTGCGATCGGAATATCTGGGCCATTATCTACCAATCCTTGTTCTAGTAACTATGGCGCTCCTAAAATATTTAATGGAGCGCTGCCCATTTCCTCCCAGATTTCCTTGAGAATTCTAGGTTATATCACATCTAGTCTGGATTTCTTGTCGACCTTCACAGCACGTTTCACTGATATCTACTTGTGTTGTACATTTCTGAGCCTAAAAAAATGGGTTTAGAATTTGACCACAGTGGTCTTCATTTGTGAAGACCAATGGAAGAATGTACTGTATTCAAAACATTAATTCCTAAAAACATAAGGAGTTTGTATTAATGAGGAAGTAAAAACTTTTCATACTGCTCAGAATTTTGACCCGTGTGGTACCCACTACCATGATTAGTATACAATTGCAAAATGCTGCAGAGGCTGGAAATCCATGATTAGTATAGCCATTCTTAAAGTTTGAAGTTATCTAATACAATTTTAACTGGGCAAATAAGACAATTTTAACTGGGCAAATAAGTCAATTTTCAATGTGCAAGTAATCCACCTAGACAGATTAAAATTTCAACAGAAAATCAACAATGTGTTTCAATTGAGGGGAAAACAGAGGTTATTTCTGGTGTCTGTACTTACCTCATGGTCACTGTGATCCAAAAGCCAAAAGCCTTGGATAAGGTTCACCAGACCCACAGGTACAGCAAAAGCAGGTGGAAAGGATTCAATTGAAGACTCATTCTTGTTAGGAACAGAAGAAAGAACATCTAGCAGCAGGTAAATAGCCTGGAAATCAGAGGTTAAGGTTCCAAAACATAAGCACAATCACCCAAATTATAAGTAATTACCTATATAATTAAAAATTACAACAAGCCAGGTATTTGCAAATCAGCCAGTCTTCAGCTGTTTCATCAATGATCTTCCCTCCATCATAAGGTCAGAAGTGGGGATGTTCGCTGATGATTGCACACTGTTCAGCACCATTCGAGACTCGTCAGATACTGACGCAGTCCGTGTCCATATGCAGCAAGACCTGGACAACATTCAGACTTGGGCTGACAAGTGGCAAGTAACATTCGCACCACACAAGTGCCAGGCAATGACCATCTCCAACAAGTGAGACTCTAACCATCTCCTCATGACATTCAATGGCATTACCATCGCTGAATCCCCCACTATCAACATCCTGGGGGTTACCATTGATCAGAAACTGAACTGGACCAGCCATATAAATACTGTGGCTACAAGAGCAGGCCAGAGGCTGGGAATTCTGCGGCGAGTGTCTCACCTCCCGACTCCCCAAAGCCTTTCCACCATCTACAAAGCACAAGTCAGGAGTGTGATGGAATACTCTCCACTTGCCTGGATGAGTGCAGCTCCAACAACACTCAAGAAGCTCGACACCATTCAGGATAAAGCAGCCCGCTTGATTGGTACTCCATCCACCACCTTCAACATTCACTCCCTCCACCCCTGGCGCACTGTGGCTGCAGTGTGTACCATCTACAAGATGCACTGCAGCAACTCGCCAAAGCTCCTTCAACAGCACCTTCCAAACCCGCGACCTCTACCACTTAGAAGGACAAGGGCAGCAGACGCATGGGAACATCACCGCCTACAAGTTCCCCTCCAAGCCACACATCATCCTGACTTGGACCTGTATCGCCGTTCCTTCACTGTCGCTGAGCCAAAATCCTGGAACTCCCTTCCTAACAGCATTGTGGGTGTACCTACACCATATGGACTGCAGCGGTTCAAGAAGGCGGCTCACTACCATCTTCTCAAGGGCAATTAGGGATGGGCACTAAATGCAGGCCTAGCCAGCGACGCCCACATCCCATCAATGAATAAAAAAAGCCAGTTGGCCAAACTTCAATGGCTTTCCCACAAAGAATGCAATGTACTAATGATTGTAGCTTCATTCAACACTTTCTTTGGAATGACTTGTAGTTGAAATAAAGAGAAACACTTGGCAAGCACCAATAATTCTCGTGTCAGCCAGTGGCTCAGTTGGTAGCACCCTCGCCTCGGAGTCAGACTTGAGCACAAAAATCTAGGCTGACACTCTAGTGCAGTACTGAGGTGCCGTCTTTTGGATGAGCGTTAAACCGAGGCCCCGTCTGCTCTCAGTGGATGTAAAAGAGCCCATATTCCAAAAAAGAGCAGGGGAGTTATCCCCGGTGTCCTGGCCAACATAACAAAAACAGATGATCTGGTCATTATCACATTGCTGTTTGTGGGAGTTTGCTGATTGTTGTAATGTAGGAAACGCGGCAGCCAGTGACTACACTTCAAAAAGTACTTCATTGGCTGTAAAAGCGCTTTGGGATGTCCGGTGGTTGTGAAAGGCGCTATATAAATGCAAGCCTTTCTTTCTTTAACAGCATCATGGCTTAAGATATATGCACTGGTAATAGGGTAAGCAGTAGAATACACTAATTCGCTCAAGTTTAAGGAGTAGTCCTTACTCAAAATTGCCCCCTCCCTATTAGGTAACCCTAGTTTGACCACTTATCTTCCAAACAAGTACACTACTATTCAGAGTTTTCTTCCTAGATTGTATATATCTATGATTATCTATATTGCCCCAGGCACTGTTACTTACCAGATAAATTCTGTATAGTTCTCCGTTACTGCAGTTTCAACTAGTACATTAACATGGTGTGCATTACATGAATTGAGCATAATCTTACTTTCCATGCACAAGTTACTTGCAGAATCAGTAAGCCAGAAAGGCGGCACACACCAAAATCAACCTTCTACACAACTGAAGGATACAATGGCATGCTTTGTCGTTTCATCTACAGTCTCCAGTAAATACACATCAAGAAGAGCCTGTTATTAAAAATAAACAGCCTGTTATTAAAAATAAACACAATCAGTTTAACATTTGCAAAATTTCTAATGAACTAATTTTACCATTCATGAATCACAATCTTACGTGAAGAGTTGATGGTGGATATTTTCCGGTTCCTCCTTCATCCCTCTTCCACAACTGCTCTATGTGATCCCCAGTCTCTGACACCATCCCATCGATCAACAGGCAGTCTGAACACCATTTGCCTCTGGGTAAAGCAAACAGTTACAATAGGAATGTGAAATATTACAAATCATCTTGTGACTATCTAATGTTTCCTTCCTAAAAATCAATTTTCCTCTAAAAATAACTTTCCAGGGAAAACCTACATTCAAGATATTGGTTTCAAAACCAGAAATTATGAACTAGGAGGATATAAAAAGCAAAATGGAGTTGAGCTGTACACTTATTTAGCAGATTTGAGGATCACAGTACTGTACATTCAGTTCCCAAAAAATAATCCATTAGGAACCTACTTTGATAAACGCTCCAACTTGTGCCGCCTGTTGGTATAATAATTTTGTATAACGGGATAGTTGTAGATGGGCCTGGACAACTGCAATACATCAGCATCATCTAAGAGAAAGGTAAATAGCATTTATGCAGACTTTACAGGCTGATTGAAGTACAGCATAAAAAATGATGTTATTCCTGCTTAGCTGATAAGCATTTAAAAAAAATATATATATCTTGATCTTACCTGAACCCTCTGGGAGCAGGCCAGCACGACAGAACCACAATACAACCTGAGTGTATTGAGAAATCAGAGTGCCTACAATGCGTTTGTTCATTAAATCAACCAGTCCTGTTGGAAAATATTTTATATTAATATGCTAAACAAAAGTAGTCATAAAAAAAATTCTAGAACTCCTGTACTAGAGCTAAATATTTAGCTAGAGTCTTTCCTCATCACCACCACCAATGGTGTGCAAAAACAGCAGTTAAAATGACTGGAAAAGCTGCCTCAAAATGTTTATTTGTAGGTTACTGCCACATAACTGTATTTGGTGGTTATTTGTTAGTATGATTAAGGAAATATAATTAGCACAGGCTTAAAAATATCGCTGCACACAAAATAAAATGTCATATTAGTAGCAATATACACAAAGGAATGGCAGCTGTAACACTTATACACACACCTCGCTCAGTCAGCTCCTGGGCCTCAGTAAGGAAACAGCTAACAATGGTGGTGAGGTTGCTAAGTAACATCTGGCAGTGCTGCAGAGACTGGAGTGTGTGGGGGTCAATGAAGTGACACGATCCATCAAAAAGTGGAACACCTAGTGGTTAAAGGATAAAGTGAAACACGCTAGAGTTAAGGACGTGGCAACCTTTTCAAAACAATCTTGAATATCTTTCACAACTATTAACCCTCACTTGTAGACTTGCACTAGTATCTACATCACAACCAGCATCTTAAGGCGAATAAATGTACCTGTAATGCAAGATTCTTTACAATTGAGCATGTAATTTGTCTATTACTATTCATTAATTTGGGGTGATCCACTTGGCTCATGCCTACAGTACTATACATGCAAGTTAGTGATGTCAGCCACGTTATCACAAGGAGTTGTCGAGCAAACACTAGCCTCTTCTAGACAGGAAGACGAGAAGTACCAAATCCTGCCCCCCCCCCAAAGACGTAGCTTCGCTCCAAACTGATCTGCAGATCTCCCAGTTGTACATTGGTTAGAGGTCTGGAGGCCGGTCACCAGCAAAATGTTTCAGCTAGAAGAATGACAACACAGCAAGACCACATGAAGGAAAAAATAAATTGTTTTTAGGAAGCTGGTTAAGGGTTGAAAAATATATAACGGTTAACTAGACAAAAAACATGTCTTTCTTTAAATAAAACAAAAATTGTAGGTGTTAATGTTCAAGGTTCGGCCATAATGCAAATGGCTTAATCCAATAGTGAAATGTTAATTTAATTCCGCATTAGCCTAACACCTCGATAACGGACCATGTTCCTTGCTGAAAAGGTTAAAGCTCACATTTCAAATATAGAAATTCATCCAGCGGCAGCGCACGATAGCAGGATCGGTGCTGTAGCTACGTTTCAATAATAGCGTGCAGCACCTTAAAAGTGTACACCACCCTCTTCTGAACTCAAATAACTCATATACTGATCAGGCCAAATATCCCACTGACTGGTTTTAATGGTGAACCAACCAAAAACTAGTATCATTAATTAGAGAGGTAGGCAAGGCTACCAATCGATAACCTACCATCACAAAACCAACCAAATTGCTCAAAGTCTTTACAAAGCTACTAATTCAGGAACTGGCAAATACCACAAAAGCAATCAAACGCTTGAAAAAAAATCTTCCCACTTGCTCTGGGTGGTCAGCTTGGCTTCCTACAAAGCCCACACTACAGACAAAAATAACTGAAAATATATAGAACAGCAAGTTGCATTTATTGATACAGCATCCTTTAAAGTAGAAAACATCCTAAGGCACTTTACTAAAGGATTGGGGAGGGGGGGGGGGAACATAGATAAAAGGGATAAAGGAGCACAGACGAGAATGGTGGGAGACAGCTTTAAGAGGTGACCAAAAAAGGTTGGTTTAAAAGATGGGATTTTGGAAGGCTTTTTAGGGCAGAGAGGGAAATGGTGAATTAGACAAGTTAAGCGAGTGAATTCCAGATAAGTGGGCTAGTGCAGCTGAAGACTCTGCCACCAATAGTGGAACAAAGAAGGGGGAGATGCCAAAAGCATAGATAAGGGTTTCAGTGGTATTGGGGACAAGTATCCTACTCGTGCAAAACAACCATACTCCAGACCCCAGAATAAGAGTGAGCAATGCCGTAGGAGACAATTCTATTTATGACCATGAACTAGAAAGCGAGAAATGCTCATAATTTCTCCTGAAGCAAGAAGATTGCTTTGATTTTTTTATTTTTATATAAAAAGGTGAGGGGTAGGGAGGAAGAGAGACAGGAAAAAAAAAAAACTGTGCTCAACGAGTCCAAGTCCCGTTCACTGATCACGCCTGTGCTCGCTGACCTACATTGGCTCCCGGTCCGGCAACGCGCCGATTTTAAAATTCTCGTCCTGGTTTTCAAATTCCTCCATGGCCTCGCCCCTCCCTATCTCTGTAATCTTCTGCAGCCCTACAACCCTCCGAGATATCTATGCTCCTCCTATTGGTGGCCGTGCCTTCAGCTGCCGAGGCACTAAGCTCTGGAATTTCCTCCCTTATGTGCCTCGATGTAAAATTTTATTTGGCAACGCTCCTGTGAAGCGCCTTGGGACGTTTTACTACGTTAAGGTGAGACACACCAATGCTGGGGAATTTAATACTTTTTCCACTTTTGTCATCACCGAGCACTCCCAGGTCAGGTATAACCGACAGATGCAACTCCCTCTGCACTGCCTCATCCTGAAGATCAAGAGCACCTTCTATTTTACCATTGTGACATTTTCATTTCTCAAATAAGCCTTCCTTATGGCCTGACTCTGATTGTTTACCATTTTACCCACAAATGCACAAAAAGGTTAAAGTATACATGCACACGGCACGCGAATACGAGTACGGAGATCACATGCACAACGACTATCCATGACTCATTTTTTATTTAATCAGAAATGTAATTAGTCACATCTTGAATCCCAATTCGCGACATGTAGCTCGTGTCCAACATATTGGACAACACTGTACTAGGAGATATAAAGAAGACACACAAAGTTCTGAAGAGAAAAGGTTGATATGGCTTGTTTGTTTTAAGTTTAAATTTTCCAAAATGGTATGTGTATATAAATCTTTCAAATTAGTACAGTACAGGAAACTCTTTTATCCGGCACCGACGGGACAGGTGTGGTGACGGTTTATCAAAAAGTCTGGATTACAGAGAGGTATAGTAAAAGGTACGAGAGTCCCGTACACGGCCACAGATCCAGGCGCCCCTGTTGCATAGCAACAGGTGCAGGAACCCCGGCCACAGATCCAGGCGCCCCTGTTGCATAGCAACAGGTGCAGGAACCCCGGCCACAGATCCAGACGTCCCTGTTGCATAGCAACAGGTGCAGGAACCCCGGTTACACGGCCACAGATCTAGGAACGGCCACTAATATGAAGTAAAACTTACCTGAACCTACTCCTGCATTTTGCCGGTTAACAGAGATTTCCGGTTATTTAGGTGCCGGTAAATCGAGAGTTTCCTGTACAATGAACGTATTTACTGATCTGGAAATTAAAACCAGCAATAAAGAAGCATCTATAATCTAGTGACACTAAACAACATCAAGATTGTCTCAGTCGGTTTGTTTCAGCTGCCCAAGCTCCCATTTCAGTTTTAGGATTCATGTACACATCTATGCATACAGCAAACCATTTTTTTTCTCCAAAAACAGAAACTAAGAAAGTGATAAGCTGAGTTAGGGGTCGGTAGACAAAAGCACTTTACTGAGGTGACTAACTGTTCATAGACATACATGCAGAAACATACAATACTTTTCTTCCAGTTATGGAAGTAATCCATTGTCCAGACATAGATGATTAAAACAACACATGTACTTCAAATAGGAACTATATCAAAGACAAAACTTATGCTAAAGCAAGGAAATTTTTTTAATTTTATGGGTATGAACAGATAGTAATTGAAAGAAAAATACAGCTTAGAAACACAACGGCCTAGAAATTGGGTTTTGGCGCAGCGACGGCTTTAGCGCCGGAAGTTAGTGCCGGAGCTAAGTCGCGCTGGGCGGGCCAAAAATTCACTAGTTCTGCGCCCAAACGGCTGCCGGCGCTGCTGAAAGCTGTTTGCGCCTGAAAACTGGCGCTACGCGCTGAATTGCGGCGCTATTCCGGCGCCTGCTGCAGTGCGGCAGGTTCGGGAAGTGCAGGCCTCCTCCTTCCCTTAAGGAGGAGCTGCCTGCACCCGGCCGCGGCCCGCGAAAATCATTGTAAAAATGAGCCCGGCACCTCGGACAAGTGCCGGGCTTGCATCTGTCCCGGGGGGGGGGGGGGGGGGGGGGGGGGGGGAGAAGTCCGGGGAGGGAGCTGCGGCCAGGCGGCCGGCGGGAAAGCGGCCGGCCGCCGCGGGGCCTTTAATGCGCCGGCGCAAAGTCCAGTAAGGCACCTCTGCCAGAACGTTGCTTGCGGCTGCCACGGGCGAGGCGGCCGCAAGTCAATTTCGGAGTTCGGGCGGGTTACCATGGCAACCGGGACGCTGCGCACACCGATGACGTCATCGGTGCCGGCGCAGCGCTAACGGCCTAACGCCGATTTAGGGACCCACTCAATTTCCAAACTGGCCATAACTCCGGCGCTAGGCCCTCTAGTGCCTCAAAAGCGGCGCTAAGCCTACCGAATTTCTAGGCCAACATGTTGACACTCGTGAATCTGTACCTCAGGTGAGTCACCACCTCTAAAAAGAGAACAAAAACGGAAAAGGAAAAAGGCTAGGTATACTTTTATGCCATCTCTCGCCACCCGTGCGTTTTAAAGAAAATATAACCTCTTATACTAGACTATCTACCGTATAAGCCGAGAAAACTACTGGCAAAACATTCACAAGCTGCGGACTTACAGATGCTGTCGAGTTCCTCTTTGGTACGAGTTATTTTTTTCCAGGTCCACTCAAGTACAAAACGCAGACTGGCAGCTGACCTGGGTTGTTCTTACGGTGAAGAGTAAAAAAAAAAGCATCACAATATAGCAGAACCACAGATTAAAACAGCTGTCTGAAAATAAATTGCACAGTTCGAGCACAAGATCTTTAAAATTTTACATATTTCATCATTAATTGAGTTGAAATGCCCAAGTTTAAAAAAAAAAGTCGTTTGCAGCGTTCTGTTGGTGTTCAATTCTAGAAAATTCAGCTATAGTTTGCAAGTTATGGAAATAACGGGGGGAAAAATCATAATTGTAGGAAAATAAAACACTAATTCATCATGAGGTGCTCTTTCATTCCTTCATGAAGTACGTCCAAGGTCAAAGAAATACATTTCATGGGGTTTAATTTTATTTGGGGTTTAATTTTATTTGTGACATTTCCTTTAAGAACTGCAGAACCTCAATCCTTCACAGCTATAAAATGTCCCAGCACCTGTTTTCTGTTATTTTTGAAGCGATACGGTAGTACGTACAAAAAGATTAAGGAGGCTAAAAGAAATTTACAACTCTTCAAAGTTTATTGTTCAAGTTTTTCCAAAGTGAAAAATTTAACCTAATTAACGACAAATTTTACGTCAAGTATATGCTGTTGATTTGTTGTATTTGTCTTAAATCGCCTCTACATATTAAAAAGTGCAAATTGTAATATTTTGATTTATAGTGAAAATATATTAAAAGCAAACATAGCTTTGTGACACTAGGTGGCACAGTGAGTTAGCTCACTATTCTTTCAACTCAGAACGTTCAAATTTGGATCTGAATGCAGCCCAGAATTAGAGAATCAATCTATCCTATTTTTGCCATCTCCAAGGGTGGCAAGTTTGAGGGACATCATTTGGCTCAGTGCAGAACGAGCTATATCCTAGACTTGTGTTATACATGCTGGGGCCTGGTTAATAGAGATTGGGTGCAAAAAGTAGGAAAATATTTCATTTCCTAGCATGGCCAAATAATACAGTAGTTGAGACTGACCCACATTTTTTTTTAATATAATCTTTTACCATCACATATTTACACAACTATATACAGGAGTGAGTACTGAATACAATATTTAGTCAGGGTAGTAGGGGACGAGGGAGGGGAAGGGATGCCATTATCATTCATGACTACTATCTAGCAATTCTTGCTGGACAAGACAAGACAAGACTGTACATACTGATCGAGGACAGGTATGGGTTTGGCTGTCATTTCCCCACATGGTCAACATTTGATGTCTAGGCCAATACAAAAAGTTGACACTTGGGATGAGATACTGGAGGACTATTAGCATTTGTGAATCTGCCCCCGAGGTGAATCACCACCATCAGAAGAGAACTGAAAACTGGAAAGAAGACTATTGAACCTGGTGCCATGTCTTAAATGGCCTCAAGAGTGCAGCAAAGCATTTCGTGCAGGCTGATGACAGTTGGGCTACTTATTGCTTTTTTCCCCCTCATGCCTGTTTCAGTACAACTTTGGCCAGTGCAATATCCAGCATATTTTACATTTACAGAAGCCACAGGAACAGTCGACCATTCAGCCCCTCGAGCCTGTTCCGCCATGGAGCCTCTTTTACTACCATTCTATTTTCTTCCGATTGGAAGACTGAACTGTCCCATCAGCTACTTTTGATGAGAAAATAGAGGGCAACACTGAAAGCTGCACACTTTGCAGCCCACAGAAAAGCACCTCCTTGGGGCTTTGTAAATGTACTGCCACAGTGGTGCCAGTGACTATAAAAACTCGTCCAGCATTACAAAAATATAATGAGCACAGTATTGACGAGGCCAGAATACCAAGCCGCAACTAGGCACAGAAGCTGAAAATGTAATATTTTCAAAATACACCATTATAATTTGGCCCATGACCAAGTTGATGCAGTCCATTCAGTCACATAACCTCAAATCCAATACTTAAACTTTAAAATGGACACAGGAGTAACCAGGTTAAAGTGGTTTATTTGAACAGGTTTTAGGAGGCTTACCTTCTGTTGTCCATTGTTTGATGCACCCAGTTATTAACCCCAAGGAACTAGATTCCACAGCCGCTGACAAAATTGCTTCAAGTTTCTCTTCCTTAAAGAAAAAGGAAAGTCGTGTTATAATTGGATTTGCACTCCAGATACCATCTCATCCCAACTTTAAAGGTCTGCTTCCACAGGTAAGCCCACAGTCCCTATGGAATGAAACAGGACCTCATGTATAAAGTAATCTGGCACAGTGAGCCTCAAAGTGAATAATTAATCATTTTACTGATGAGGTGCACATTGGAAATTATATGGTTTACCTCCAAGTTCAGGAAGCCCTCTTTAAAAGGCTCAAATCACTGCAAGCTCATTAATGTACCAAAAAAGAAAGATTTATAGCCCTCATAAGAGAAACCTATTCAGTGACTTAATGAAATCTTAGATGCAGTCAATGAGACAACCACAAAGTAAACTACCATTAGTTAAGTAGGATAAAAATTAGTTCTATGTCAACTTTGCCATCTTCATTTCAATACAGCAAAATCCTGCTGAAGTACATTAATTAACTCTTCCTCAAAGAAATCAAGTTACAACACCTTATCAAATAGTTGCAAGACTTGAGGTAATAAATTTAGGCAGAGAACAAACTGGGCCCAAATTATTCAATCATTCCTGCCTGCGTGTTCATGCTTTAGTCATCTGACAGAATTGACAAAAATAGCTGATTCATGGGCTTGTCGTTGGAGAAAAGGTCATCAATGATGCATTCACCAACTACTGTGTGCTGTTCAATGCATTTATCTGTTTAGCTCTGAATAGCTCACTTCTGTTCAATATTCTTAATGTGAAGATATGTTGAGTTACTGCACTAAAAATTTAACAAACGCGAACTACAATTTGATAAGTTCAAAGCTAATCAATAAGAACATCATGCACTAAATTATTTCATTTGTATAACTGTGTCAGCTTGCCTCAGTTGGCAGCGTGCTCAACCCTACCTAGGTTGTTCATGGCATGACTGTAGAAGATAGTTCCACTATGTCCAGAACGGGAGTCCTGATGCAGTCAGAACTCTTTCGAACATATATTAAGTGGAAGGCTATGCAAGAATTATAGTCATAAGCAACATATTTAGATCTCATCAAAAATGAACGTTTAAACAGTTCCCTATAAATGTTGTTTAAGGTACAACGGCAGAGCATTTCTCATTGTCAATACTTTGTCTCCACCCCTCTGCTAATAAAGTAATGTTCCCTTGTAAAAAGGCTGTGCCTTTTCTCTGCTAGTCTGTGTATTTTATCTGGATGTGGAGGAAACCATAAGTATCTCATTGAAACTTATAAAATTCTAACAGGACTAGACAGACTAGATGCAGGAAGGATGTTCCCGATGGCAGGGGAGTCCAGAATCAGGGGTCACAGTCTAAGGATAAGGGGTAAGCCATTTAGAACGGAGATGAGGAGGAATTTCTTCACCCAGAGAGTGGTGAACCTGTGGAATTCTCTACCACAGAAGGCAGTTGAGGCCAATTCATTAAATATATTCAAGAAGGAGTTGGATATATTTCTTAAGGCTAAAGGGATCAAGGGATATGGGGAGAAAGCAGGGACAGGGTACTGAGTTTGGATGATCAGCCATGATCTCATTGAATGGCGGAGTAGGCTCGAGGGCCGAATGGCCTACTCCTACTCCTATCTTCTATGTTTCTGTTTCAATGCTGTGATTAAAAACTAAAATATTTGACTGCAACCTTCAAAAAAAGCAATTTATACACAGGGGGAAAAAAAACAAGAGTATGTGTGGGGGGGGAAAAGAGAGAAAATTTTTAGGAGAAAACTTCAATTTATGTAGTAGCTGCATGTCCTCAGGATAACCCAAAGCACTTCAAAGACAATTACTTGACAGCCAATTTGCACACAGCAAAATCCCAAAAACAATTGACATGAATGATCAGTCGATCCATTTCTTTTATTCTGTTGATTAAGGGAAGAATGTTGGCTAGGAAACCAGGAGAACTCCCTGCTCTTCTGAACAGAATAATTTGCATCCACCTGAACAGGCTAAACTGGGCCTTGAGTTAACACCTCATCCAAAAGACTACTTCAGTATTGCACTGAAGTGTCAACTTAAATGATGTGCTCAAGTCTTGGAGTGAAACTTGAACCCACAACCATGTGATGCAAAGGCAAGAGTACTTCCAGCTGACAATGAGCATAATATTTTAAGACTGGTTAGGAAGCACACAAGGTGCAAAAGATATCCTAAAGATGAATACAACAAAACATGCTAAGCTTAATATTAAAACAGTTGTTTGAGCAAATGTTAGAGCTAAGGAGGTAGAAGTTGAAGGGAAGTTAGTCTAAAAACTTGAATATTTAAAAAAAATATTTATTAAACAAGTTAATACTAATTAGTTATCCATTTCTTATAGTACATTGAATTCTGAAAGATTCTGAAATCAATGAGGCAGAAGTACTAGCTAGGTAAAGGGAATGGAAAGCTACCAACTCTCTTGGGCCTGTTGGCATATCCTACTGAGGACGATGAAAGAGACTAGGGAGTAAATTTGTGGTTATTAGCTATTTTCACAAAGGCATTGAGCAGTCGCGTGGTTCTAGAGTGAAGCAAGCAAGGAAACATGGTATCTATTTTTTTTTAAAGGGGGGCAACAAATTCTACCCATTGGCTTATAAGCAACAGATAAAATAATGGAAACCACTTGCAGAGTAAGTTGAAAAGAACAGACAGACTTTTTTAAAAATTCATTCATGGGATGTGGACGTCGCTGACAAGGCCAGGATCTATTAACTATCCCTTCACTTGCATTTATATAGCGCCTTTCATGACCTCAGGACGTCCCAAAGCGCTTTACAGCCAATGAAACACTTTCGAAGTGTAGTCACTGTTGTAATGTAGGAAACACGGCAGCCAATTAACGCACAGCAAGCTCCCACAAACAGCAACGTGATAATGACCAGATAATCTGTTTTTGCAATGTTGATTGAAGGATACATATTGGCCAGGACACCGGGGATAACTCCCCATCTCCTTTTTGAAATAGTGCCATGGGATCTTTTATGTCCACTCAAGAGGAGAGACGGGGCCTCGGTTTAACGTCTCATCTAAAAACTGACAACTTCAACAGTGCAGCTCTCCCTCAGCACTGCACTGGAGCGTCATCCTAGATTTTTGTGCTCAAGTCTCTGGAGTGGGACTTGAACTTACAACCTTCTGAATCCGAGGCAAGAGTGCTACCACCTGAGCCATGGCGGAAGGAGTACTTGCATATCAATAATTAATTCAGAATATTACTGATAAAGTAAATATTGAAGCTCTGTATGATTATACAGTTAATTATTTCAGAAACTTTAAAGTTACAGATGAAAAAAGGCTAATTAAAATGAAATCCACAGGAATTCAGGGTAGATGGATAGACCACAAGATTTGATGGACCAAATGGCCTTTTCTTCTCCTTCACTGTTCCTTTGTACCCATCATTTGAAGATTGTATGTAACTCACGCTCTCAACTTACTTGTGTGAGGCAAGACGGCTGTACATCTGCAAGTCTTGGAGACAGAAGGCCAGCCATCAGGCAACGCCTATAACCATCAGGTATAGCTTCACTGAGAAAAGGACCAGTTTTCTTCAAATAATTCAATGTCTAGAAAACAAATTAGATGTCAGTAGTGTGATGATCAACAGTTCTTCAACAAAGTTCTATCAGTATATTAAATGTATGATATTAGGATAAACATTACCATATTAGGCCAATAGAGCATTTTCTTGTAGACTGGGGAGAGCTGATTAAGACAAGTTGAACATATAGCAAAGACAATCGGTTCAAAGTCTCCAGTTTCTTATAGAAGCTGATAAATTATGGATCATAGGTACTAGTAAATAAATACAGGGATTTAAAATTAGTTTTTACAATGTATAATTCCTTTCAGAACTTGCATGGGACAGGAAACTTTCTGGTATCCGGCACTGACGGGACCGAGCTGGTGCCGGTCGATCAACACTGCCGGAGAAACCAGCGCTAATGTTAAAACATACGGAGCTTCTGAGCTCCGTATCTAGCAACAAACCCTGTTGCTTAGCAACAGCTTCAAAACAGTCGGCGCAGCTTGCAAGCGTCTCTGTAGCTAAGCAACAGCTTCAGCTAGATGCTTGCAGAGCCAGGAATGGAGAAAAAAAGCAACGAAAAGTAAAAAAAAGTTATCTGAACCGACTCCTGAATTTTGCCAGTGGATAGAGCATTCCGGAGATTTAACCTCCGTTTAAACGAAAGTTTCCTGTACCAGTTTTGAAATGCAAGCTTTTTGGGATGTGAGTATTGCTACCGAGAGGTCAGTTAAGGACGACCATATTATATTGAGGTGTGTCCAGAATCAGGATTCCACACGGAAAACCTGGTGCTAAACAGCAGTCTGAGCAAATGACACTACAGTGAACTGTAGATTTTTTTTTAAGTAAGTGATGGCAAGGGGAGTAGAGGAGGAAAGAAAGCCAAGATCCAGTTGAGTGAATCGTAAAAATTAATGGCAGCCCCATGGCGACCATGTTAGAATAGTCAGTGCCTCGACTAGGAAGCTGAAGTTCAAATCATTTTCACTCAGACCCACAGCACAAATTCATTACTGCATTCCAAATGACTAACCAATTAATTGAAGACTATCAAAATATTGAAAATATAGCACAGTCCAGAAGCAGTGCTGTCAAGGTTACAGATTCTATAATCTTAAAACAGCCGCAGCCACAGTCAAATCAACAAAAATATATTTTTATCAAGCACAAAAGGATTTAGTTCACAAGGACTGAAGAGACTAGCCTAATATCCGGCTTAAGTAGCGTTGGGTTAGCTTAAATCTGAATGTGACAGGTTTTACTACTTTAAAATGCTAACAGGTAATTCAGTTTTTTTTGTAAATTTAAAATTACCTCACATAAATGAAATGAACTTCAGCTGTATTAAATATACTATTCCAACATGAAAGTGGAAGTGCATTGTTCATTTTCACAAATGAACATTAAAAACTCACCTCTTTTTGAAACCCAGAGCATGTTATATGCACAAGTCCGGAATTTATCAAACAGGTTGCATCTGTAAAAATTTAAAAAAATGTCCATTTAGAGCACAAAAGAAGTTACTTTTAGTTCAACCATAATGTTTTAAACTCAAGTAAAACAAACCCCCCCCCCCCCGAAAAATAAACCATTCAGCAATTTAAACTACTCAAACAATGCGGATTAGTTAAAATCGCACATCATACAATTTCAATTTGCGCTATTAACAATGATCAATGATTTTAGCATTCATCGTTTCGCTCCATAAAGTAAAACCTACAAAAGTGATCAATACTGAACACTACTGGTGTTACCAGAGTAGGTTGAACTATGTGGACAACAACACTGCAAAGGCATCAAGGGGAAATCAACAACTAGTTCCCTCAAATTTTCTTGAGCTAAATAAACCACAAAAGTGCATCGTCCCCCCACAACCCCCCCCCCAGTCTTTCTGTTGCAAACAACAACTTGCATTTATATAGCGCCTTTAACATAGTAAAACGTCCCAACGTCACAGGAGCGTTATCAGATAAAATTTGACACCGAGCCACGTAAGGAGATAGTAGGACAGGTGACCAAAAGCTTGGGGGAGGAGTGAGTGAGTGAGTGACCCCCTGACCATCATTTTTCAATCCTCTCTGGCTTCAGGTGTGGTGCCGGAGGACTGCGAATGTGGTACCCTTGTTTAAAAAGGGAGAAAAGGATAGACCGAGTAATTACAGGCCAGTCAGCCTAACCTCGGTGGTGGGAAAATTATTGGAAAGAATTCTGAAGGACAGGATAAATCTTCATTTAGAAAGACACAGATTAATCAAGGATAGTCAGCACGGATTTGTTAAGGGAAGGTCGTGTCTGACAAACTTGATTGAATTTTGAGAGGAGGCAACAAGGAGGGTAGATGAGGGTAGTGCGTTTGATGTAGTTTATATGGACTTTAGCAAGGCTTTTGATAAGGTTCCACATGGCAGACTGGTCTGTTTTTCTTGGAACAGAGGAGGCTGAAGGGAGACCTTATTGAGGTGTATAAAATTATGAGGGGCATAGATAAAGTGGATAGAAAGGACCTATTTCCCTTAGCAGAGGGGTCCAGGGCAAAGTGTCAAGTTGGATTCAAAACTGGCTCGGAGACAGGAACCAGAGGGCAATGGCTGATGGGTGTTTTTGTGACTGGAAGACTGTTTCAGTGGGGTTCCGCAGGGCTCAGTACTAGGTCCCTTGCTTTTTGCGGTATATATCAATAATCTAGACTTGAATATAGGGGGTATGATTAAGAAGTTTGCAGATGATACTAAAATCGGCTGTGTGGTTGATACTGAAGAAGGAAGCTGTAGGCTACATGAAGATATCAATAAATTGATCAGGTGGGCAGAACAGTGGCAAATGGAATTCAAGCCGGAGAAGTGTGAGGTAATGCATTTGGGGAGGGCTAACAAGGAAAGAGAATACACATTAAATGGTAGGACACTGCATAGTGTAGAAGAACAACAGGACCTTGGAGTGCATGTCCACAGATCCCTGAAGTTAGCAAGCCAGGTAGATAAGGTGGTTAAGGCGGCATACGGAATGCTTGCCTTTATTAGCCGTGGCATAGAATACAAGAGCAGGGGGTTATGCTTCAACTGTATAAAACACTAGTTAGGCCTCAGCTAGAGTACTGCATGCAGTTCTGGTCACCACATTACAGGAAGGATGTGATTGCACTAGAGAGGGTACAGAGGAGATTTACAAGGATGTTGCCAGGAGTAGAGAATCTTAGCGATGAGGAAAGACTGGATAGGTTGGGTCTGTTTTCCTTGGAACAGAGGAGGCTGAAGGGAGACCTTATTGAGGTGTATAAAATTATGAGGGGCCTAGATAAAGTGGATAGAAAGGACCTATTTCCCTTAGCAGAGGGGTCAAAAATTTAAAGTAATTGGTGGAAGGTTTAGAGATGATTTGAGGGGAAGTTGCTTCACCCAGAGGGTTGTGGGGGGTCTGGAACTCACTGCCTGAAAGGGTGGTAGAGGCAGGAACCCTAACCACATTTAAAAAGTACTTGGATGTGCACTTGGGATACTCTAACCTGCAGGGCTACGGACCAAGAGCTGGGAAGTGGGATTAGGCTGGATAGCACTTTGTTGGCCGGCGCAGACACGATGGGCCGAAAATGGCCTCCTTCCGCGCTGTAACTTTCTATGATTCTATGAGAGAGAGAGAGAGAGAGAGAGAGAGAATTCCAGAGCTTAAGACCGAGGCAGCTGAAGGGACGGCTTCCAATGGTGGAGAGAACTATAACATAAATATTACAAATTGGACAGGTTTAAGACCAGCAGCAGTACACCATAAACAAATGAGGTTCAATGAATAACTTACAAAATACAAAGCTGCAAGTTTATACCTTATACAGTTGGCTCCTTAATGCCATATGGCGCAGATCCTTCTAAGTTAACTTGCCCAAGTGGCCATTACACAAGAGTGAACCTCGAAATGAGTATTGGCAGGCTGCTTGATCATGAGGAGCCAAGAGCAGCTGCCCCAGCTCAGATCAGTTAATTCTGCTAAAAACCGACATCAAACATTGACCTCTATAGTTTATTTGCTTGCTGGATAAACTCAGTGCCCACTGGTGGATTAATGGGTTATATTTTACCTCTGGTCCCAACAAAAATAGTAGCTTTTGGATACAAATCAGAATATCAATATTGAATCATCACTAGTTTAATCAATTTTTATTTCTACTGACATTTTATCACAGGAATGTTACATTCTGCTATAGCACTATAAAAGACTTCAGTCACTCGCGTACACTCACCAAAATTGTAGGTACTAGGATTAAAAAACTGCTCTTGTGGGGGATAAGAAGGAGAAACTCCACGGCTAAGGCTTCTTTCATGTACCAAGACATCCAGCAGATAATATGGAAAGGTCATGCCCACTACAGCATCGAGGGACCACAATGCAAAGTAGGGGCAGTTACGAAGCTGCTCTCCTACTCTGTAAATAAGAATTCATGAAATTAAATCATAAAAATTATTTGCAATTACAATTTGCAAATTTCTTTCCACACTTTTAAGATAGAGGTGCAGGCAAAATGTGGATGCATCACTCGAATTGTTCCATCATGGCCTGTACAAAAACTATACATTGCTGAGTAAGTAGCTCAGGAACTACACTGTTAATCATCTGAAAGCTGGATGGTTTACTATAATAGATAGAACTTGACCTTCTGAAGTTTGACATTTTCTGTTTGTTGTATCAGATTTTTGAATAGACAGTGTGCATATCTTATTTTCCTATAGAGCAGCATTACAATTACACTTCTAAGAAATGTATACTTTAATCTTTGAAACTAAAATATATGACAATGCAGTCCAAATTCAGTTTATTATACATGTGCGTGCGACAAACTCCAATGTTAATTGAGGGTTTCCTAAACTAGCCTGGGGTATTATCCCTGCTCAACTACTCCAAGCCAACTCGTTTAAGCTCTTGCTGAAGTACAGTCAGACAATCTGAGTCAATTAGATGCCTTGAAAGTTGCATTATCACTGCCCTTTCTGTGATGTCACAATAGGAGGAAGAGTGACCTT
Source organism: Somniosus microcephalus (assembly GCF_052327205.1). NCBI lineage: Eukaryota > Metazoa > Chordata > Chondrichthyes > Squaliformes > Somniosidae > Somniosus > Somniosus microcephalus. Next base: position 32,046,538 of record NC_140989.1, read on the forward strand.
TTGTAGAAAGGTTTGATGTTTCCAACTTTTCTATGCTCAAACTGAGGAATATCAATGCAAGGAATTGGAGCACTCCTTCCCTCAAGATGCTCGCTATTGAGCAAACAGACAGCTGCACAAGAACTACCTCTACTCTTACATCCAGTGTCAGAATATCTTCCGTTCCAGGCCAAATCCTTATATACTCCGAATTAGCCTGTCAATTAATGCCATCTGCACCCACTAGGATGTGACTGACATTACAGCTAGGAGAAACAGCGAAACACTTCCATCTCAATATTTTTACACTGTATTCCCGGAGGTTAAAAGCCAGTATATAAACCCCTGCATTACCTGATCCCTATATCCCATGCACAGATCAACTAACCTAGCAGAGACAAGGGATCAAATCTGTGGTGTAGCTTCTTTTGTATACCTCAGTACCACATTGTGCAGTACGTTTAACCGCCAAGCCAACAGGCCACTCCATTTAATTTCTAAATGAAATCTCTGAATCAAAAACACAACTGTCTGGACTAAGAATCCCGCAAAAACAATTTCCACCATCCAGTTAAGCCATTACAGGTTATATCTAGAGTAAAATATAGCAACCTGAATAATAAAATTTGGCAAACAAACCTGCTGCAGCACATATGCTCCCATTCAGAACACTGCTTACAAAGCCACCCTAACATTTCTGCTTCAGAAGTACCTTTTGTCACCGAGTTTAGTGCAAGAGCAAAATTTAGCTGAGTTTGGTGTCATCTGCAAATGTGACTAGTTTGGACCGAGTGTTGTCGATGCAAATGAGAAATGGCAGTCGTATCAATACTGATCCCTGGGCTCTTCCCTCTTAACAAAATAACTCAAACAAGTACCCGCTGTTTTCTACCGATCAGCCAATTTCTTATTAATTTACCCCAAATCCTCGTTGCTTTAACCTTAGCTAGAGCCTTTTGTTCAAAACTTTGGGAAATTTAGATACACCATATCGTAGAGGTTTCCACAGTCCATTTAGGGTGTGGCTTACTCAAAAAAGTAAAGGAGGTTGGTCAGATAGAATCTTCCCTTTGGATTGTGTTTACTGGGTTACTGTATAGGTAAATGTCAAGTTTACTCCTGACAATCAATGCCATTATTTTAGCCAGTACTAAAATGGATCTGCAGTTGCCCGTGTCTGCTTTGTTGCCCCTTTTGAAAACCTTAGTGTTTTCAACTGATGGCCTCCCAATGTTCAACTCCCCAATAATGAGGCTGTCCATAATGTGAACCTCACAAATCTTTTTTCTCTTAGCATTGAAGGATTATCATCAATCGCAAATGATCTATTTATTTTGAGCACTTTAAACCGGTCTAGTACTTCTATTTATGACTGTTTTCATTAACACTGAATGCTTTATGGCTGTTCGATAATGTTGGTTTTATCATAAATAGTTATGAACAGAAAATAATGAGCAAAATTCAGATCTCTTACCTTAGTGAATCAGGCATCTGTGCATGATACCAGCGATTGATATCAAAAATGCCCAGGTAGGTAGAGGGCTTGCGTTGCCCATATGTATTCACCTGCCAACTGAAAATAGACACACTGGTGTCTGGCGAGGTGGCTGTAAGCAAAAAAATCTCACTAAGCTTCTTACAAACACTTCAGTACAAAAAAAATGCCCATTAAAATCAATTATTACAATTTAATTAATTATTTTTACCCTTTATACAGCAAAACAGGGTTCAAAACAAGGGTTACTTTAAGAAAAAAGTTTGATTGGGGTTCACTGCTGGGTGCAGAGATTATGGGGTAGATTTTGCTGAACCTGTCGGGAAGAAGGCGGGACTTCCTCTTTTGGGTTTTTGACCCGCCTACTTCGACGTCCGGCCAATCCACGCGATTTTCCCTTGATTGACCTTGTTGAGCCCGCCCAGCAGGCCAATTAAGGGCCACCCGGCAACAGGTGACGTCACAGACTGAAATTTCATCTGTCAAGAGTTCTTGACAGATGAAATATCAGTGTTTAACAGCTGTTTGAAGCGGTGAAACACTGACACTCCGAGTTCTAAGCTGAGTCATTCTGCACAGACTCAGTTAGAGCTCTCACCGGCACTCAAAGCTGAAGGCTGTCACTTTTGACAGATCGCAGCCGCTCAGCTTTCAGTTCCGGCTGAGTGATGTGCTCCCGATGGTTACAGGAAGAAAGGCTGTTAAGGTAAGTACAGGTAAGTAAAAGTTCTTTACACACTTTAGACACACCAAACACACTTACCTTTGCACTCATACACCCATCACTCACCTGAGCGCCGACATCGCGACCCCTCCAACTCCTTCAACCCGACGGCCCGCCTGCTCTACCGGACGTGGTTTGGAGCCGTCGGGAAACCCGCACGAAACCCCTCAAAATAGCGATTAAGCTAAAAACTGCCTGTTAACTACCTGTTAACAGGCAGTTAATTGGCACTAATCCCTTCCCGCCTGGTTCCGGCAGGTCCCAGTGCTGGGCGGGTACCCGCCGCCCCTGAAACTTACGTGGGGCGGGATTTTGGGCGGGATGGTGTCGGGACCCCCAAATTCGGGATTCCACCCCCCCCCCACCACACGCCTGAAACCCCGCCTGACGGCTCCCCGAAAATCTAGCCCTCAGAGATTGCACTGGAATACAAGTCAGATGTTCCCACTGCTGAATGCGCCAGAAACCCTAGTCCAGCAACTGATGATTAATCTGATCTTTAAGTCATGCATATAAGGAATGGAGCAACAGACAATGCAAGCTTGTGCTTGGAACTTTGTATCCTGAGGAAGTTGCAAACCTGTTGGGAAGATGAAGAGTCCCGAACAGGTACTTTTTAATATAAAAAAAAAGCCAAGCAGGAATACGGCTCAGTGTTCCACAAGGAAAGTTTAGGCCACATCCGCACCAGACTCCCCTGCACGACCCTCCTGGAAACCCCTTGCCAACACTTACCAGAGTGCCAGCGGGTGGCCGCGGAGCACCAGACTTTCTGTTGAGTGTGTGAGAAGTTGACTGGCGGCATGTTAATGGGGCCCAAAAGTTGAATAGCCCGGGTCTGATTTCTGCAGCAATGGGTGAGTTTCCAACACATCTCGCCACTCCCCGCCCTGCCCCACCCCACCAAAACACACCAGAGTTAAAATCAGGGCTTACATTTTGTAAAATGCAATGCATAAGTGACAAAACTACATATGTTTTAAGAACAGAAAGTTTAACCCAGATTAGGAAATTCCATACAATTTCTCAATTAAGTAAATGTTGAGCACCTGAATCTCCCAATCCTTCCCCAGGGCAGGTAGTGATGGACAGCTCTGGACATAAGCAGTAACAAAAAGGATCAAAATAAAATGTTGTCTTGACTATGTAAATAACACTTTAAACTCACCCTCAATCACACTTTCTTCTCTATCACCATGATTCCGAAATTTCTCTATAGTCTGGCAGCCCAGCAGTCGAGCATTGGTACTCCTAGTCCTTGAAGAAAATACTTCATAGGTAAGATCTTGAGTATAACGCTCTTCACAATATTCCAAGCCCTTCAAAACAACAGAAAGACCATTTAGAAACTCTGAAAACAAATGGTAACCCAGCTTTTCTTCTTCCGCTCCCTTAAACACACCGCTAACCTCTATGGCATGTGCATTTTTAAAAATTCATTGATGGGATGTGGGCGTCGCTGGCTGGCTAGGCCTGCATTTAGTGCCCATCCCTAATTGCCCTGGAGAAGATGGTGGTGAGCTGCTGCCTTGAACCGCTGCAGTCCATATGGTGTAGGTACACCCACAATGCTGTTAGGGAGTTCCAGGATTTTGGCCCAGCGGCAGTGAAGGAACGGCGATACAGGTCCAAGTCAGGATGGTGTGTGGCTTGGAGGGGAACTTGTAGGTGGTGATGTTCCCATGCGTCTGCTGCCCTTGTCCTTCTAAGTGGTAGAGGTCGCGGGTTTGGAAGGTGCTGTTGAAGGAGCTTTGGCGAGTTGCTGCAGTGCATCTTGTAGATGGTACACACTGCAGCCACAGTGCACCAGTGGTGGAGGGAGTGAATGTTGAAGGTGGTGGATGGAGTGCCAATCAAGCGGGCTGCTTTATCCTGAATGGTGTCGAGCTTCTTGAGTGTTGTTGGAGCTGCACTCATCTAGGCAAGTGGAGAGTATTCCATCACACTCCTGACTTGTGCCTTGTAGATGGTGGAAAGGCTTTGGGGAGTCAGGAGGTGAGACACTCGCCGCAGAATTCCCAGCCTCTGACCCGCTCTTGTAGCCACAGTATTTATATGGCTGGTCCAGTTCAGTTTCTGATCAATGGTAACCCCCAGGATGTTGATAGTGGGGGATTCAGCGATGGTAATGCCATTGAATGTCAAGGGGAGATGGTTAGAGTCTCGCTTGTTGGAGATGGTCATTGCCTGGCACTTGTGTGGTGCGAATGTTACTTGCCACTTGTCAGCCCAAGTCTGAATGTTGTCCAGGTCTTGCTGCATATGGACACGGACTGCGTCAGTATCTGACGAGTCTCGAATGGTGCTGAACACTGTGCAATCATCAGCGAACATCCCCACTTCTGACCTTATGATGGAGGGAAGGTCATTGATGAAACAGCTGAAGATGGTTGGGCCTAGGACACTGCCCTGAGGAACTCCTGCAGTGATGTCATGTGATTGAGATGAATGACCTCCAACAACCACAGCCAACTTCCTTTGTGCTAGGTATGATTCCAACCAATGGAGAGTTTTCCCCCCTATTCCCATTGACTTCAGTTTTACTCGGGCTCCTTGATGCCACACTCGATCAAATGCTGCCTTGATGTCAAGGGCAGTCACTCTCACCTCACCTCTTGAGTTCAGCTCTTTTGTCCATGTTTGGACCAAGGCTGTAATGAGGTCAGGAGCTGAGTGGCCCTGGCGGAACCCAAACTGGGCGTCAGTTAGCAGGTTATTGCTGAGTAAGTGCCGCTTGATAGCACTGTCGACGACACCTTCCATCACTTTGCTGATGATTGAGAGTAGACTGATGGGACTGTAATTGGCCAGGTCGGATTTGTCCTGCTTTTTGTAGACAGGACATACTTGGGCAATTTTTCACATTGCCGGGTAGATGCCAGTGTTGTAGCTGTACTGGAACAGCTTGGCTAGGGGCGCAGCTAGTTCTGGAGCACAAGTCTTCAGTACTATTGCCGGAATGTTGTCAGGGCCCATAGCCTTTGCAGTATCCAGTGTCTTCAGCCGTTTCTTGACATCACGCGGAGTGAATTGAATGGGCTGAAGACTGGCATCTGTGATGCTGGGGACCTCAGGAGGAGGCCGAGATGGATCATCCACTCGGCATGAAGCAGATTTGTCTCCAGAACCTCGAGGTCTGCAAGATCAGACTTTGTTGACTGAACATATTTCTGTTCTATTTTATATTATAGAGACTATCTACAGATAATCTTTATATGTCTATATCTATACCATGGACTTGGAGAAAGCAGTGGTACTGGAAAACCACAAGACCCCCTCCTCCATGACCAGTCAACAGCTTCATATTATCCAGAAGTCTTTCATTCTCCTCTTCCTTACATTTCCTCCCCCTTCACAAGGGCAAACCTAGGTCGCACGTCTATAAATCAGGTACAAGTGTGAATATACTTTGCATTCGCATCACTGAGGTATGACAGATGCGAAGATGTATAGACTGCCAGGAATCATGCATCATATCAGAGGGTCCATTCATTAACAAGACAACACAGGAATCATCAACTGGATTAGACTTTTTTTTAATTCTTAAAATTGCAAATGCAGTAAACTCTTTCGTATCCGGCACCGATGGGACTGGGATGGTGCCGGTTGATTACAGAGAGGTAGGCAATTTTTAACAGAAAAATAAAAACCAGTGACTAACTCGGCCACCGCGGGAAACTCGGAAAAACGAAAAATGGACGGATTCGGCAAGATTACCCACTATCTATTTTGCCGTTATTACATAATTCCGGTTGATTAGGTGCCGTTTAAATGAGAGTTTACTGTACGTTTCAAAAAAACATTTATGACCCAAATCTTGTACCATTTACACTCAGACACTGGTGTGTGTGTGTGTGTGTGTGTGTGTGTGTGTGTGTGTGTGTGTGTGTGTGTGTGTGTGTGTGTGTGTGTGTGTCAAAACATATGGTTCCATAGGAGGAAAAAAAATCTGTACCTCATAGAGGATTTGTCCTGAAGTTAAACACTTCCGGTCACCAAATGCCAACTGCAGCAAGTGCAGGCTTACCACGTCCCCTTCGCTATAAACAAAAACAAACAAGTAGTAGACTAAAACTGTACCATTACCACAAAAAATACCCTAGCATTGTGCAGACACGGCTTTCAACTACACTTTATGGTGTACGTTAAAATGAGCAGAATATAAAATAGATCAACAAAAACTAAAGATGAATTTTCTTCTGGAATATAAAATATTGGAGGAATTGGGTGGTGCAGTGGATTAGATGCTGACCTTTTACTTCCAAAATCAAAAGTTCTATGCAGAATTCTTATGCAGACTAATGAGATAAAAGTCTAGCGTTTACTGTTGCAATAGTAGGAGTCATAACGGCACAGAAGGAGGCCATTCGGCCCATCGAGTCCATGCCGGCTCTCTGTAGAGCAATCCAGTCAGTCCCATTCCCCCGCTCTATCCCCGTAGCCCTGCAAGTTTATTTCCCTCAAGTGCCTATCCAGTCTTTCCTTGAAAACATTGAGTGTCTCCGTATTATTCCGTCGGCAGCGGGTTCCAGGTCCTCACCACTCGCTGCGTAAAAAAGTTTTTCTTCACATCCCCCCGGTTTCTCTTGCCCAAAACCTTAAAGCTGTGTCCCCTAGTCCTTGTACCACCAACTAGTGGGAACAGCCTTTCCCTGTCTAGCCTATCCAAACCCGTCATAATCTTGTACACCTCTATCAAATCACCCCTCAACCTCCTTTGCTCTAATGAAAACAAATCCAGCTTCTCCAACCTGTCCTTGTAGCTAAGATCCCCCATCGCCGGGTCCTTTGTGATAAAGTTTGGGTACTCGCGATCTCATTTCCATAACAGAAAATGTCCCCTCATTCAGGACTAATTGAATTCTCACTCTTGTGCCACAGAATGACTACTGTAGAAAACAGTCTGTGAAGCAGTAGTGGTTGCTTTCCTGCGGTTGGGGCTGACATGCATTGTTATAACAAGTAGTACAAGCTTTACGCTGCACCTAACTGCGCTATACCCAACTTTGGAGTGATTAACCCTGACACTTGAAGCCCAAAATATATAGTGTTTCATGCTCAGCATCAATCGCCTCAATGAGTACAAAATTTACACTAAACATGAAGTGCTCTCTTAATAACCATATTGCACATTTTATTTGTATTATTTCTCACATATAATTATGGGCATTCACTCACCCGTCCTGAGCAGACTGTACAGCCCAAAGGTAACAGCAGTTCCGAGGGTCATTCTCAGGTTCCTGAAAGGTGAATGCATAGACAGGCACTTTCCCTCCTTCCAACTGTGAGTAGTATCTGCACCAAGGAAAAGGTTTCCATCAAATCAACTATTTTACAGAAGTCCACTAGAACATGGCATCTGTTGTTAATATTATCAAAATCAAATCAAATCAAATCAACTTTTATTGTCATTGTTAGTGCACAAGTGCAGTACAACGAAATGTAGGCTTGCGGCTCCCGAGAGTGTACATTTAGATTAAGACATTTAAACATTCAACATACATTTGGCTTGTAGTATATTAACATACATATAACCATAATAAAGTGCATTGGCAGATGTGCAGGCTTTAGAGTTTATTTGTGGAGTTCAGTAGGATGACAGCCCTGGGAAAGAAGCTGTTCCTAAATCTGGTCATACGGGTGCGAATGCATCTGTAGCGTCTCCCAGATGGCAGGAGGGCGAACAGACTGTGGCTGGGGTGGGTAGGGTCTTTGATGATGTACCGTGACCTCCGTAAACAGCGTTTCTGGTATATGTGCTCTATGGTCGGTAGCCGGGTGCCGGTAATGCATTGGGCAGTTTTGACTACCCGCTGCAGGGCTTTCCGGTCATAGTAGCTACAGCTGCCATACCATACTGTGATACAGTTCGTCAGGATGCTCTCTGTAGTGCAGCGGTAAAAGTTAGAGAGGATCAGGGGTGACAGGTTACATCCCTTCAGCCTCCTTAGGAAATATAGGCGCTGCTGGGCCTTCTTCACCAGAGAGGAGGTATTGAGGGACCAGGAGAGGTCTTCCATGATGTGGACTCCGAGGAACTTAAAGCTGTCCACCCTTTCCACCACAGCCCCATTGATGTGGATGGGGGTGTGACTTCCGCCTTTAGACTTCCTGAAGTCCACAATGATTTCTTTGGTTTTCTTGATGTTAAGGGCCAGGTTGTTATCGGCGCACCACTTCACGAGATGCTGGACCTCCTCCCTGTAGGCTGACTCATCGTTGTTGGTGATCTGGCCTACTACCGTGGTATCATCCGCAAACTTGATGATGGTGTTGGAACCATGAACAGCCACACAGTCGTGGGTGAAGAGGGAGTAGAGGAGGGGGCTCAGCACACATCCTTGTGGGGCCCCCGTGTTCAGGGTCGGGGGGGGGTGGGGTGGGGTGGAGGTGTGGTTACCTAATTTGACAGACTGGGGTCTGTTTGTTAGGAAGTCCAGGGTCCAGTTGCAGAGGGAAGTGTTCAGGCCAAGAGTGTGGAGTTTGGTGGCCAGCTTGTTGGGGACGATAGGCTCAGTCTCGGGAGAGACAAAGCCGCTGCGTCCGTGCGCGCCGCCATTTTTTGTGGACTTGCTACTTCAGAATCCCTCGGCCTTAGTTATACTAGTCAGTGAAATTGAATGTCAAATTTTAGGGACTACCGGGGATCTATGCGAAGTATATCAAAGAGACCTAGAAAACTTCAGATAGCACTGAGAATAGGTTAATGAGACAATCATGCAGCGTGAGCAAGCAAAATCTCAACTTCCTATTACTTACTCCTTTTTCAAAGTCTTCAGGTTCCAGAGTTGAACGTAACCATTAGCAAAGCCAACTACCAGCTGGTTTGTTCTGGGGACATAGCTCATTGCAGTGGCTGCTATCGCTGATGGACTTTGCAACTGGAAGCAGAGGTGCCGGCCTTCCCTCATCACAGTTTCCCTCATACGAGGGATTTCCGCAGGGGATCTATTGACCACTTCGAGGTCTGAAAAGAGATTAGTTAGAACACAGCAAGCAAAAATACTCTTAAGCCAATGTTTTAACACAGCAGAAACTAATAAAGGCCTGAGTGGATGATCAGCTGAAAAACACAGAAACCTACATTCAACATTTTATAATAGGTATTCCTATAGCAATATTTTCAAATTAAAAAAACATTTTTTTTGTAGAACTTAAACTAATACCTGATGACCACAATTTTTCTATTTGAATATGAACATACAGAAATAAATATATGCACCAGCGTCAGAGCCACATGATCACGTGGCCTTAATTGCACTGAAGATCAGCAGGAGGACAGAATAGCTCTGCTCTGCAGTGTTCTTGGAGAATCTTGGGACAGCGCAGGGCCTGCCTGCCCACTTGATTTATGCTGGTCAGGTGCACAATAACGCATGGGCCTATGGGGCCAGTGCTGAGGGGCCCCCGCCAGGGGGGGAAGAAAGAACACGAGACCCCATCTAGTACCCCACACCGCCCCAGTCTTCCTACTACCCTTCCAGCATCGGCAGTAGCAGCAGCAGCCCGAGCGTGAGAGACAAGGGCCTTAAAAAAAAATTTTTTAAAACACCCATGGAGCGAACGACGCAAGTGGAGAGCAGGGAAACCTGGATTCCAGCATTCAACTGCACCTGCCAAAGGATCTCTCCCTGGCACTTTTTCCACCAGTCATTGCGGTGAAGGAGAGAGAAGCAAGGCGAAGATAATAATTGATACCTGACGAGACAGGTTACATTGTAAAGATGCCTCTGAGAATTGATACAAAGAAGCCGGCAACCCGGGGACTGGAAACATGAAAGGCTCGCACGGGCTGCAGGAGCCACCCTGCTGGGAGCAGCAGACTTTGTTTTTAGAGATTGGGGTGGGGTTAACATTTTGGCTCATCCAGGCCTGGATGTCAGACAAGCAGTCTGGCATCACAGAGGCAGTGGAGGGGTCAAGAGCTGATGCGGAGGTAGAGAATAGTGGCGTCAGCATACATGTGGAACCTGACGCGTGTTTTCAGATGATGTCGCCAACAGGCAGCATGTAGATGGGAAACAAGAGGGGGCCAAGGAGGGATTCTTTGGTTCTCCAGAGCCAACGGTGCAGGAGCGGGAAGAGAAACCATTGCAAAAAGATTCTCTGTCCACCACTGGATAGGTAAAACAACATACTAAATCAAATTGTAGCACCACAGATAATTGTATTGGTTCAAGTCCAATCTAACCCAAAGTTAAGTTGCACTGATTAGGAATGGGGAAGCAAAGTAATATTAAAGGGCAGAATATTTATCCTGGAGAAGGGGTGGAGAATATCTTGGGTGTTTCAGATCAAGAAGATTTGCTCCCTGCAGGTCAATTTCATCACTACCTACAAATATAGTAATGCCCCTATGGCAAGAGTCGGTGGGGGGGGGGGGGGGGAAAGAGAAAGAGTTACAGTAATGTGCTTAAACTTGGAAATTGTGCGCTTTGTTTGGAAATGGAAAAGAAAATAACCAATAATTGTGTAATGGAGATAGTTATTTGGTGAATTTTTGCGTACCATGGTGGCAATGGCAAAGTAAATGGACTAGTGGGGAGGAAAATGTCAACCATGCATCAGGCCTCCGCTGCCAACTCATAATAAATGGGTCCCGAATTTCACTTTAAAATTTAGAGTGCAGAGGAAGACGAGCATCGTTACTTCTATTCTCAGGCACAGTTGTGCAGTTCAATTTACCTGCTGGTTCCTGCTCACTTTGACTGCATGAGAAGTCATCCAAGCACAGATCGATGAGCAGAACATGTCCGGTGTCAGTTACAACAGCTACTATGCCAAAAAACCACCGCAGACTCTGGTTCAAGCGCTGTGTGCTGGCAGTGGCACCCCCATGGTTAACTATTGGCTCAATGGCGGTCACCTGAGTTGAAAAAAACCAACCTGATTATGCACAATTTTCTTTTAAAATACCATAACATATCTGAAATCATACATCAAAATGTTGAATAAAAACCAAAAATAAACTTAAGCTGATAGCGTTAATAGATGCTATTTTTAATGTAGTCTCAACATCATGTGTCTTCACATCAGATTAAATGTTCATTTTCAGCTACTTCTCATTTGGTTCTTAAGAGGCAATTAAGGTTTGGGGGTGGGGCGAGGGGAGGGAGCAAGAAAGGTATTGTTACAGGTAGCAAGTGAGGCGAGTTCCTCCCTCCACAGCCCAGGTAGTACTTGGCAGCTGATCTATGAAGCGTCGCAACATCAAAATCAGTAATATTCACCTGCCTTGCACAGAAAGAACCACACATTTAAACTAAATTACTTTTAAATCAGAAATAAAACAAAATATAGCGTAAAATAAAACTTAAAACATTATTTTACAAGCTGAAGAATCCAGCATACACCACAGAGAGTAGGTCTAACTGACCCAAATCATGTGCGCAATATCACAAAGTAATTTGATGCTGGTTATTGACAATATGCCTTTCCTGCACCCTGTACAAAAAGGTACCGTTTCATAAGAACATAAGAAATAGGAGCAGGAGTAGGCCAATCGGCCCCTCGAGCCTGCTCCGCCATTCAATAAGATCATGGCTGATCTGATCCTAACTGCCAATCCACTATCACAGAACCATCTCCTGCATCTAACAGAATTAGACACACGAAATAGGAGCAGGATCAGGCTACACGGCCCCTGGGCCCACTCCGCTACCCACAGGGCCATGACCGATCCGAACCTAGACTCATGTCCAAATTCCTGCCCGCTCCCCGTAACCCTTAATTCCCTTTACTTCTAGGAAACTGTCTATTTCTGTTTTAAATTTATGTAATGATGTAGCTTCGACAGCTTTTTGGGGCAGCATATTCCATGGACCTACCACCCTCTGAGTGAAGTAGTTCCTCCTCATCTCAGTTTTGAAAGAGCAGCCCCTTATTCTAAGACTATGCCCCCTAGTTCTAGTTTCACCCATCATCGGGAACATCTTCCCTGCATCCACCCGATCCAACCCCTTCACAATCTTATATGTTTCAATAAGATCGCCTCTCATTCTTCTGAACTCCAATGAGTAGAGTCCCAATCTACTCAACCGCTCCTCATATGTCCATCCCCTCATCCCCGGGATTAACCGAGTGAACCTTCTTTGTACTGACTCGAGAGCAAGTATGTCCTTTCTTAAGTATGGACACCAAAACTGTACGCAGTATTCCAGGTGCGGTCTCACCAATACCTTGTACAACTGAAGCAATACCTCCCTATTTTTATATTCTATCCCCCTAGCAATGAAAGCCAACATTCCATTGGCCTTCTTAATCACTTGCTGCACCTGCATACTAACCTTTTGAGTTTCGTGCACCAGGACCCCCAGATCCCTTTGTACTTCAGTACTTTCCAGTTTGTTGCCATTAAGATAATAACTTGCTCTACAATTTTTCCTGCCAAAGTGCATAACCTCACACTTTCCAGTATTGTATTCCATCTGCCAAATCTCTGCCCACTTACTTAGCCTGTCGATGTCCCCTTGCAGGTTTTTTATGTCCTCCTCACTCACTACTTTCCCTCCCATCTTAGTATCATCTGCAAACTTTGATATGTTACACTCGGTCCCCTCCTCCAAATCGTTAATATAGATTGTAAAGAGTTGGGGACCCAGCACTGACCCCTGCGGAACACCACTAGTTACTGATTGCCAGTCTGAAAATGAACCATTTATCCCAACACTCTGCCTTCTGTTAGATAGCCAATCCTCTATCCATGCCAGAATATTACCCCCAATCCCGTGATTTTTTATCTTAAGCAATAATCTTTTGTGTGGCACCTTGTCAAATGCCTTTTGGAAGTCTAAATACACTACGTCCACTGGTTCCCCTTTATCCACCCTATATGTTACTTCCTCAAAGAACTCCAGCAAATTTGTCAAACATGACTTCCCCTTCATAAAACCATGCTGACTTTGTCCTATTAAATTATGATTATCCAAATGTCCTGTTACTGTCTCCTTAATAATGGACTCCAAAATTTTACCTACCACAGATGTTAGGCTAACCGGTCTATAGTTTCCAGCCTTCTGTCTACTACCCTTTTTAAATAAGGGTGTTACATTAGCAGTTTTCCAGTCTGCCGGGACCATTGCCGAGTCCAGGGAGTTTTGGAAAATTATTACCAATGCATCCGCAATCCCTACTGCCACTTCCCTCAAGACCCTAGGATGTAAGCCATCAGGTCCAGGTGATTTATCCGCCTCGAGTACCACTTCCTTAGCGATTTTGATCGTGTTTAGCTCCTCCCCCCCTTTAGCCCCCTGTTTGTCCAGTGTTGGGATATTCTTAGTGTCTTCTACTGTAAAGACTGATGTAAAATATTCATTCAGTGTTTTTGCCATCTCCATATTTCCCACCATTAATTTCCCGGTCTCATCCTCTAAGGGACCAACATTTACTTTAGCCACCCTTTTTCTTTTTATATAACTATAAAAACTCTTACTATCTGTTTTTATATTTTTTGCTAATTTACTTTCATAATCTATCTTCTCTTTCTTAATCAATCTTTTTGTTATTTTTTGCTGTCTTTTAAAGTTTTCCCAATCCTCTATCCTCCCACTAGATTTGGCTACCTTATATGCCCTTGTTTTTAGTCGAATACTATCCTTAATTTCTTTACATAGCCACGGATGGCTGTCTTTTCTTTTACACCCTTTTCTTCTCAGTGGAATATATATTTTTTGGAAGTTGTAAAATAACTCCTTAAATGTACACCACTGATTATGTATCGTCTTACCCTTTAATCTATTTTCCCAATCCACTCTACTCAATTCCGCTCTCATACCTTCATAGTCTCCTTTATTCAAGCTTAGCAGGCTTGTTTGAGATCCAACCTTCTCACCCTCTAATTGAATATGGAATTCAACCATGTTATGGTCACTCATTCCAAGGGGATCCTTTACTAGGACATTTTTAATTAATCCTGTCTCGTTACACAGGACCAGATCTACGGTTGCCTGCCCCCTGGTCGGTTCAGTTACATACTGCTCAAGAAACCCATCCCTAATACACTCAATGAACTCATCCTCAAGGCAGCCCTGCCCAATTTGATTTGTCCAATTAATATGATAGTTAAAATCCCCCATAATTATAGATGTTCCCTTATTACAAGCCTCAACTATTTCCTGATTGATACTCCGTCCAACAGAGTTGCCACAGTTCGGACGCCTATAGACTACGCCCACTAGTGTTTTTTCCCCCTTATTATTCCTTACCTCCACCCAAACTGTTTCATTGTCCTGATCTTTTGACCCAATATCATTTCTCTGTATTACAGTGATTCCTTCCTTTATTAACATAGCCACCCCACCTCCCCTTCCTTCCTGCCTGTCCTTCCTGATCGTTAAATAACCTGGTATGTTTAATTCCCAGGCATTGTCACCCTGCAGCCATGTTTCTGTAATGGCCACAAGATCATACCCATATGTAGTTATTTGTGCCATTAACTCATCTATTTTGTTACGAATGCTACGTGCATTCAGATAGAGAACTTTCAAAGATGTTTTGTGACACTTAGTTCCTGCTTTTGCCCTTTTTATTACTTTACCTTTTACTCCATACCTTCTGCCCCTTCCTGACATGCTCTGGTTTTTAATTTCCCCACTGCTACCTAAGTCTATGACCTTCTCTGTTGTCATTTGTATTATTTGCTCTCTAGGAACCTCCCCCCCACTAGTTAGTTTAAAGCCCTCTCTACAGCCCTAGTTATATGATCCGCCAGGACTCTAGTCCCAGCACTGACCAAGTGAAGCCCGTCCCAACGGAACAGCTCCCTCCTGCCCCAGTACTGGTGCCAGTGTCCCAGGAAGCAAAACCCATTTCTTCCACACCATAGAAACATAGAAGATAGGAGCAGGAGGCCATTCGGCCCTTCGAGCCTGCTCCGCCATTCAATGAGATCATGGCTGATCATCCAAATTCAGTACCCTGTCCCTGCCTTCTCCCCATATCCCTTGATCCCTTTAGCCTTAAGAAATATATCCAACTCTTTTTTGAATATATTTAATGAACTGGCCTCCACTGCCCTCTGTGGCAGATAATTCCACAGGTTCACCACTCTCTGGGTGAAGAAATTCCTCCTCATTTCAGTCCTAAATGGCTTACCCCTTATCCTTAGACTATGACCCCTGGTTCTGGACTCCCCAGCCATCAGAAACATCCTTCCTGCATCTAGTCTGTCCAGGCCTGACAGAATTTTATAGGTTTCGATGAGATCCCCTCTCAATCTTCTAAACTCCAGTAATGACCAAGTTCTTTTCTTAGAAACAACACCTTGTACGAACAGTAGGAACTGAATTCCAATAAGGCACAGAATGGGACTAACGGAGTCAGGGTACAAAATGTTACATTGGAAGATTTAAAAATTCTTTTAGAATGAAACTTTCTTATCCGCATGCTATCATGATCCTGACTATGTCAAGATGGAACTTTTTAACAAGATAAAAACATACCCAAAACATATCCACCAGAAATACATATACTCTTTAGTAGAAAGGCTCAAACATCAATATATAAACATAGAACATAGAAGATAGGAGCAGGAGTAGGCCATGCGGCCCCTCGAGCCTGTTCTGCCATTTAATGAGATCATGGCCGATCATCCAAATTCAGTACCCTGTCCCTGCTTTCTCTCCATATCCCTTGATCCCCTTAGCCTTAAGAAATATATCTAACTCATTCCTGAATATATTTAATGAATTGGCCTCAATATCTTGTGCAAGTATGATTTCAAATGGTATCTTAAAAATGAACCTCGAGGTTGACCAGAAACTAAGTTGAACAACACTCAATTCCCGACTAGACGTTGGCAGCATTGGACACTTCACAAATCATGCTGCAGTTCCACATGTGGAATATGAACTGGTTTTATTAATCTTACTTAAAATGGAAAAGGACAAGGTAAATCTAGCATCTAAGTGCTGAAATTCTTCTCCTTTCCAAGCAAAGACAGGCGTAAGGAAAGGAGGAACAGCAGCTTTGTAAAAGTAGAAATTCAGACCATTTTGGAAAGGAACAAAACATGTGATAGTCCTGTCCCAGGTGCAGTACAGTTGGTTGAAGGTTAAATAGAAAACAAAGGCACTGTCACTTTTCCTTGCAGTCTTGTGAAGGGATGGAAATAACTATTGCTTAGCGTCCACAGAGCCGAGAACGTGAAAACTGACATGACAAATTTCAAACACACCCTTCTGGAAAAACAAATACAGATTAATAAATGCACATTTTTTTCTTAACCGCGGGAAGCACAAGCATTATTAAAATAGGTTAGAGACTCCGATTAAGCACGTGACTGATCAATGTTTGCAGCTGATAAAGGGAGAGGAGGCGGCGGTAAAAGGATTATAAAAATGTACCTTTCCAGGGAGGAACACTGCTTTAACCACTCTGGATACTGCGAGGTCATAAAGGCAGAGGATGCTACCTTCAGATTCTTTCAATCCTATCAACAGTCCAGTTCTTTTCAGCCAGCAAAATTCTTTGACAGCCAGAATGGTGGGGGGCTGTTCTCCAATTCCACGGAACCGATAGGCAGACAGTCGTTCACCTGTAACTGAGCTAAGTAACTCCAAATGAGCACCACAAGCTAGCCAGGACAATCCATTTCTCCCTGGAAGAGAAACACAACACACACTAACTTACTTTTCTGCTGGTAAAATATGAATTTTCCTCAACACTTTATTTAGATTTATATGATCCAAAAAAGGGGCAAAAGGCAAAAAACAAAGATTTCTGACGTCCTTTAGGGAAGGAAACCTGCTATCCTTACCAGATCTGGCCCTGTGTGTGACCCCAGGCCCACACCAACATGCTTGACTGTTAACGGCCCTCAGCAAGCCACTCAGTTTTAATCAAAACAGCTCTAAAGAGAGGGGAAAAAAACAACCACCACCTTCTCAGGGCACCAGGGATGAGCAATAGATGACAGCTTTGCCAGTGACGCTCCAACTCCCGAGAATGATTTTTTTTCAAACATAAAAGCATAAGCAAGGGGTGGCCAGGACTGCAGTGTAAAAAATGGAGAACATCCACTGAAAGAATTTGGAAAGAAGTTTGCAAGAGATCTCCTCAGAAACTGTGTGTCATTTTTTTTTTTAATTGTTTCTGGGAAATAAATCATATTTCCCTTACCTGCAGCAGGTAGATAATAAATTAACTTTATTCCCCTCACATATCAGTAACAATTCAATCTTTGCAATTTCTCTGGGGGGTGCAGCTTCTTTACTTTTACTGTCTATCTGGTTAGGGTATGTGAAATATATAAACTGAAAAGCTTAACTAATTTGCAACTTTCCTTCTTTACCAAATAGCCACAACAGCAGTCAGTGTTGACTAAAAGATTCGGCTCAAATAAACATGCTTAAAAATGGATGATTTCATCAGAACCTTCCTCCCAGCCTGAACAACGTCCTTCAGAATTTCTGTTGATTATATTTCAATCAGGTTTTGTTTTGGCTCCGAGGTAAACATAAATAAAAGAGCTGCTGTAACCATTTAGAATACATTACAAGACAATGACTGAACAGTGCCAGATTTCCAAGTGACCACTTATATTTGTCACACATGGAACGTGCTGTATTTGTTAACTAAACAACCGCTTGAATAGAATAAACTACGTTATTTTTTTCTCCCACAAAAGTCACCTCAGCAAGAGAGTGAGGCAGACAAATGCCTGGCAAACATTTTTGCGGCAGCAGTCAAACAGTCATTAGCTATTCTCTCAGATAAATACTTTGAGAACGTTGTACATAGATCAGACAACAGGTGGCTCAGTAGCTACAATACTGGAGTGTTCAACTCCTAACTTGTGCCCTTGTACAAATCTTTCGCTGCATTTATACTCAGTGGCATAAACTGGCAAAAAAAAGTGTAGTATAGACCTAGTAAATCCCAAACAGCTGTAATGCATTCATAAATCCCCCCACACCCCCAAGCAGACAACATGATGTCTCTAAAGCAACAGCTGGAGCTGAAAACTGGCTGCAATTCATCACACTTTATAGCACCACAATGCACACTCTAGTCCCTTATGCCAACAGCCTCTTGCCAGCACAGAGAACGTGCAGATCAGAGTTGAGGCTATGCTAATGTGCAAAAAAAGGAGACACTTTCACCACATCAATGCAGAGTTGACGCAAGGCATGCAAGCACAGTTATATCTTGAGACATCACCATCCGATGAATCCTAGGTGTGAATCAGGTGCCATTACTCCTTGGCATAGTATACCCTAACACCAAAGGTTACCAGAGGATAACAATCCCATTAGACCTGGAACAAATTTTTAAACTGGGGACCAAGAATGTACATGCTAGATTGAATGAAATAGGAGCACAGATTAAGATCAGCCCTTCACTCGCGTCGTTCCCCCCCTCCCCCAAACAGAAAAGTTTGAATACCGCTGATCTAACGCTGAGCACTGGACACACATCTGCAAGACCAGGCAGTAATTCTGACCTCTACGGGAGAGTATCATATCCCACGTGAACTACCACAGGAGTATAGCTTGTCATTTCAGCGCAAGTAAACTGGTGGTGTTGCTTCTTTGGAGCCAGAGTAAGTCAGCAGCTAGGACCATACCATTTGCCTGAATGAAGGAGGAAGCACCAGGATTCTAGAATGAATTGGTACGCTCTTTAGAAAAGTGTACAATATAACACAGCTGTTCACAGCTACATGTATTGGTAGCAGCTTTCTCAGACTGGCATTTAAAAAAGGAAAATATACAGTAAATTAAACTTCTTAAAAGGCACTCTAGGAACTGTACACATTGTAGTATTAACATGGTGCATCTGAATGTTCAGTCATATTGGCTACCAGAGTCCCAACAAAAATATCTAATCTCAGAAGTGCACGAGGTAAAATATGCATAACGTGACAACCCTCCCCTACAAACAGAGCTTTTAAAGTCTGAACTCACTGTACAGCGACAGTGCTGATAGACAATGCAGATAATAAACAGAACTAACAATTACTCAAGATTTAAAATCTTCTACTGAATGCCCCTTTTAAAAACTGATTAACTTAGCTGTATTATCAGTAGAGATACAGTCATTGATTCGGGATAGTTTAGCAATTTAACCATGTATGACAACTTAGTTCCTGCACACGGTTACACAGTAACTCCCCCCACCCCCAACTTAATTTCCTGCAATTAGCAGCAAACAAAAATAGACATCCAAGGAGAAAGATGCTCTCCATTTGTCTTCCCACCCTCAGTGTGACTGCTCAACACACTGCCCAGGAAGAAGGGCAAGGGGTGGTGTGGGGAAACCTGCGCACAAGAACATCTATGGTCTCTTGTTAAGGAGGCCACACATATTGGCCATCGTCAACTCATTCTTCCTCCCCCTCACACCTCCGTGGGGAAGAGTCTGCTCAAAGCTTCTTTGCAGCAACATGCAGAACTGTACAAAGTAAAATCCCAGATGCAAAGCAGCAACTCACTATTGTGTGGCAGCTCACATCAGAATTCCAGCTCCAGCAGACAAGTGTTATCATTAGACTTATTGTATTAATACCAGTGAGTAATATAATCAATTTCTCCTTTTGGTAGAAAAATGGACAAATTTTAATATCCAAATATTGATGAAATTCCATGTGATGGAAACAGAATGTGTAACTTGATCACTATATTGACTTAACGGCACTTAACAATAGCGTTATATAGCTCAAAATGCTCTCTGCAGGCATAACTTTAATTTGCAAGGACATAATCTATAATTGTACCCTTAAATGTTCTTCATTGTTCAAGTGGACAGAGTGTGAAAATTTCACACACCCCTTCTACTTAAATTCTAGTTATAAAACTGTAGAAATCTGTGCACCTTAATTACAATTATTGTCTGCATTCAATAATTATGCACTAAGATCTAATTTCCATATACTTCTGCCATAAGAACACAATAAAAACAGTGCACAAGGCTACTGAAAGAAGTGCCAGCTCCTATCTCATGCTTGATCCAAACTCTCATCTAATAATCTCAAACTTATATATATTATACTCTTGCATATGGCATGCACTTCCTGTACATATTAACCTTATTTCCGATTTCATGCTTTTATAATGTAAAACCCATGTGTCAATATGTCACAACAGAAACCCCAGGGCAAACCTTTATAATTGGAAAATCACGTGTTAGCTTTTCAGGAAAGTTTGTTAATGAAGTAAATTGCATCATTCAAATTGTGTTTTTCTTTTAAAAATTGGCTGCAATTACTCCCCGATAGTAAATGATATTTCTAATAGTCAAAATAAGGTTTTATGCAAAATAAAAATTCTAAAAATTTTACATATTTCACAGTATTATAATAAATGTACCCATTGAATTGCCTGCTGTGTCTTTTAATACCTTCAGTAAAAAAATTTACTTGAAGAGTTCAGTTACTCTTAAAAACCTAGCCTTCAATTGCATATTTTTACTTCAACCGCATATTTTTACTTCAACCATTGGGAGTGCTTTCGACTATATTTGTGCATTCTAAGCATTTGCAGAATTTCCCGGAATGCGATCTGTGTATCAAAGGGAGTAGAAGGGTGTGTACTCCATATTGTCTTTAATAAAACGCAGTATGAAAAACTTGCACTCAAAAAAGGTTCAAAATCAGGAATTTGTGTATTTTCAAATCTTGCAAAAGAAAGGTGTCTCCTTTCCCCACTGAGCTTGTGCAATTATTAATTAACCTTTTCATATTAAGCATTAGCAACATTTGGAGCTGTAGATCCAGGATAGGACGCTTTTAATCACTGGCACACATTTGCTTCTTTTTGTAGAATTGTTACCTAGCATAATAATTCAGAGTTAAATTCCACCCAGTATGTGGATGGTTTAGGCAGCCCAGCTCAGTTATAAGTTATGATTATTGAGCCTAGTTAGTTATAAGCAATCCTGTACCAATAAATCTGGAAACAGGAC
This sequence comes from Somniosus microcephalus, assembly GCF_052327205.1. NCBI lineage: Eukaryota > Metazoa > Chordata > Chondrichthyes > Squaliformes > Somniosidae > Somniosus > Somniosus microcephalus. Next base: position 32,067,636 of record NC_140989.1, read on the forward strand.
TCAGAAGACAGATAACAGGCCTTTATAGCGGATCCAGAAACTACATGCCAGCAACACTTCATTTTAAATGCAGGTTCTAGAATGGAGATTAATACAGAAGTCCTAAAATTAAAGTTTAATGAATTCCAAAATGTAGTTATATAGTGTAACAATCGTAAGAATGGCCACTTCTGGAAGGAATGCACTATTATGCTGGTTTGGAGGAAACTTCTGAATAAAACTCCTGAATTTAAAAGATTACTTCTTCAGTATCTTTTAGTAACACTAAATACTGTATCAGAAATATTTAGTAATCAAGGAAAGAAGTGCAATTTCTATGATTCTATAAGATGCATAACTCAGGCCCTCAACCAATGGGACAGCTTTCCGACTCAATATTATAATGACTATTTCTGAAAGGAATTATAATTTGTAATATTTTGGATTAAAAAGTATATTTTATACCCTTAACCACAAAGGAAATATAGAAGAAACTGCAAGACAAAATATTGTTTAAAGCAAAGTAATCTAGTTTGTGCAATTTAGTTTATATAATCCTTTTGCTGATTTGATAGAGTAGTTGGCAGTGCTGACTGGCCCCAATGAAGAACAGTATTTATTTTAACCTGACTTGACTCCTGTACCTAATTATGGGAGAAGAGGGTGTTTGCCAAAGAAGATCTGGCATTGAATGAAATAAAAAGCAACAGGTTCACAGTGTGAATTAGAACAGAACACTGCATAGAACTCCAGCACTTTAATTGTCAAACACTCTAGGATGTTGCATATTATCTTTACTTTACATGAAGATATTATCTAACCACAGGGAAATCCTGAAAAAACATTTCAGTAAAAAAAAATGGAGCTTTTCTTTGCATACTTGATACTCAAAAGATTCCTTCCCCTGGGTTTTTGCCTCACCTGAAATTCTATTTCAATCAGTTTGAGCCTAAAATCTCTTTGCAAGGGACAGTTAGTGACCCCTTCCTATCCTGGAAGATCTTGGCCCAGAAATTCGGGTCTCCACGGGTGAGTACACACGGGGTACTCACCCGTAAGCCCAATGGAAGTGCCGGTTTCCTGCATGCACTGTGCATGCGCGGGAAACCGGCACTTCCGTTCCCCGGAATGAAGGGGTTCAGAGTTCGAAAGCATGCGCAGGAGAGGCTGCGCGTGCGCATCGCACTTGCGTTTTTTTTTGCAGGTTTTCCCGGGAGGGTAAGTCTCCAAAAGTTACACATTTAAAAAGCAGGCGTGAGGCCTGCTTTTTACAAGGCAAGTGGTGAATTAATTAAAATTAAAACATTTTTTCCACAGGTTTATTATTTTTAAATACTTTAAAGCAAGATAAGTTTATTTTTAGCCCCGTTAGAAAATAAAATTATATTTTTCAAAAATTTAAATTATTGTTTAAAATAGTTATTTCATGTAATTTATAGTTTATTGATTTAAAAAAATATATTTTTGAAGATTTAGTGATGTTTTGGGGCCCGTAGTATTTATAAGTTTTGACAGCTCTTCCTGTCAAACTTATGAATGGAGCATTCCCTGCTCCGATTGGCTCCCCATGGTCCACGTGATCCCAGGGGATGCAGCGAACTAACTGCGCCCCTGGGATACGCAAGCACTGCGTGCCGGCAGTTGGAGGCCCAGGATTGGAATTCCACGGGGCCCACAGCTCAACGGCCGGCGCGCAAGGTAAGTGCAGGTCGGAGGCTTGCACCCGCGGGAAGCCCCCGACCCGAATTTCTGGGCCTAGATCAGTAAATCAAAACATTTCTACAAGTCCTGATGCTTCTATCTGCAACAGGTTGCTGGATAGCAAGTGTTGCTAAATTATGCAAAAAAAAAGTTTTGTTTCATTCTTGGAAAGCTGTAGCAAAACGTACATCTCTTGAAACCAGGTGCCATCATTGAACTCTATCAAGGACAAATTGACCAGAATCAATCAATAACTTGAAACAAAAGTGTCCAATGCCACAAGATAGATATGAATGAGGAGAAACACCATAATGTACAAACAGTGTCGCATTTTCCAGAAATACGCTACAAACATTTTGTAGTCAAAGCACACCGATCGATGCTCTATTAATTTGGGGGGAGGGGGAAAAGAGAAGTGGAAAAAAATTCACACAAAATTATGCAAATAGTGTACTTTTCATTTGCGTGTTCTTGGAACGTTAAATGAAGTTACAGGCTAGGAAAAAAGACCAACAAAATAAGCTCACGTTTTGATCGAACGCGGTTAAGCCTTACCTGTAGCAATTTTCCCATATAGCCCTTCATCCTGTGTCGACTCGTCGTCACCAAGAGCCTCTATGGTCACTTCTGGAAACTGTAGCAGACTACTGGTGACTTGTGCCGTTAGCTCACACATACTTCACTCTGAAATAGAATAAGCCAAAGTATATGGGGTGCTACAGAACAATTACACAGCCATTTCAGCATTTATCATTTTAAACACTAGCAGACCTCCCATGGTGTTGTTCATGACGAGTTGGTGGCTACACTTTTATCATTGTGTTAGGGATAACACCAGGCCCACTGATTTACAGTGACTGAATAAGTCAAATTCTATTTTTATTAAAAGCATATTTTGAGATTGAATTCCATGACTGTCCATTTTTCTGCGAAAACCATAAATGAATGGCTTTTATTTTATATATTGCTTTACCTACTTTTTAAAAAATCCTTTTCCATTTTAAAGTTGAAAATATACAGCAAGCTGGTATGCAAGATGTACCATTTGGAGTTTGATATCTGGTATTTAGCAGCACTGGGATGGGGTTTGGCAGCATGAGCGGATTTAACGGTCTAGCATCACTGTAGAGTGGGAACTTTGTGGTTTGGTAGAGCACGGGTGTGTTAGGGTGTGAGGTTTCCCTCGCTGTTGGATTCCTGGTGTTGATCAGCAATGAGGGAAAAGGAGCACACGGGTCTCACTGGGGTTGGGGCCCCCCCCGGGGGGGGGCCGGGGAGAAAGGGAAGCCCAGGAAACCAGAAATAAAAACAGAAAATTCTGGAAATACTCAGCTGGTCCAGCAGCATTTGCGGAGAGAAAAACAAAGTTAACGTTTCAGGCCGATGACCTTTTCTCTGAACCAGTACTTGTTTGGAACTTTCTAGGAGATCACTGCAAACATTAAATTTGGTTTTATGATTAGTTCCTGGAAGTTGCTCTCTCTCTCTCTCTTCCCTCCCCGCTCTCCCCAAAAGGTGTCAATAAATGGAATGGTTACAATTTCTCAGTACAGACCCAACGCTTATAGCGAACACATTGAGGTCAACTAGATCACTGTTCATGGTGAACAGTGTAGCCAAGAAATTTTCAAAGGAGTAATTTTATATAAAAACACTAGTTGTCAGAATAACACTAGCTGAATCCCTTGCTGGTTGCTTTATTTTAAAATATGTACACAGCACATCTATGCCACGGTGCACAAGAGTACTTGCCTCCTTCCAAAAGGTAAAGCCCAAGCGAATTGTTGGGGCCCCAGACTGCTTGGCCGACATCCACGGGTACCCGGCAGCCAAGATCCTGGAGCTGGCGGGCAACACGGCACAGGACAAGGAGGCAAATGGTATCCTGGCCTTCATTACAAGAGGATTTGAGTACAGGAGTACAGAAGTCTTACTCCAATTATATAGGGCCTTTGTGAGACCACACCTGGAGTACTGTGTACAATTTTGGTCTCCTTCCTAAGGAAGGATATACTTGCCATAGAGGGAGTGCAACGAACGTTCACGAGATTGACTCCTGGGATGGCCACCTGCAGCTTGCCATCTGCAATAATGAGGAGCTCAACAAGCTGCCAAGAAGGGATCGTAGTAGTTGCAGGAGTTCTAGCGGCTCAACGAGTGGGGGGGATGGGAGACTGAAGGCAGCAGGGCTACCTGAGCCAAGTTGCAAAAATCATGAGGACTTAATGATAGACACATCACTTTAATGGGGTGCGAACAGCTGATTCGGGCAGTTCACGCAGCTGCAAATAGCCAGCGCGCTGAATACATTTTAAGCGGTGCCTTTTGACACCTGTGGTGATACCATAAGGTTAGTGCCATTTGCCCGATATAGGCGGCTGTCCGTGATAAGTGCAGACAGTGTAAGTGGTGGTGACTTTATTTAAAAAAAATTATAATTAGGCATAGACCCGTTGGGCCGAATGGCCGGTTTCTGTGCTGAACATTCTATACAATAATTAGAACCTTTCAAAATACATCGAAATATTGAAAATTCAGTTGAAAAATCTCTCGTGGACCATTTTTGGTTGTATGAATCATTTTTTAATACAAAAACTGAAGAACGGTGTAAATGATGAAATTTGAGCACTTTGAAGTAATGTTTCTTTGTTTATGGAAATTTATGTTTAGTAAAGAGTATGGGGTAGGTTTTATAGGAAGGATGTAAAGGCTTTGGAGAGGGTACAGAAGAGATTTACTCAAATAGCTTCAGGGATGAGGGATTACAGTTACATGGATAGACTGGAGAGGCTGGGATTGTTCTCCTTAGAGCAGAGAAGGCCAAAAGAAGATTTGATAGAGGTGTTTAAAATCATAAGAACATAAGAAACAGGAGCAGGAGTAGGCCATTCGGCCCTTCGAGCCTGCTCCGTCATTCAATGAGATCATGGCTGATCTTCTGCCTCAACTCCATTCACCGGCCCTATCGCCATATCCCTTGATGCCCTTACTAGTCAGAAATCTATCGACTTCTGTTTTGAATATACCCAATGACTGAGCCTCCACAGCCCTCTGGGGTAGGGAATTCCAAAGATTCACCGCCCTCTGTGTGAAGAAATTTCTCCTCATCTCAGTCCTGAATGGCCTACCCTTTATCCTGAGGCTGTGGCCCCTGGTTCTAGACTCCCCAGCCAAGGGAAACATTCTCCCAGCATCCACCCTATCAACCCTGTAATAATTTTGTATGCTTCAATGAGATCCCCTCTCATTCTTCTGAATTCAAGAGAATACAGGCCTAGTTTACGCAATCTCTTCTCATACAACAGTCCTGCCATCCCAGGAGTCAATCTCGTGAACGTTCGTTGCACTCCCTCTATGGCAAGTATATCCTTCCTTAGGAAGGAGACCAAAATTGTACACAGTACTCCAGGTGTGGTCTCACAAAGGCCCTATATAATTGGAGTAAGACTTCTTTACTCCTGTACTCAAATCCTCTTGTAATGAAGGCCAGCATACCATTTGCCTTGCTGCACCTGCACATTCACTTTCAGTGACTCATGTACAAGGACACCCAGGTCCCTTTGAGCATCTGCATTCCCCAATCTTTCACCATTTAGGAAATACTCTGCCTTTCTGTTTTTTCTACCAAAGTGGATAACTTCACATTTATCTACATTATATTCCATCTGCCATGTTCTCGCCCACTCACCGAGCCTGTCGAGATCCCCTTGAAGCCTCTTCACATCCTCTTCACAACTGACACTGCCACCTAGCTTTGTATCATCAGCAAATTTGGAAATGTTACATTTAGTCCCCTCATCCAAATCATTGATATAGATTGTGAATAGCTGGGGCCCAAGCACCGATCCTTGCGGTACCCCACTAGTCACAGCCTGCTATCCTGAAAAAGACCAGTTTATCCCTACTCTTTGCTTTCTGTCTGTTAACCAATTCTCAATCCATGCTAGTATATTACCCCCAATTCCACATGCCCTAATGTTGTTCACCAACCTCTTGTGTGGGACCTTATCGAAGGCCTTCTGAAAATCTAAATACACCACATCTACCGGTTCCCCTTTGTCTACTCCACTAGTTACATCCTCAAAGAACTCCAATAGGTTTGTCAAACAGGATTTCCCTTTCATAAATCCATGATGACTCTGCCCAGTCTTACTATTAGTTTCCAAGTGCCCAGTTATTGCATCCTTTATAATAGATTCCAGCATTTTCCCAATTACTGATATCCAGCTAACAGGTCTGTAGTTCCCCGTTTTCCCTCTCCCTCCTTTCTTAAATAGCAGGGTTACATTTGCTATCCTCCAATCTTCAGGAGCCTACATTTATCTTCGCCAGTCTTTTCCTTTTCTCATACCTATAGAAGCTTTTACAATCTGTTTTTATATTTTTCACTATTTGTGCTCATATTCCATTTTCCCTTTCTTTATCAATTTCTTGGTCCCCCTTTGCTGATTTCTAAAAAGATCCCAATCCTCAGGCTGACTGCTTTTTCTGGCAATTTTATAAGTTTCCTCCTGTGACTTAATACTAGCTTTAATTTATTTTCTTAGCCATGGTTGGATCACTTTTCCTTTTGGGTTTTTATGCCTAGAGGAATATATGTTTGTTGCAAATTATGCATTATTTCCTTGAATGTTAGCCATTGTATGTCCACCATCATACCTTTTAGTGTAGTCTCCCAATCTACCATGGCCAACTTGTCCCTCATACCCTTGTAGTTTCCTCGGTTTAGATTGAAGACCTTAGTTTCAGATTGGACTACATCACTCTCAAACTTCTTCTTCTTAGCTTAATGTAAAATTCAATCATATTATGGTCACTTGTCCCTAAAAGCCCCTTTACCACAAGATTATTGATTAGCCCTTTCTCATTACACAGTACCAGATCCAGAATAGCCTGTTCCCTGGTTGGTTCTTCCACATACTGATCCAGGAAACCAGAAAATGCAAGATGCATGCATTCCAAGAATTCATCCTCCACACCATTAGCGGTAATTTGATTTGCCCAGTCAATATGTAGATTAAAGTCCCCCATGATTACCGTATTGCCCTCATTACATGCACTTCTAATCTCGATTGATACTGTGCCCTACATTACCATTACTGTTTGGTGGCCTATACACAACTCCCACCAATGTTTTCCGCCCTTTGCTGTTTGAGCTCCAACCAAACTTATTTCAGTTCTACATCACGATCTGCCGAGCCAAGATCTTTTATCTCTACCGTACCGATCTCATCCCTTATTAACAGCGCTACGCCACCTCCTTTTCCTTTTTGTCTGTCCTTCCTAAATGCTGAGTACCCTGAAACATTCAGTTCCCAGCTTTGGTTACCCTGCAACCATGTCTCTATAATGGTAATTACATCATACCCATTTACTTCTATTTGTGCCATTAATTCATCCACCTTGTTGCGAATGCTACGTGCATTTAGATAAAATGCCTTCAACTTTGCCTGTTTAATATTTCTCTGCACTTTGACCCTCTTTACTGTTGGCCTTTGTTTCTGCTCCCTACTAGTTTTGCTGACTACTTTTCTAACTTGCACTTCCAGCTTTGTTTCTCTCCATTCTGGACCCACACTTAGGTTCCCAGCCCCTTGCCAAACTAGTTTAAATCCTTCCCAACAGCACTAGCAAACCCCCTGTGAGGATATTGGTCCCGGTTCTGCCGAAGTGTAATCCGTCCAGCTTGTACAGGTCCCACCTTCCCCAGAATCGGTCCCAATCCCTCCGGAATTTAAATCCCTCCCTCCTACACCATCTCTCCAGCCACGCATTCATCTGGTCTATTCTCCTATTTCTGCTCTCGCTAGCACGTGGCACTGGGAGTAATCCTGAGATTACTACCTTTGAGGTCCTACTTTTTAATTTATTTCCTAGCTCCCTATATTCTGCTTGCAGGACCTCGTCCCTCTTTCTACCTATGTCGTTGGTACCGATATGGACCACGACCTCTGGCTGTTCACCCTCCCCCTTCAGAATGTCTTGCAGCCACTGTGACATCCTTGACCCTGGCACCAGGGAGACAACATACCATCCTGGAGTCACGTCTGCGGCCACAGAAACATCTATCTGTTCCCCTTACGACAGAATCCCCTATCACTATTGCTCTCCCACTCTTTTCCCTCCCCTCCTGTGCAGCTGAGCCACTCGTAGTGCCACGGACTTGGCTCTTGCTGCATTCCCCTGAGAAACCACCTCCCCCATCAGTATCCATAACGGAAAATCTGTTGGAGAGGGAGATGAACCTTCCTAGTTCTTTTATTCTGTCTGGCGGTCACCCATTCCCTTTCTGCCTGTGCACTCTTTACCTGCGGTGTGACCACCTGGTTAAACGTGCTATCCACGTAGATCTCAGCCTCGCGGATGCTCCACAGTGACTCCAGCCCCGAAACTCAGATTTCGAGTAGCTGCAGCTGGAGGCACTTCCTGCACACGTGTTCGCCCTGGACGCCGAAAGTGTCCCCAACTTCCCACATAGCACAGGAGGAGCACGCCACACTGCCGAGCTGCCCTGCCATGTCATGTCCTAAATTTACTCCCTTTACTTCCTCTAAATCATGGTTTTCTTTATTTGCTTTATCAAATCATGAATGGTTTAGATAAGAGCAAATTAAAAAAAAACTGTTTCCAATGGCTGAAGGGTCGATAACCGGAGGGCACAGATTTAAGGTGACTGGCAAAATAACCAGAGGCGACATGAGGAAAAACATTTTTTTTACGCAATGAGTGGATAGGATTTGGATTGCACTGATAGGGCACAGATTTGATGAGCCGAATGGCCTCCTTCTGCGCTATACTATTCTATGAAATTCATTTGTTTTTAAAATAGCGCAATTAAAGAGAAATAAACACACTACTGATAGACTCTCTCTCACCTTAATACACTTTCTGAAGTACAGTACTTGTATTTAGAAACAAAAGCGTCAACAGGTGTGTAATCGGTTCATTCTGAAGTTCTTTCACTTAAACAGCCTCTGCTTAATTTTTAAAAATTAGCCGAATAAAGCTTTAGAAATTTGTTTTCTAGATTTTCAAATAATTTTATAACGAACCAAATCAATTTGGTTAGAGACTGAGAGAAATGCATTCTAATCATTTGGCTAATTTAAATGCTACTGATGCATCCTGTGAAATCATCCTCAGGCTGTAGGATCTGCCTTCAGCTAAGAACGTTACCATTCTGGGCAACACGGATACCTCCAACCAAAAACCTAGACAAAAATATTCAGTTGGTAAATTTAATAGTTAATATAAAGTATATAATCTGTTTTTTTTTTAATTAACACCTTATTTTGGACAAATAAATGTCAGTTACTGAGGAAAAAAGTTTTGTAAAAAGTTTTTTTCCCCCCAAGTGTTTTGGTTGGTTCACCGACAAATGGCAAAATGTTTGCATTTTAAATGCGGCTTTGCCACTATAAACGTTTACATACAGATTTTCAATATTAATAATGACTCAAAATTGTGACACAGGAATTGCATGTTATACATACGAAGAGCGCGAGAGCGAGAAACAGACAGACAGAAATAATCTTATAGATTAATTGTTCGCCAACACTTTCAAGGGAGTAAGCTTTCGAGGAACATTTTGTTCCTGATTGGCTCAAACAGCACATTGGGATGTTTACTATGTTAAAAGGTGCTATATAAATGCAAGTTGTTATCCAAGCTGGAGTTCAGCTTCAGCTGCCCACTAACACCAGGTAAATCCTTGGACACTTTCACCTTTCATTTTCTTATATTACATATTTTTAATTTCTGTAATAATGTAGCTGACATTAATTATTACAGTATTTCATTCTTGTAGAAATGCTGCATAGTCTTACAGCACACGTAAAAGGTGCTGCTTATGGAGATTGCCTTGTGCTATGAAGATGTTAAGTATCGGGAGAAAGCCAATAAAAACAAATAAATCCAATAGGAATTCAGGAGAACCTTCTTTACCCAGACAATGGTTAGAATATGGAACTCGTTACCACATGGAGTAGTTGTGGCGAATAACAACGGTGCATTAAGGGGAAGCTAGATTAGTACAAGGGAGAAAGGGATAGAAGGAGATGTTGACAGGATCAGATGCAGCAAGGTGGGAGGAGGCTCGTGTGGAACATAAACCAACATAGATCTCCATAGGATCGAATGGCCTGTTTTTGTGCTGTAACTTCGATGTAATCTTTTATATTCCAAAAAGCAATTGTTTATCTATCCCACTCAACACAGAATTGTAGTGCACCTTACAAATCAAGTGAAGTTCTTTCTGGAAGCAGAGCTAGGAAAGGAAATGAAATAGTATGTCGAGATATACAAAGATATAACCAGATTAACAAAAGTATGCACTGGCTCGACCAATAGGCTGCTGAGAGCAGCAAGGGATGCACAACTTTTGCTATTTATCAATGTATTTTATGAAGTCCTTTGGCTTTGCAGCAAGGATACGTAAAAATACTGGCTACTGTCCCCTCCCACCTACATCATTTCTTTTTAGGGTTTATTTTGATCTTTACAGAGTTAGCAAGATCTATTTTGGTTTCGCACTATGTTGATAGTATGTACATTCTGCTCAGACTTAGATACATCGTAGAACTATTTCCATACTGCTTCAAGCAAACAATACGCTTTAACCCAAACCTCATGCAATAATGCAAATCTCCACTGATGGCAATAAGGTTTGCAACATAAAGATACGAAATAGCCAGTGCTGGGACTAGAGTCCTGGCGAATCATATAACTAGGGCTGTAGAGAGGGCTTTAAACTAATTAGTGGGGGGGGAGGTTTCTAGAGAGCAAATAATATAAATTACAACGGAGATGGTCATAGACTTATGTAGCAGTGGGGGAATTAAAAAACAGAACGTGTCAGGAAGGGACAGAAGGTATGGAGTAAAAGGTAAAGTAGTAAAAGGGGAGAAAACAGGAACTAAGTGTCACAAAACATATTTGAAAGTTCTTTATCTGAATGCACGTAGCATTCGTAACAAAATGAATGAGTTAACGGCACAAATAATGACATATGGGTATGATCTTGTGGCCATTACAGAAACATGGCTGCAGGGTGACAATGCCTGGGAATTAAACATACCAGGTTATTTAACGATCAGGAAGGACAGGCAGGAAGGAAGGAGAGGTGGGGTGGCTATGTTAATAAAGGAAGGAATCACTGTAATACAGAGAAATGATACTGGGTCAAAAGATCAGGATAATGAAACAGTTTGGGTGGAGGTAAGGAATAATAAGGGGAAAAAAACACTAGTGGGCGTAGTCTATAGGCCTCCGAACAGTTGCAACTCTGTTGGACGGAGTATTAATCAGGAAATAGTTGAGGCTTATAATAAGGGAACAGCTATAATTATGGGGGATTTTAACTATCATATTAACTGGACAAATCAAATTGGGCAGAGCAGCCTTGAGGATGAGTTCATTGAGTGTATTAGGGATGGGTTTCTTGAGCAGTATGTAACTGAACTGACCAGGGGGCAAGCAACCTTAGATTTGGTCCTGTGTAATGAGACAGGATTAATTAAAAATGTCCTAGTAAAGGATCCCCTTGGAATGAGTGACCATAACATGGTTGAATTCCATATTCAATTAGAGGGTGAGAAGGTTGGATCTCAAACAAGCATGCTGAGCTTGAATAAAGGAGACTATGAAGGTATGAGAGCGGAATTGAGTAGAGTGGACTGGGAAAATAGATTAAAGATTAAGACGGTACATGATCAGTGGTGTACATTTAAGGAGTTATTTTACAACTTCCAAAAAATATATATTCCACTGAGGAAAAAAAGGTGTAAAAGAAATGATAGCCATCCGTGGCTAAGTAAAGTAATTAAGGATAGTATCCGACTAAAAACAAGGGCATATAAGGTAGCCAAATCTAGTGGGAGGATAGAAGATTGGGATGTCTTTAAAAGACAGCAAAAAATAACTAAAAGATTGATAAAGAAAGGGAAGATAGATTATGAAAGTAAATTAGCAAAAAATATAAAAACAGATAGCAAAAGTTTCTATAGTTATATAAAAAGAAAAAGGGTGGCTAAAGTAAATGTTGGTCCCTTAGAGGATGAGACTGGGAAATTAATGGTGGGAAACATGGAGATGGCAAAAACGCTGAACAAATATTTTGTATCAGTCTTTACGGTAGAGGATACTAAGAATATCCCAACACTGGACAAACAGGGGACTCTAGGGGGGGAGGAGCTAAATACGATTAAAATCACCAAGGAAGTGGTACTTGGTAAAATAATGGGACTCAAAGCGGATAAATCCCCTGGACCTGATGGCTTACATCCTAGGGTCTTGAGGGAAGTGGCGGTAGGGATTGTGGATGCATTGGTAATAATTTTCCAAAACTCCCTGGACTCAGCAAAGGTCCCGGCAGATTGGAAAACCGCTAATGTAACACCCTTATTTAAAAAGGGTAGTAGGCAGAAGGCTGGAAACGATAGACCTGTTAGCCTAACATCTGTGGTTGGTAAAATGTTAGAGTCCATTATTAAGGAGACAGTAACGGAACATTTGGATAAACATAATTTAATAGGACAAACTCAGCATGGTTTCATGAAGGGGAAGTCATGTTTGACAAATTTGCTTGAGTTCTTTGAGGAAGTAACATACAGGGTGGATAAAGGGGAACCAGTGGACGTAGTGTATTTAGACTTCCAAAAGGCATTTGACAAGGTGCCACTATTGCTCAAGATAAAAAATCACGGGATTGGGGGTAATATTCTGGCGTGGGTGGAGGATTGGCTCTCTAACAGAAAGCAGAGAGTTGGGATAAATGGTTCATTCTCAGACTGGCAATCAGTAACTAGTGGTGTTCCGCAGGGGTCAGTACTGGGTCCCCAACTCTTTACAATCTATATTAACGATTTGGAGGAGGGGACCGAGTGTAACATATCAAAGTTTGCAGATGATACCAAGATGGGAGGGAAAGTAGTGAGTGAGGCGGACATAAATAACCTGCAAAGGGACATAGACAGGCTAAGTAAGTGGGCAGAGATTTGGCAGATGGAATACAATACTGGAAAGTGTGAGGTTATGCACTTTGGCAGGAAAAATCATAGAGCAAGTTATTATCTTAATGGCAAGAAACTGGAAAGTACTATAGTACAAAGGGATCTGGGGGTCCTGGTGCACGAAACTCAAAAGGTTAGTATGCAGGTGCAGCAAGTGATCAAGAAGGCCAATGGAATGTTGGCTTTTATTGCTAGGGGGATGGAATATAAAAACAGGGAGGTATTGCTGCAGTTGTACAAGGTATTGGTGAGACCGCACCTGGAATACTGCATACAGTTTTGGTGTCCATACTTAAGAAAAAACATACTTGCTCTCGAGTCAGTACAAAGAAGGTTCACTCGGTTAATCCTGGGGATGAGGGGGTGGTCATATGAGGAGAGGTTGAGTAGATTGGCACTCTACTCATTGGAGTTCAGAAGAATGAGAGGCGATCTTATTGAAACATATAAGATTGTGAAGGGGCTTGATCGGGTGGATGCGGTGAGGATGTTCCCAATGATGGGTGAAACTAGAACTAGGGGGCATAATCTTAGAATGAGGGGCTGCTCTTTCAAAACTGAGATGAGGAGAAACTTCTTCACTCAGAGGGTGGTAGGTTTGTGGAATTTGCTGCCCCAGAAAGCTGTGGAAGCTACATCATTAAATAAATTTAAAACAGAAATAGATAGTTTCCTAGAAGTAAAGGGAATTAAGGGTTACGGGGAGCGGGCAGGAAATTGGACACGAGTCTAGGTTCGGAATGGTCATGGCCCTGTGGGTAGTGGAGCGGGCCCAGGGGCCGTGTAGCCTGGTTCTGCTCCTACTTCTTGTGTTCTAATTCTGTGTTAGATTTCAGGAGATGGTTTTATTCCTGTTCCTGGCTGGGGTGGAGATCGCCTTTACAGAAGGTAAGTACTGTAGAAAATATAAGGACAGAGTGATCTCCTGGACGAGTTTCGATCGCCTAGATAGGTCGGAGAGGAGTTTCCCAGATTTTTTCTCCCAAATTGGCCATTGGGTTTTTTATCTGGTTTTTCGCCTCTCCCGGGAGATCACATGGGTTCGGGTGGGATGGAGAGTGATAGAAGATTTGAGGTTAGGATCAGATCAGCCATGATCTTATTGAATGGTGGAGCAGGCTCGAGGGGCCGATTGGCCTACTCCTGCTCCTATTTCTTATGTTCTTATAATTACAGAATTTACCAGAAAAAAGTATATTAAAGCATTTTTATTTGAAATACTTAACATTTTCCATCATAGGCTTGTAGCTCCCTAACAAACCTGAGCTTTCAGGTCCTAGGACTTTTCAGAACTAACACTGTCAACTGAAGAGACTCAACAAGATACCAGTTCATAACTCCTAGTATACAACTGTACCTATAACTCCTAGAATTATTTGAGACAGGAAGACTGACCATTTACAGAGCATGTAAGCCCCACTCCTTCCTCAGCTCCTGTGCATCAATGAAAAATTACTATGGGTAAAACCCTGGGGGAGCTACTTTAAGAAGCAGTGACAGTAACTGGAACCTGTTTGTAGAAAACATCAAAACAGGTAAAGTATACACTTTGAGAATTTTGATTTAAAAAGATTCTATATTCAAGTTTATTTAGAAACACACGTACGTGACAAATTAAACTTTGCACTTTGAAATTGTGTTAGAATATATTACAAAATATAAATAAAAAATAAACGAAGTAGTTATAACAGCTGCATTTATTTTATTTGTGCTTCAGAAAGGTCTCAAAGCAATAAAAATCAATATGAAGAAAGGGTAGGAAAGTGGAATTGAGGTAGATCAGCCATGATCTTACTGAATGGCGGAGCAGGCTCGAGGGGCCGTATGGCCTACTCCTGATTCTATTTCTTATGTTCTTATATGTAGCAAGTTCTGGAAGGACTGTACCATTACTCAAGTTTGCAGACAGGCACTGAATATAAGTATTGAATTTAAACATTTGTTTCAGCAGAATCTTGTAGTAACATTAAGTACTGCTGCAGAAAGACTTGATAACGGTGCTAGTGTTGCCTCAGTGGTTGCACTCTCACCTGTAAGTCAGAAGATTGTGGGTTCATGCCCCACACCAGAGAATTGATCTAGGCTGGCACTTCTGTGCAGTACTGAGAGAGTCTCAGGTGGACATAAAAGATTCCATAGCACTATTCGAAGAAGAGCAGGCAAGTTCTCCCCGGTGTCCTGGCCAACATTCATCCCTCAAGCAACACCTAAAACAGACGATCTGGTCATTTTGCTGTTTGTGGGACCTTGCTGTGCACAAATTGGCTGTCACGTTTCCTACATTACAACAGTGACTACACTTTAAAAGTACATCGTTGGCTGTAAACCATTTTGGGACGTCCCGAGGTCATGAAAGGTGCTGTATAAATACTGTGGTGTATGTGCCTTTAAGAGCAATTATGGTGTATGTGCCTTTAAGAGCCCCAGGTGTGCGTAATGCCGGTAATTGCCACTTGGGCTATATAAGCCTGTGTATTGTGTATATCCTTTAGAAACCCCCCCCCACCAAAACCAAAGACTTGCTTAGTAAATACCTATGAACCAACTCCTGTCTTCAGTGTCTTTATCTACACACGGACACTACAGTGGCGACGAAGTGGAAACGGACTTACCTGCAATTCGGCAGCACCTCAAGGACATCGATTCCTCCAGCGTCCAGAAGACTCAAGGAAGTAAGAGAAACTGTGGTTTCACCAGCTGGCCAAGCTGGTGACAGGTACTGCGCTAATCCTTCCTGGGCGTCAGGCTGGAGCTCCAGCGGTGGGCTCTACAGCTGAGACAGGCAGCGAAATCGGAGGCAAGCAATAACGGACTGGGAGGGTGCACTTGAGAGACGGCCGGCGCGGCAAGCAGGTCAGCGTTTAGACCTCCGTCGGGAACGAGTCTCCAACAGTGAATAAACAGTGTTGTTATCGGTAGCAGCGGCGGGAAAGCGCGGGAAGCGCCATATCGTTGCTACAGAGAGAAAAAAAAAGCGTGGGAAGCGCCATATCTTTTCTGAAATGCCTAAATCTGGTAATATTGAGGCTTTTGATGGCGAAATAGAAGATTGGACCACATACGTGGAAAGAGTAGAGGTTTATTGCACTGCAAATGGAATAACAGATGAAAAAAAAGCTTCAGTACTTCTGAACTTAATGGGCGCGAAGACATACGGGCTGTTACGAAATTTAATCACTCCAGCCAAACCAAAGGACAAGACTTTTAAAGAAATTGTTGATACCCTGCAGGAGCATTTAAACCCAACACCGCTGCTGATAGCGGAACGATTCAAGTTCTTCAAGAGAAATCAACACAAGAATGAAAGTAACGCTGATTACCTAACCGAATTAAGAAAGCTATCAAAGTACTGCCAATTCGGAGCAGGACTATCGGATTATCTTCGAGACAAATTTGTTTGCTGTCTCTTAAGTGAAGGAACACAAAAAAGACTGCTTTCTGAAAAAGATTTAACATTGGACAAAGCTTTCAGTATGGCTGTATCATACGAAGCAGCAGCAAAAGGAGCTGCAGAGATACAACAAGAGACACAGGACTTCGGCACCCATAAAATGACAGGGGTTCGGAAGATGTTATCGCTGCGGCAGATCCACCCATAACCAGAGGGACTGCTGGTTCAAGGGCAAAGCATGCAGGCAATGTGGTAAGATTGGACACATTGCACGGTATGCCAATCTGGACAAAATAAATCCACTGACAGAAAACAAAGAATCAATAAAGAAAAGTACAGGAAGGTACAAATGATGGCGGACAGTAGCTCCGAAGACCAGAATAGCGATAGCGACTCCGGAAACAAGAGACTAAGCTGTCTCAAATTACATAATGTACTTGCCAAAGAGGATTACCAAACCATTTGGGTTACCCTCACAATAGCCGGGTCCCCAGTTAAAATGGAGCTAGATACAGGATCAGCTCTAACCGTAATAAATCGACGAGATTACGAGAGGCTATTTTCGCATATACCTCTGAAAGACACATCCATTATCTTAAAAACATATACAGGGCAGAAAGTCTACCCCAAAGGAAAAATAAGGGTGCCTGTGGTATACAACGGCAAAGAAATACAAAAGTTGTATTTATACATTCTACAAGATGGTGGTCCACCGTTGTTGGGATGTGAATGGATAAGGAAGATACGTTTAGACTGGCACTCCATTCAGGCACTGACGGTGACCAGTAAGGAAAAAAAACAATGATGACATCATACCTGAACGATTAAAAGACATCTTGGCCAACGCCAAAGAAGTGTTTCAAGAGAAACTAGGAACCTTGAAAGGCATCACCGCCTCAATAAAAGTGGAAGATACAGCAATTCCAAAATTTTTTAAGGCAAGACCGGTGCCATACGCAATACGTCCGGCAGAGCTGAAGAATTTGGAAAAGGCAGGCGTATTATCCAAAATAGATTGGAGCGAATGGGCAACACCTATCGTTCCAGTCATGAAAAAAATTGAAAAATAACTGAGGAACAGAAAAAAATTCGCATCTGTGGGGACTTTAAGGTGACTGTAAACCCGGTCCTTCACACGGTACAGTATCCTCTTCCGAGGATAGAAGATATTTTCGCCTCACTATCCGGAGGGAAACGTTTCACAAAAATTGACTTGGCACAGGCATATCTACAGATGGAGGTTGAGGAGACCTCTAAAAAGTATCTCACAATAAACACACACAAAGGCCTGTACCAGTACAATCGACTGGTTTTTGGAATAGCATCAGCTCCAGCTATCTGGCAAAGAGCTATGGAGCAAGTCCTGCAAGGGATTCCGGGGACTCAATGCTACCTAGACGACATCCTTATAACAGGAGAAAACGACAACGAGCACCTTGCCAATTTGGAGCAGGTGCTCACTAGGCTGAAAGAACGGGGCCTACGAGCAAATCGCCCCAAGTGCGAATTTTTCCAAAATCAGATATCATATTGTGGCCACATAATTAATAAGGAAGGGTTGCATAAGTCACCTGAAAAAATTGAAGCAGTTATAAAAGCCCCAGCACCTGAAAATGTTTCACAATTAAGGTCATTCCTGGGATTAATAAATTACTATCATAAATTTTTACCGAACTTATCAACTATTCTACACCCTCTTAATGAGCTCCTACAGACAGGAGTGATTTGGAAATGGAACGAAGACTGTAAACGTGCCTTCCATAAATGCAAAGACTTAATCACATCCGAGAAAATTTTGGCTCATTACAACCCATCACTACCAATCAGACTGGCGTGCGATGCATCCCCTTACGGCATAGGAGCGGTATTGTCCCATAGATTCCCTGATGGCTCGGAACGGCCGATAGCATTTGCGTCACGCTCATTGAACTCAGCTGAGCGTAACTATGCCCAGATAGACAGGGAAGCACTCAGCCTGGTATGGGGAGTGAAGAAATTCAACCATTACCTACACGGACAAAAATTTACCTTGCTGACTGACCATCAACCCCTCATCTCCATATTCAACCCTAAAAAAGGTGTCCCCATTATGACGGCACAAAGACTACAGAGGTGGTCCCTTTTTCTAGGGGCACACCAATACAACATTGAATACAAAGGGTCAAAACAGCATGGGAATGCTGACGGTTTATCACGCCTACCGTTGCCAACGACAGAAGAGGCACCTACAGTAGACCCAGTAGAGATATTCCACTCTACCATAGTGGAATGTCTACCGGTGACAAATTCTGCCATTGAAAGGGAGACAAGAAATGACCCTACTCTCTCACGGGTCTACGATTTAACAGTGAAGGGATGGCCAGCACATGGCAAACCACTGTTGCCAGCATTCTCGCAAAGAAGAGAACAGCTGTCAGTGTGCCGAGGAACCTTGATGTGTGGATCCAGAGTGGTGATTCCACCCAAACTCCAGGATAAAGTGCTAAAGGAGCTTCACGAGGGGCATCTGGGTGGAGTGAAAATGAAGAACCTAGCTAGGGCGTTTGTATGGTGGCCAGGTATCGATGGAGACATCGAAGACATGACCAAGAGCTGCCTAGGATGCCAGAAGGTCCAAAATGCTCCGCCACAGGCCCCTCTACATCCATGGGAGTGGCCCTCATCTCCCTGGCAAAGGGTGCACATCGACTTTGCTGGTCCATTTATGGACTCAATGTTCTTAATCGCAGTTGATGCACACTCCAAGTGGCCGGAGGTAATAAAGATGTCCTCCACCACCACGGAAAAAACCATCACAGTATTAAGGACCATATTTGCCAGGAATGGGCTGCCGGAGCAGATATGTTCTGATAATGGACCGCAATTTGTGTCCGAAGAATTCAGAAAGTTCTTAAAGAACAATGGGGTAAAGCACTACACGTCCGCCCCATACCATCCCGCCACCAATGGATTGGCTGAAAGGTGTGTCCAGACCTTCAAGAAGGCCATCAAGGCCATGGGTAATGAAGACATAAAACTTCAGCACAAGGTGGATAACTTCTTATTTGCATATAGGAATGCAACGCATATGGTTACTAACCAAACTCCCGCCATGATGTTCTACAATAGAAACCCAAGATGCCGGCTGGATTTGGTCAAGCCCAACATCCGAAGGGACGTGGAGAACCGGCAGTTTCAGGGCATGAATGAAAGGCCAACTAGGGCCTTCCAGATAGGCCAACCGGTTTTGGCCCGGGACTACCGTACCGAGAAATGGCAGCCTGGAACTATCTGCACACGATTAGGACCACTGATGTATACCGTGGACATCGGAGACAGCATAATAAGGCGCCATGCTGACCAAATCATCAAGTCATCCGAAAAGGGACAACCTACACCACCACTCTATACATCTAACGATGAAGTAGAGATACCCATATCTACCTCCGATCCGGTGATACTGGAGCCCGATGAACCTGACACTGGCCTTCAAGCCGAATCAGCCTTGCCAGAAGAACCTACTACACCACCAGAAACTACTACACCCCCGAGGCGTTATCCGGACCGAGTCAGGACTAACTTATAATTAATTAATACAGCAATGTATATTATTTTGCATATAACATGTAATTAATAATTACTTAAAATATGATGTACTAGTTAGCTAGAAGGGGAGGAATTGTGGTGTATGTGCCTTTAAGAGCCCCAGGTGTGCGTAATGCCGGTAATTGCCACTTGGGCTCTATAAGCCTGTGTATTGTGTATATCCTTTAGAACCCCCCCCAGACTTGCTTAGTAAATACCTATGAACCAACTCCTGTCTTCAGTGTCTTTATCTACACACGGACACTACAAATACAACTCTCAAGAACAATTTAACCTAATTGGCATCTTTCCTAACTGTTATATTTCTTGGCTCTCACAATAAAAACCCAAATCTTAATGTTAAAGCAGATTTTTTAATAAATATCTTTCTAAATTCTGTGGAAATTTTCATTCCTCTCACATCTTACTTCCCTTGCAACATAACATGATTCACTGTAAGCAACCGCACAGAACATGTTAGTGTTGAAAAATCTCAACCTGCTTATCCATAAAACAAAAACGAGCATCATACTATGACTTCCCTCTACGCAGATAGGCTTAGTCTGAATATATAGATGCCATCTATTAAAAATGACTCCCCAGCAATTGATTTAAAAATGGAATATCAGGTTAAATTAAACCTGTACGAGAGCCTCGTAAAATTAAATAAAAAACTAGTCAGGCCTGGGATCACGTTATTTTCTTGAATAGGCATAGCTTTATTTGACTTGAGGGAGGGGAATGTGGAGAAAAAGGTGGTGGTTTGGGGGAGAAAAAAGGAAGAATTGTAAAATTACCCCACAAAACACTTGTGGTTTGCATAATTTTAGGAATTATTGCAAGGCCCCTTTACAGTGGAATACACTGATGAATGTTTTCCTTTTCTCATGTTCATAAGCAAGACAAAGATTTATCAAATTATTTTATTGTAGCCTTTATCCACTTATTACCATTGGTGGAGATTTACGTTATTACCCAAAGTTTGGGTTAAAGCATACTGTTTGTTTGAAGCAGTATGGAAATAGTTTTACGATGTATCGAAGTCTGAGCAGATTGTACATACCATCAACATGGTGCAAAACCAGGATAGATCTTTGTAACTCGAAAGACCAAGTGAAGACAAACAAGTTAACAGGACCATAAGAGATGCACAATTGATTAGGGGGGAGTTGGGGGGGGGTTGGCGAGAGAAAAAGAAATTAAAAAAACAAAATGAGCAAAGCTCCCTTTAATTGACCATACTGCATTCTTTACTTAGCTGCAATGGAAGATATAACAAAAATTAGGAGTAGGAGGCCATAGGGCCCCTCGAGCCTGCTCCGCCACTCAATAAGATCATGGCTGATCTTCAACCTCAACTCCACTTTCCCACCTGATCCCCATATACCTCGACTGCCCTAGAGTCCAAAAATGTATCTATCTCAGCCTTGAATATAATCAATGATTTAGCAGCCATAGCCCTTTGGGGTAGAACATTTCAAAGATTCACAAACCTCGAGTGAAGAAATTCCTCCTCATTTCAGTCTTAAATATTACAGCAGATTACATAGGATATATGGCACAGAAACAGGCCATTCGGCCCAACCAGTCCATGCCGGCGTTTATGCTCCACTCCAGCCTCCTCCAGTCTTTCCTCGTCTAAATCTATCAGTATAACCCTCTATTCCCTTCTCCCTCATATGCTTGTCCAGCCTCCCCTTAAATGCATCTATACTATTCGCCTCAACCACTCCCTGTGGTAGCGAGTTCCACATTCTCACCACTCTCTGGGTAAAGAAGTTTCTTCTGAATTCCCTATTGGATTCCTTGGTGACTATCTTATATTGATGGTCTCTAGTTATGCTCTTCCCCACAAGTGGAAACATTCTCTCTGTATCCACTTTATCAAAACCGTTCAGAATTTTAAAGACCTCTATTAGGTCACCCCATAGCCTTCTTTTTTCAAGACAAAGAGACCCAGCCCTTTCCTGATATATATACCCTCGCATTTCTGGTATCATCCTTGTAAATCTTCTCTGCACCCTCTCCAGTGTCTCTCTATCCTTTTTATAATATGGCGACCAGAACTGTACACAATACACCAAGTGTGCTCTAACCAAGGTTCGATACATACAATTACCCACACAATTCTAGGTCAATGCTGGCTACATAACAAGTGATTACCGCCGGTTACTAGTCAGTTTCATCTATGAGCATTCTCAGTTCACATCGGACAGCACACAAACAATTTTATGGACTAAAAAGAAATGGTCATGCTCCCAAGTGATGCAAGTCTTAGATGGCAAATTGGAATGCTTGCTTAAAATAAAATCAACCTATTTTCTCTTTAACACGCCCAAAAAATTTAAATTCAGCCTTATGTGGGACAAAAATTACATATGTTCAGTTCAGCATCAGCAGTCTCCATCTTATTGAGCACATTCTACTTCATCCTATTACAGTAAGCCGCTCAGGTTGCGATATTACCAGATAGAAAGGGCAAACATACCAAAATAAGTCTCTCTTCCTCACAATGGATGTGAACATGGTTCATGTAGTACAACTCCACTAACCGTTGCTGCAAGCTTTATAAATAGCGTGTTTAAAGTTAAAAGGCATGCGAGACACAGCACAATTACCCCAATGGCTCACTTGGTTAAAGGACCGAGTAACTGAACCATAAAGAAGGATTGTCAAGATTAATCCCCAGTCTGTATTGTGTTAGCTGGTCATGGGCAGGGTGGCATTAATAGCAGTACAATTGGCTTCAGCACCCATTGGTTAGGGAAAGGGGGGTGGGAAAGCAGGCATCCTGCTGCCTCTAGATATCCAGTGGCTCTTGCTGGAAGTTTATGGATGAGTTTCCCTGCTGTCTGCCACAGGGAAAGTCATCGCAAGAATCCTCCTCAATCGCCTTCTCCCAGTGGCCGAAAAGCTCCTCCTAGAGTCACAATGCGGATTCCGCCCACTTGGGCACAATAGACATGATCTTCACCGCAAGTCAATTACAAGAGAAATGCAGGGAACAGCACCAACCGCTGTACATGGCCTTCTTTGACCTCACAAAGGCCTTCGACACTCAACCGTGAGGGATTATGGAGTGTCCTCCTCAAATTCGGCTGCCCTCAAAAGTTTGTCACCATCCTCCACCTGCTTCACGACGACATGCAAGCCGTGATCCTGACCAACGGTTCCACCACAGACCCAATTCACATACGAACCGGGGTCAAACAAGGCTGTGTCATCACACCAACGCTCTTCTCGATCTTCCTTGCTGCAATGCTCCATCTCGCCCTCAGTAAGCTCCCCGCTGGAGTGGAGCTAATTTACAGAACAAACGGGAAACTGTTCAACCTCCGTCGCCTCCAGTCCAGATCCAAGGTCGTCCCATCCTCTGTCGTCGAATTACAGTATGCAGACGACTGTTGCGTCTGCACTCACTCGGAGGTCGAACTCCAAACCATCGTCAACACCTTCACCGAAGCATACGAGAGCATAGGCCTTACACTAAACATCCGTAAGACAAAGGTCCTCTACCAACTTGCCCCCGCCATAGTACTGCCCCCCGATTATCAAAATCCACGACAAGGCCTTGGACAACCACTTTCCATACCTCGGGAACCTACTGTCAACAAGGGCAGACGTCGACGACGAAGTCCAACACAGCCTTCAGTGTGCCAGTGCAGCCTTCGGTCGCCTGAGGAAGAATGTGTTTGAAGACCAGGACCTGAAACCCGGCACTAAGCTCATGGTCTACAGGGCAGCAGTGATACCTGCCCTGCTGTATGTCTCAGAGACATGGACCATGTACAGCAGGCACCTCAAAGCACTGGAGAGGTACCACCAACGCTGCCTCCGCAAGATCCTGCAAATCCATTGGCAGGATAGGCGCACCAACGTCAGTGTTCTTGCTCAGGCCAATATCCTCAGCATCAAAGCTTTGACCACGCTCAATCAGGTCCGATGGACGGGTCACATTGTCCGCATGCCCGATACGAGACTCCCAAAACAAGCGCTCTACTTGGAGCTACGGCACGGCAAGAGCGCCCCAGGTGGGCAGAGGAAACGCTTCAAGGACACCCTCAAAGCCTCCTTGAAAAAGTGTAACATCCCCATCGGCACCTGGGAATCCCTGGCCCAAGACCGCACAAAGTGGAGGAGAAGCATCCGGGAAGGCGCCGAACACCTCGAGTCTCTTTGCTGGGAGCAAGCGGAAGCCAAGCGCAGGCAGCGCAAGTCAACCCAAGCACCCCACCCACCCGCCCCTTCAACCACCGTCTGCCCCACCTGTGACAGAGACTGTAGGTCCCGCATTGGACTCATCAGTCACCCTGAGAACTAATTTTTAATGTGGAAGCAAGTCATCCTTGGCTCCGAGGGACTGCCTAAGTTATGGATGTTGGGTGAGATCGGAATCAAGAATGGCTGTGATGCCCCCCCAACACTCACTGGAATGGCTCAAGTGAATAAAGGCTATGGTACAAGTGCTGGAGAGTGACTGCCACCCATGGACATGTCCCCAGCAAACAATCAACCCATTTGACAGGGAATAGGAGAAAATTGACTTTGAAAAAAAGTGGTAGAAAAATCACTGCTACAACCTGTATCCAACATGACTGAGTGTGTATATCAGGGATGCAGTTTGAGGGATAAGAACTTAAGGAATAGGAGGAGTAGGCCATTCGGCCCCTCGAGCCTGCTCCGCCATTTAATAAGATCATGGCTGATCTGATCTTGGCCTCAACTCCACTTCTACCTGTTCCCCATAACCCTCGATTCCCCTGTAGTTCAAAAATCTGTCGATCTCCGCCTTGACTATATTCACTGACTCCGCCTCCACAGCTCTCTGGGGTAGAGAATTTCAAAGATTCACGACCCTCAGAGAAGAAATTCCTCCTCATCTCCGTCTTAAATGGGTGACCCCTTATTCTAAAACTATGCCCCCTAGTTCTAGATTCCCCCACGAGGGGAAACATCCTCTCTGCATCTACCCTATCAAGCCCCCTCAGAATCTTATATGTTTCAATAAGATTACCTCTCATTTTTCTAAACTCCAATGAGTATAGGCCCAGCCTGCTCAACCTTTCCTCATAAGACAACCCCTTCATCCCAGGAACCAACCTCGTGAACCTTCTCTGAACTGCCTCCAATGCAAGTATATCCCTCCTTAAATAAGGGGACCAAAACTGTACGCAGTACTCCAGGTGTGGTCTCACCAACGCCCTGTACAGTTGTAACAGGACTTCCCTACTTTTATACTCCAACCCCCTTGTAATAAAGGCCAACATTCCATTTGCCTTCCTAATTCCTTGTTGTGCCTGCACGCGAGCTTTTTGTGTTTCATGTACGAGGACCCCCAGATCCCCCTGTACCGCAGCATTCTGCAGTCTCTCTGCATTTAAATAATATTTTGCTTTTTTATTCTTCCTACCAAAGTGGATAACCTCACATTTTCCCACATTATACTCCATCTGCCAAATTTTTGCCCACTCACTTAGCCTATCTTTATCCCTTTGCAGATTCTGTGTCCTCCCACCTAGCTTTGTCAGCAAATTTGGTTACGGTACACTCGGTCCCTTCATCCAAGTCATTAATATAGATTGTAAATAGTTGAGTCCCCAGCACTGATCCCTGTACCACCCCACTAGTTACAGTTTGCCAACCTGAAAATGACCCATTTATCCCGACTCTCTGCTTTCTGTTAGGTAGCCAATCCTCTATCCATGCTAATATATTACCCCCAACACCGTGAGCTCTTATCTTGTGCAGTAACCTTTTATGTGGCACCTTATCAAATGCCTTTTGGAAATCCAAATACACTACATCTACTGGTTCTCCTTTATCCACTCTGCTCATTACATCTTCAAAGAACTCTTAATAAATTTGTCAAACACGGCCTGAGACCAGAAGGAGCGGACCTGGAGGGAGCACAGCGAGAGCGGAGCAGATAAAAGGAACGGCTACAACTCAACAGAGGCAGTTTTTTGAAAAAATGACGTCAGAGTAAAAAAGTGACGTCGGCACAAGGGAAGGAGCTGATTGGTGAGTAGCTGGTGAGTGTTTTATTTTCAGTTTTATCAGTTTGTTTCTGCTAAGTTAGTTAATAGCCTATTAAATAGAGGGAAAGAGCTGATTGGTGAGGCGCTGGGGAGTGTTTTTTGTTAAGTTTTAAGTTTATTTCGGCTGGGTTAGTTTTTTGTCTATTAACTAGGGGTATGGCAGGGCAGCTCAGTCCCGTGGAATGCACATCCTGTGCCATGTGGGAAGTCCTGGACACTGCGTAGCCTGGATGACTACATGTGTGGGAAGTATCGCCAGCTACAGCAACTCCAGCTCCGGGTTTCAGTGCTTGAGCGGCAGCTGGAGTCACTGCAGTGCATCCGCGAGGCTGAGAGTTACGTGGAAAGCACGTTTCTAGAGGTGGTCACCCCGCAGCTTAAGAGTATGCAGGCAGAGAGGGAATGGGTGGCCACCAGACAGAAGAGGACCACCAGGCATGTAGTGCAGGAGTCCCCCGAGTGCATTGCGCTCTCCAACCAGTATCTTGTTCTGATTACTGGCGAGGGCGATGGTTACTCTGGGGAGTGCAGCCAGAGTCAAATCCATGGCACCAAGGGTGGCTCAGCTGCATCGGGGGTGGGTGGGGTTGGGGGGGGGGGGGGGGGGAGAGGAGGAAAAAAAGAGTGGAGAGCAAGAGTGGATTCGATAGTTAGGGGAGCAGACAGGTGTTTCTGCAGCCGTAGACGTGACTCCAGGATGGTATGTTGCCTACCTAGTGCCAGGGTCAAGGATGTAACTGAACGGCTGCAAGACACTCTGGGGGAGGGTGAACAGCCAGAGGTTGTTGTCCATATCAGTACCAACGACATAGGCAGAAAGGGGGATGAGGTCCTGCAGGCAGAGTTTAGGGAGCTAGGAGAGAGATTAAAAAACAGGACCTCAAAAGGTAGTAATTTCCGGATTACTCCCGGTGCCACGTGCTAGTGAGTACAGAAATAGGAGGATAGAACAGATGAATGCGTGGCTGGAGAGATGGTGCAGGAGGGAGGGCTTTAGATTCCTGAGGCATTGGGACCGTTTCTGGGGAAGGTGGGCCTTGTACAAGCCGGACGGGTTACACCTCAACAGAGCCGGGACCAATATTCTCGCAGGGAGGTTTGTTAGTGCTGTTGGGGAGGGTTTAAACTAGCTTGGCAGGGGGATGGGCACCAGCAGATAGTAAAGAGGAATAAGGTGCATAAAAGAGTGAATGTGCTGGATAATACTAGAGGCAGCAGTTGTACCATATTAGATAGGAGCAGACTAAAAAAGACTACGAAAAATTCAAAAATGGTTTTTAGAATGCATGTACGTAAATGCACAAAGTGTGGTGGGTGAATAAGGCTAGTGAGCTACAAGCACAATTAGCCATGTGGCAATATGATATTGTGACAATAACGGAAATGTGGCTCAAAAACTGAGGGCTGGGCACTTAATATTCATGGATACAAGGGGTTCAGAAAGGATAGAGAAGAAAAAAAAAGGGAGGTGGGGTGGCAGTGCTGATTAAGGAAGACATTGTAGTGTTGGAAAGGGAGGATGTTCTTGAGGGCACAAGGACAGAATCCATTTGGTTAGAGTTGAGGAGCAAAAAGGGTATGATCACGCTATTGGGGGTATTCTATAGGCCTCCAAATTGTGAGAGGGAGGCAGAGGAGCAAATCTGCAGGGAAATCGCAGAGATATGCAAGAGCTATAGAGTGGCGATATTGGGGGACTTTAATTACCCAAATATCGATTGGGATAGTGCTAGGGTAAAGAGAAAGGAGGGAGAAGAATTTCTGAAATGTGTTCAGGAGAATTTCCTTGACCAGTATGTTCTTGGCCCAACGAGGAAGGAGGCATTGCTGAATCTGGTGCTGGGGAATGAGGTGGGCCAAGTGGACCAAGTGTCTGTGGCAGAACACTTGGGTACGAGTGATCATTGTATCAGGAGATTTAGATTAGCAATGGAGAGGAGCAAGGAACAACCTAGAGTGGAACTTCTAAACAGAATAGGGCTAACTTCAATGGGATGCAAAAGGATCTAGCTCGGATAAAGTGGAACCAAAGACTGACAGGAAGAACTGTAACGGAAGAATGAGTGATCTTTAAGGAGGAGATGTTCCAAGTACAGGCTAGGTACATTCCAACAAGAGGGAAGGGTAAGGGAATCAAACCAAGGCCTCCTTGGATGATGAGGGAGATAGAGAACATGATGAAACAAAAAGAGGGTGTATGGTGCATGTCAGGTGAATTCTTCAAGGGAGAACCAGACCAAATACAGTAAGTTGAGTGGGGAAGTGGAGATGAAAATAAGATCGTCAAAGAGAGAATATGAGAGTAGAATGGCAGTTAACATATAAGTGAACCCAAAAATCTTCTACCGGCATGTAAACAGTAAGCGGGTAGTAAGAGGCGGGGTGGGGCCTATTAGAGGCAAATAAGGTGATATATGCTTAGAGGCGCAGGGCAAGGTTAGAATATGTAATGAGTACTTTGTATCAGTGTTTACTAAGGAGGTGGATGCTGACAAAATATCGGTAGAAGTGGAAACGGTAGAAGCAATGGAAGGGGTGAAAATTGAGAGACAGGATGTACTAGAAAGGCTGGGTATGCTTAGAGTGGTCCAGGTGGCTTGCATCCCATTTGCTAAGGGAAGTGGGGGAGGAGATAGCGGAAGGGCTTGCCATAATTTTCCAATCTTCCCTAGATGCAGGGGAGGTGCCTAAGGATTGGAAAGTGGCAAATGTGACACCATTGTTCAAGAAAGGGTGTAAGGACAATCCTAGTAACTACAGGCCGGTCAGTTTAACATCAGTGGTGGGTAAAGTTTTAGAAACAATAATCAAGGGAAAAATTAACAGGCACTTGGCGAGGTTAAAGCTAATTAAGGAGAGCCAACATGGATTTGTAAAAGGCAGATCGTGTTTGACTAATCTAATTGAATTTTTTGATGAAGTAACAGAGGATTGATGAAGGGAATGCAATGGATGTTGTCTACATGGATTTTCGGAAGGCGTTTGACAAAGTACCACATAGAAGGCTGGTTAACAAAATTGAGACTCATGGAATAGGTGGGTCAGTGGCAGCTTGGATAAGGAATTGGCTTAAGGGCAGAAAACAGCGAGTTGTGGTAAATGGCTGTTTTTCAGACTGGAGGATGGTAGTCAGTGGTGTTCCCCAAGGGTCAGTGCTGGGGCCACTGCTTTAAATGACCTGGATATCAGAATACAGAGTAGAATTTTTAAATTTGCCAATGACACCAAGCTTGGGGGTGTGGCAAAGTGAGGATGATACCAATCGACAGCAACAGGACATAGAAAGGCTAGCAAAATGGGCAGACAAGTGGCAGATGGAATTTAATAGAGAAGTGTGAGGTGATGCACTTTGGCAAAGGAATAGGGCGAGGCAATATAGACTAAATGGCACAGTTTTAAAGAGTGTGCAGGGACAGAGGGACCTGGGAGTTAATGTGCATAGGTCCCTGAAGGTAGCAGGACATATTGAGAGAGAGAGAGAGAGAGAGAGAGAGAGAGAGTGGTTAACAAAGCACATGGGATCTTGGGCTTCAGAAATAGAGGTATTGAGTACAAAAGTAGAGAAGTTATGCTGAACCTTTATAAAGCGCTGGTTAGGCCACAACTGGAGTATTGCGTCCAGTTCTGGTCACCACACTTTAGGAAGGGTGTGAAGGCCCTTGAGTGGGTGCACAGGAGATTTACCAGAATGGTTCCGGGGATGGGGGATCTTAGCTACAAGGACAGATTGGAGAAGCCGGATTTGTTTTCATTAGAACAAAGGAGGTCGAGGGGTGATTTGATAGAGGTGTACAAAATTATGCATTTTTTTCCTAGGAGTTAATTATGTTTTAATCTTTCAAAGTTACTTCATAACTTGAAAACGTATCACAGTAGGCTGTTAGCCTATATGGGCAGGCTGGGAGCTCAACTTGCCTGTGAGCAAAATAAAATGACCAAGAGGACACGCTGTCATTGGTACTTTTTTTCTAGCAGGCAGAGAGCAAAACTATGTTAAGAGTAGTGGAGAATACATGTGCAATTTGAATGTAATTGCAAGTAAAAGGTATCTAGATAATAGAACATAAAAATGTCCATAAATTTAACACAAGTATGTACAGGAAACTTTGTGTTATCCGGAGGCTAACTGTCCGGAATGCTCGAGCCACCGGCAAAAATCAGGTGCCGTTTTCGTTAGGTTTTTTTTCTTCTTGTTGCTTTTTTCTTCAACAGTCAAGCTCTGCAAGGTCTGCTGAAGCTGTTGCTAAGCTACAGAGAGGCTTGGACTGGTTAGAAGCTGTTGCAAAGCAACAGGGTTTGTTGACAGATACGGAGCTCAGAAGCTTCTGTATCTTTCAACATTAACGCTGGAGTGTCCGGCAGTTTTGAGGGAACGGCAACAGCTCGGTCCCGTCGGTGCCGGATAGCGCCAAGTTTCCTGTACTGACCGACAAAAGAGACCATGAATTGTGTTTGATAGAGCAAAGCATTCCTTATACATGAAACAATACGTAGGACTCCAAATGTTCCAAGGCTTAAGTTTTAATATTACACATGGACTGAGTTATTGATGATTTACTTCTAAGGTCAGCATTTCTGGCACTTGATATCATACAAATATATTAGATAGCGAGTGCACATAACCAGCATTTTAAACTGTGTTCCACCACACCAACCACAGGTAATATACGGACATACTCCACACAATGTAGCGAAAGTTCTCATTATGCATATACCCGAGTTTTGCAATATATGGTGGCTATTCACACCATTCCTGCATGTTCTGACTTTTTGCTAGGGCAATCAAAAGCTAAACCTGCTGTCCTTTGCTCTCCCACAGCACTGTATCTTTCGCTGCTTCAAACATTTATCCACATTTCTCTTAAAAGGTGCAATGGTATGGCAAAGTATTGTGCGCTCCAACAACCCGGCATAAAGACATTTCTCCTACCCTCGCCTCACTTTCTTACTGACAATTTTAAATTAATGACCCCTTGCCACTAACTCCCCTATTCACCTTACATAAATTGTTATTGCCCTGCTGTTTTAACGTAGCTCGCTAGACTTTCTATAAATCTCCCCAGCTACCATTCATGCAATTCACGGTAAGTGTACCATTTACCTTCCTATTTATTGATATTGCACATAATACAGCATCATCTTTAACATAACGAGGCAACACCAAGGTGTCTAGAGGTAAATAGCTTATAACATAGTTTTGCTCTCGGCCTGCTAGGAAAAAGTACCAATGACAGCTTGTCCTCTTGGTCATTTTATTTTGCTCACAGGCAAGTTGAGCTCCCAGCCTGCCCATATAGGCCAGCAGCCTACTGTGATGGTATGTTTTCAAGCTATGAAATAACTTTGAAAGATTAAAACATAATTAACTCCTAGTCAGTAGACATAGAAGATAGGAGCAGGAGTAGGCCATTCGGCCCCTTGAGCCTGCTCCACCATTCAATGAGATCATGGTTGATCATCCAAATTCAGTACCCGGTCCCTGCCTTCTCCCCATATCCCTTGATCCCTTTAGCCTTAAGAAATATATCTAACTCCTTCTTGAATATATTTAATGAATTGGCCTCCACCGCCTTCTGTGGTAGAGAATTCCACAGGTTCACCACTCTCTGGGTGAAGAAATTCCTCCTCATCTCAGTCCTAAATGGCCTACCCCTTATCTGTGACCCCTGGTTCTGGACTCCCCCGCCATCGGGAACATCCTTCCAGCATCTAGTCTGTCTAGTCCTGTTAGAATTTTATAAGTTTCAATGAGATCCCCTCTCATTCTTCTAAACTCTAGCGAATATAAGCCCAATTGACCCAATCTCTCTTCATACGTCATTCCTGCCATCCCAGGTATCAGTCTGTTAAATATAAGCAAACCAGTAGAATTTAGTTTACATAAAAATAAACTAAGTGACTCAGGCCTAAATAAACTTTTGTTATGAGTTCACTGATGTGTTGCTCAAAGATTACTCTCAGGAATGCAGTAAGGAGCTGCATCAGAGTGATTGGACGAGGCTCTACACTTGTGATTTCCCGAGGTGAACTCCTGATTTCAATCATGCTACTGTGGGCTCACAAATTGCCGCTGGCCCATTATCTGGTCTAATCAGTGCCACGGAACTGATCTAATTTACATTTATTTGTTTCTCACATTTGCCCTTTAATTTTTTATTCAAAATACAACGTAGGCATGCCATGTATCAATTAGAAATTATGAATTCTCAATTCTTTAAAAGATAAAGTTTGACACGTCAATAAGTTAAATCTAGCAAAGAGGAACAAACTTCAGAGAATAGTAAACTTAATACGGCAGAGATTAATACAAACTTTACCAAAATTAGTTTTGATGTTACTAAGAGAAAAAATCCTACCAATGTCTAAATCAATAGTAGAATCTAGAATAGTACAATTCTACTGCTGACAACGGGCAGATGCATTATACAGAGGATATAAAAGCCTCATTAACGCATCTGGCCATGGAGTAGAATGAAGGCTGCTAATTGTATACTACCGAATAAGTAATTTTTCCTAAAATCCATAAACTTGCTTTGAGCTACTTACAGTAAAGGCAACTATTGAATTAAGACTATAGAATAGAAGCTGACACAAAGTAACCAGCTTACTGAAAAGAGTTATAGTCCCAGAAGATACAACCTATGTGTTTCACAGTAGCAATCCATGGCCTGATAACAGCATTACCTTGACTGCTGGTACACAAACATATAGCTAAGCTACCCTTATCAGAAGCCAGTGCCTGAAAAAAATATTTTAAAAAAGGTAAAATTATCCTGGGCTTTATTGTCCAGTTCTGACCAGTATGAGAAAATGTTCATAGAAACACAGAAGATAGGAGCAGGAGTAGGCCATTCGGCCCCTCGAGCCTGCTCCGCCATTCAATGAGATCATGGCTGATCATCCAAATTCAGTACCCGGTCCCTGCCTTCTCCCCATATCCCTTGATCCCTTTAGCCTTAAGAAATATATCTAACTCTTTCTTGAATATATTTAATGAATTGGCCTCCACTGTCTTCTGTGGTAGAGAATTCCACAGGTTCACCACTCTCTGGGTGAAGAAATTCCTCCTCATCTCTGTCCTAAATGGCTTACCCCTTATCCTTAGACTGTGACCCCTGGTTCTGGACTCCCCGACCATCGGGAACATCCTTCCTGCATCTAGTCTGTCTAGTCCTGTTAGAATTATATAAGTTTCAATGAGATCCCCTCTCATTCTTCTAAACTCCAGCGAGTATAAGCCCAATCGACCCAATCTCTCCTCATACGTCATTCCTGCCATCCCAGGTATCAGTCTGGTGAATCTTCGCTGCACTCCCTCCATGGCAAGAACATCCTTCCTCAGATAAGGTGACCAAAACTGCACACAATACTCAAGGTGTGGTCTCACCAAGGCCCTGTACAACTGCAGCAAGACATCCTTGTTCCTGTACTCAAACCCTCTCGCTACGAAGGCCAACATACCATTTGCCTTCTTCGCCTGCTGCATGCTTACCTTCAGCGACTGGTGCACAAGGACACCCAGGTCTCGTTGCACTTCCCCGTCTCCCAATCTATTGCCATTCAGATAATAATCTGCCTTCCTGTTTTTGCCACCAAAGTGGATAACCTCGCATTTATCCACATTATACTGCATCTGCCATGCATCTGCCAATCACCTAACCTGTCCAAATCATACTGGAGTTTCTCAGCATCCTCCTCACAGCACACATGCCCACCCAGCTTTGTGTCGTCTGCAAACTTGGAGATATTACATCTAGTTCCCTCGTCTGGATCATTTCTATATATTGTGAATGGCTGGGGTCCTAGGACCGCTCCCTGCGGTACCCCACTAGTCACTGCCTGCCACTCGGAAAAAGAGCCGTTTATTCCAACTCTTTGCTTCCTGTCTGCCAACCAGTTCTCTATGTAAGTCAGTACCTTGCCCCCAATCCCATGTGCCTTAACTTTACACGCTAATCTCTTATGCGAGACCTTATCGAAAGCCTTCTGAAAGTCCAAATACACCACATCCACTGGTTCTCCCTTATCTATTCTATACCAGTCACATCCTCAGAAAATTCCAGTAGATTAGTCAAGCACGATTTTTACATAATTTTAAAATTTCAATGCTCACAATCATGCTCAAAAAGATCCAAAAATCAACAATGCTGTCAATATAGAAACACAAGATGTGCTCTTGCTATCAAATTAGCATGTTGAAATATATATATCGATACCAAATAAACACAGAACAGATGTCAAACAACCTCAGTATGAAATATACCTGGTCAGAATACAAAACTGACTGCACTCAATGGGAACCAAGTCAAAATAAAGTTTCTTCTTCCAAAATACAGGGTTTTCTGCTCAATATAAATCTGCCACAGCTATGACCAGCACATGTGCAGCACCTACAATGCAGCAAAAATGAGTACATAATTGTGGCTCACTCTCCGGTGCAGAACTGGCAGAATGCTGTATTTTTTCCCCAGATGATCCAAATTTTTATACGAGATGTTAAACTAAGGCC
This sequence comes from Somniosus microcephalus, assembly GCF_052327205.1. NCBI lineage: Eukaryota > Metazoa > Chordata > Chondrichthyes > Squaliformes > Somniosidae > Somniosus > Somniosus microcephalus. Next base: position 32,101,827 of record NC_140989.1, read on the forward strand.
CTGCTCAGATGGATGTAAACAATCCCACGGCACCACTAACAACAGCGGATAGCTCACTTATTTGCTGTTTGTGGGATCTTGCTATCCACAAAATGGTCATCTACATTTGCCTACATTATAACTGCACTTAAGTAATCAGTAATCTATTGGTCGAGGACACAAAAGGCATTAATTAAATACAAGTTCATTCTTTTCAAAACAGGAACCATATTTGTCTTACAAGATAACATCAATTCAATGTACTTTTACAAATCTCTACCACTTACAAAACCGTACTCTTTTGGCGTTTGGTTAAAAACGAAAACATACTTAGCTACACAGAACAAATACAAGTTGCAACCCATTCTTGTATCAGAGGATCCATATCACCATAATTACTTTCCTATACATAGAAACATAGAAGATAGGAGCAGGAGTAGGCCATTCGGCCCCTCAAGCCTGCTCCACCATTCAATGAGATCATGGCTGATCATCTAAACCCTGTCCCTACTTCCTCCCCATATCCCTTTAGCCTTAAGAAATATATCTAACTCCTTCTTGAATATATTTAATGAATTGGCCTCAACTGCCTTCTGTGATAGAGAATTCCACAGGTTCACCACTCTCTGGGCGAAGAAATTCCTCATCTCAGTCCTAAATGGCTTACCCCTTTATCTTTAGACTATGACCCCTGGTTCTGGACTCCCCTGCCATCGGGAACATCCTTCCTGCATCTAGTCTGTCTAGTTCTGTTAGAATTTTATAAGTTTCAATGAGATGTTACAGATGCACGTTAAACTGCAGTAGGTACACCAATGCGGCGCTACTCACACTATTCCCTGAGACCAGCTTAATGTACGGATTCTTTCTACGCAGGCGTTTCGGCCCCATGTGCATCCAATCAACACCCTGGATACCGTTGAACTAGTGCGCCTAGCTTAACGTGGAGCTGGTTTCTTCTTATTCAAACGTGCAGATTTCATCCACCAAAACTACAAATCCCAGCATCGCATTTGCAAAATAAGGCGGCGGAGAACGAGGTTGGGTGGGTTGAACTCCCTGTGGACTTTACCCACCGTGAAGATTTATGAATCTTAATACATGCAGCAAGAACACTTGGATTATCTGACTCACGTTGACTGCAGGAAGTAACGGGATGGGAGTGGGAGAGAAAGGCAATGCCTCCATCTCCTTTACACCAAAAAAAGCCACAATAATTGTTTGGGAAATTCTACAAACCGCTTCTTTTTTTTTGCCCCCCTTCTCCTGCTGAAGATCAGTAAACCACGCCGGTGGAGCAGCAGAGCCGTGCGCGCCGGGGCCTACACGGCAGTGAGTCACCGACACACACACACACACGCCGCCCGGCCCAGACTCTCCCTCGCCAGCTTCGCGGGCTCAAAAGTAAACCCCCAGAGCGCTAGTGTCGGCCTCGGCCCTCCTACACAACCTTCCCCGTCCCCCCGCCCACCACGGAGCGGGGTTTGGATTAGACCGGGTCCGCGGGACGGGCTGGTGAGTTAATACAACAAACGGTACCTGCCCTGCGATCGATCGGCTGCACCGCCTGCCTGTCGCTCGGGGGTGGCTGTGTGAAGCCGGCGCTCCTGTCATGAATCCAGGGCCACTTTATGACTCTCCCCGTTTATCCCCCCCCCCCACACACACACACTTCGGATCGCTCCTAGTCAGCGATCGCGGCGGTTGTCCGTGCCGATTATTATTTTTTCCCCCCGTCGCCGTCCCCACCAAGCGGTATTATTTCCTTTCTGTCCTCTTAACTCTCTCTGTCTCTCTCCCGCTCCTTTTACTTTAACGCCGGCGCCATTTGCCAGCCGGGAGCTGCGCACTGCTCTCCGCGCCAACTCCCGTCCCCGGCTCTCGCGAGAGCCGCGCGCCCAGGGCGGGAATCCCCGCCGCCTTCAAAACCCCCCGCCGTCTGCAGCCAACCGGCAAATAGCGGCCTTCCCGGGAGGGGAGGAAAAAAAATCAGGATCTAGAGCAGGAGCGTGTACGTCATTGGTTCAGGAAATGCTTCTGTAATCTTGTCTAATTTTACCGGTTCTTACACAGAACGGTAGCACAGTAAAGTTTTGCTTTCTGCCATCATCCCTTTTGTCATTTAATCAATTCTGCCTTCCATCCTATCACAGACCCGCCCTTTTGTTTTTTTCCTCCTCCCGCCTTCATCCCCCCTCCTTCAATTCAATTCAAATCGCTTTATTGGCATGATGACAAGGTACATCTTATGTTGCCAAAGCATCGAAAAACATTCATGGTTGTACACAAAAATACAGATCTATCCATCCATACAGTGTATAAACAGATATATCCCTGAGTGTATAAATATACATTCATATAATTTGTATATACTCTTCTTATATTTAGTGGTTGTCCCTCTGTTTATGGTAAGCTGTAACGTAGTGTGCCGCTAAGGTTACACAATTTCTCTTCCCCTAGTAGGTATGGGAGTTTTTGGTCGTCATTCAAATTTCTGAATTCCGGGCATATTTTTGTGAATTTTGGGTAGAAACTCTCCCTTCTGCCCTGATATTTTCTACAAGCTGTGAGGAAGTGCATCTCTGTCTCCACCACTCCCTAACTGCAGTGAGAGCATATCCTGTCCTCTCTTGGCAGCCGGGTCTGCCTGTGTCTACCTTTTTCGATCGCCAGGCTATGTTCACTAAGTCTGTACATTGTCACGGTTTTTCTCAGTTTGCTATCCTTTACCATGGTCAGGTAATCAGCCATGTTGTATTGTCTGTTTAGGGCCAAGTAGCAATTGAGTTTGCTTTGGGTTTTTGTTGTTTCTGGTGGCTCTTTTTTGGATAGTGATTATTAATGTTCTGCCCTACAATGCATTGTTTACGGTTTTCCTTTGAGTCCAGAGGATACTTTTACAGAATTCTGCATGTAGGATCTCAATTGGGTGTTTGTCCCATTTTGCAAATTCTTGTTGTGTTAGCGGTCCCCACACTTAACTGCCGTAGAGTGCAATTGGTTCAATTACTGATTTAAAAATTTTGAGCCAAATGCAAATTAAGATTTCTATTTGGATTGATTTTTTAATGGCATAGAAAGCCCTTCTTGCTTTCTATTTCAGTTCATTCACAGCCAGATGAAAATTTCCCGTAGAACTGATTTTTAAGCCCAAGCATGTGTAGTTAGTGGTTTGTTCAATTTTGGTTGTTCCTAGTGTGAAATTTATTTTGGGTCCCTGATGTCTGGATCTTTGCTGGAACACAAGGACTTGGTTTCCCCCCCCTCCCTCTCGCCTTTCCCCCCCCTCCCTCTCGCCTTTCCCCCCCCGCCTCCCTATCGCCTTTCCCCCCCTCCCTCTCGCCTTTCTCCCCCCCTCCCTCTCGCCTTTTCCCCCCTCCCTCTCGCCTTTCCCCCCCCCTCTCGCCTTTCCCCCCCCTCTCGCCTTTCCCCCCCCTCTCGCCTTTCCCCCCCCCCCCCTCGCCTTTCCCCCCCCCTCCCTCTCGCCTTTCCCCCCCCTCCCTCTCGCCTTTCCCCCCCCTCCCTCTCGCCTTTCCCCCCCCTTCCCTCTCGCCTTCCCCCCCCTCCTCTCGCCTTTCCCCCCCCTCCCTCTCGCCTTTCCCCCCCCTCCCTCTCGCCTTTCCCCCCCTCCCTCTCGCCTTCCCCCCCCCTCCCTCTCGCCTTCCCCCCCCCCTCCCTCTCGCCTTTCCCCCCCCTCCCTCTCGCCTTTCCCCCCCCCTCCCTCTCGCCTTTCCCCCCCCCTCCCTCTCGCCTTTCCCCCCCTCCCTCTCGCCTTTCCCCCCCCTCCCTCTCGCCTTTCCCCCCCCTCCCTCTCGCCTTTCCCCCCCTCCCTCTCGCCTTTCCCCCCCCCCCCTCCGCCTTTCCCCCCCCTCCCTCTCGCCTTTCCCCCCCCCTCCCTCTCGCCTTTCCCCCCCCTCCCTCTCGCCTTTCCCCCCCCCCTCCCTCTCGCATTTCCCCCCCCTCCCTCTCGCCTTTCCCCCCCCTCCCTCTCGCCTTTCCCCCCCCTCCCTCTCGCCTTTCCCCCCCCCCCCTCTCGCCTTTCCCCCCCCTCCCTCTCGCCTTTCCCCCCCCCTCCCTCTCGCCTTTCCCCCCCCTCCCTCTCGCCTTTCCCCCCCCCCTCTCGCCTTTCCCCCCTCCCTCTCGCCTTTCCCCCCTCTCGCCTTTCCCCCTCTCTCCCTCTCGCCTTCTCCTCCCTCTCGTCTTTCCCCTCCCTCTCGCCTTTCCCCCCTCCCTCTCGCCTTTCCCCCTCCCTCTCGCCTTTCCCCCTCCCTCTCGCCTTTCCCCCCTCCCTCTCGCCTTTCCCCCCTCCCTCTCGCCTTTCCCCCCTCCCTCTCGCCTTTCCCCCCTCCCTCTCGCCTTTCCCCCTCCCTCTCGCCTTTCCCCCTCCCTCTCGCCTTTCCCCCTCCCTCTCGCCTTTCCCCCTCCCTCTCGCCTTTCCCCCCTCCCTCTCGCCTTTCCCCCCTCCCACTCGCCTTTCCCCCCTCCCCTCTCGCCTTTCCCCCGCCTCCCTCTCGCCTTCCCCCCCTCCCTCTCGCCTTCCCCCCCTCCCTCTCGCCTTTCGCCCCCTCTCGCCTTTCCTCCCTCTCGCCTTTCCCCCCTCCCTCTCGCCTTTCCCCCCCTCCCTCTCGCCTTTCCCCCCCTCCCTCTCGCCTTTCCCCCTCCCTCTCGCCTTTCCCCCCTCCCTCTCGCCTTTCCCCCCCTCCCTCTCGCCTTTTCCCCCCTCCCTCTCGCCATTCCCCCCCCTCACCTTTCCCCCCCTCCCTCTCGCCTTTCCCCCCTCTCCGCCTTTCCCCCTCTCTCGCCTTTCCCCTCTCTCCCTCTCACCTTTCCCCTCCCTCTCGCCTTTCCCCTCCTCGCCTTTCCCCGCCCTCTCGCCTTTCCCCCCTCCCTCTCGCCTTCCCCCCTCCCTCTCGCCTTCCCCCCTCCCTCTCGCCTTCCCCTCCTCGCCTTCCCCCCCTCCCTCTCGCCTTCCCCCCCTCCCTCTCGCCTTCCCCCCCTCCCTCTCGCCTTCCCCCCCTCCCTCTCGCCTTCCCCCCCTCCCTCTCGCCTTCCCCCCTCCCTCTCGCCTTCCCCCCCTCCCTCTCGCCTTTCCCCCCTCCCTCTCGCCTTTCCCCCCCCTCTCGCCTTTCCCTCCCTCTCGCCTTTCCCCCCCTCCCTCTCGCCTTCCCCCCCTCCCTCTCGCCTTTCCCCCCCCTCCCTCTCGCCTTTTCCCCCCCCTTCCCTCCCTCTCTGCCTTCCCCTCCCTCTCGCCTTTCCCCTCTCGCCTTCCCCCTCTCGCCTTTTCCCCCCCCCTCTCGCCTTCCCCCCCTCCCTCTCGCCTTTCCCCCCTCCCTCTCGCCTTTCCCCTCCTCTCGCCTTTCCCCCCCCTCTCGCCTTTCCCCCCCTCCCTCTCGCCTTTCTCCCCCCTCCCTCTCGCCTTCCCCCTCCCTCTCGCCTTCCCCCCCTCCCTCTCGCCTTTCCCCCCTCCCTCTCGCCTTTCTCCCCCCCTCCCTCTCGCCTTTCCCCCCTCCCTCTCGCCTTTCCCCCCTCCCTCTCGCCTTTCCCCCCCTCCCTCTCGCCTTTCCCCCCCTCCCTCTCGCCTTTTCCCCCTCCCTCTAGGCCTTTCCCCCCTCCCTCTCGCCTTTCCCCCCTCCCTCTCGCCTTTCCCCCCCTCCCTCTCGCCTTTCCCCCCTCCCTCTCGCCTTTCCCCCCTCCCTCTCGCCTTTCCCCCTCCCTCTCGCCTTTCCCCCCCTCCCTCTCGCCTTTCCCCCCCTCCCTCTCGCCTTTCCCCCCTCCCTCTCGCCTTTCCCCCCTCCCTCTCGCCTTTCCCCCCTCCCTCTCGCCTTTCCCCCCCTCCCTCTCGCCTTTCCCCCCTCCCTCTCGCCTTTCCCCCCCTCCCTCTCGCCTTTCCCCCCCTCCCTCTCGCCTTTCCCCCCCTCCCTCTCGCCTTTCCCTCCCCCTCCCTCTCGCCTTTACCCCCCTCCCTCTCGCCTTTACCCCCCTCCCTCTCGCCTTCCCCCCCTCGCCTTTCCCCCCTCTCGCCTTTCCCCCCCTCCCTCTCGCCTTTCCCCCCCTCCCTCTCGCCTTTCCCCCCTCCCTCTCGCCTTTCCCCCTCCCTCTCGCCTTTCCCCCCCTCCCTCTCGCCTTTCCCCCCTCCCTCTCGCCTTTTCCCCCCCTCCCTCTCGCCTTTCCCTCCCTCCCTCTCGCCTTTCCCCCTCCCTCTCGCCTTTCCCCCCTCCCTCTCGCCTTTCCCCCCTCCCTCTCGCCTTTCCCCCTCCCTCTCGCCTTTCCCCCTCCCTCTCGCCTTTCCCCCCTCCCTCTCGCCTTTCCCCCCCTCCTCTCGCCTTTCCCCCCTCCCTCTCGCCTTTCCCCCCCTCCCTCTCGCCTTTCCCCCCCTCCCTCTTGCCTTTCCCCCTCCCTCTCCTCCCTCTCGCCTTTCCCCCTCCCTCTCGCCTTTCCCCCCCTCCCTCTCGCCTTTCCCCCCTCCCTCTCGCCTTTCCCCCCTCCCTCTCGCCTTTCCCCCCTCCCTCTCGCCTTTCCCCCTCCCTCTCGCCTTTCCCCCCTCCCTCTCGGCCTTTCCCCCCTCCCTCTCGCCTTTCCCCCCTCCCTCTCTCGCCTTTCCCCCCTCCCTCTCGCCTTCCCCCCTCCCTCTCGCCTTTCCCCCCTCCCTCTCGCCTTCCCCCCTCCCTCTCGCCTTTCCCCCTCCCTCTCGCCTTTCCCCTCTCGCCTTTCCCCTCTCGCCTTCCCCCCCCTCGCCTTCCCCCCCCCTCTCTCGCCTTTCCCCCCCTCCCTCTCGCCTTCCCCCCTCCCTCTCGCCTTCCCCCCTCCCTTCTCGCCTTTCCCCCCCCTCCCTCTCGCCTTTCCCCCCTCCCTCTCGCCTTTCCCCCCCCTCTTCGCCTTTCCCCCCCTCCCTCTAGCCTTTCCCCCCCCCTCTCGCCTTTCCCCCCCTCCTCTCGCCTTTCCCCCCCTCCCTCTCGCCTTTCCCCCCCCTCTCGCCTTTCCCCCCCCCTCTCGCCTTTCCCCCCCCTCTCGCCTTTCCCCCTCCCTCTCGCCTTCCCCCCTCCCTCTCGCCTTTCCCCCCCCTCTCGCCTTTCCCCCTCTCGCCTTTCCCCCCTCTCGCCTTTCCCCCCCTCTCGCCTTTCCCCCCCTCTCGCCTTTCCCCCCCTCTCGCCTTTCCCCCCCTCCCTCTCGCCTTTCCCCCCCCTCTCGCCTTTCCCCCCCTTCTCGCCTTTCCCCCTCCCTCTCGCCTTCCCCCTCCTCTCGCCTTCCCCCCTCCCTCTCTGCCTTCCCCCTCCCTCTCGCCTTCTCCGCCTCCTCTCT